>NC_073303.1:203326546-203631546 GCF_027595985.1 Sorex araneus
CTTTTGAGACTGGGGAATATCCCAAGTATTGGTTTAAATCCAGAACAAAAGGCCCCACTGGTGATTCTCAGCTCCAATTACCGCATGAGTTTAACACTTTCTCAGAGTTTTGTTTTTTTTTTAACGAACTCTTTAGGGCTTTCTCAAGCTTTCATGTTGCAAATAGTCATTATTAAATTTCTTCTCTTCCAGTTTAAATCCCATCAATTTCCTTTTCTTGCCCAATTGCAAAAGCTAGGAATTCTAACACTAAAATAAATAATAGTAGTGGGAATAAAAGTCCTTTTCTTCTGTATAATCTTAGAATTTTTTTTTCATTTTTACCTGTTGACTATGATGCCAGACGTGAATTTTCTATTCAGTTGTCTTTCAGTTCGGGTCACTCCTGGAGGTGCTCAGGACTCACTCCTGAGCGGGCCATGCGAGGTGCCATGGACTGAATCTGGGTCAGCTTCGTGGTCAGTACTGCATCTCCTCGGTCCTAGAAATGAGTTTTTAACATACAGCCTTTATGTGCCAATGTATATTCCTTCTATCCTCATGCCATTCAAATTTTTAAATCATAAATTAATATAAAATCTTCTCAAAATATTTTTCAGAACATATTAATATGATCATTATTTTTATCTTAAAATTTGATGGTTTAGCATATCATTTGTTTAGAACTTATGCAATCTTTCCCATATCCCCGGATTAAATCCTCTTGTTTTTATTGCTGAATTCAGTTCTCTAAATCGCTATGATTTTGTTAATGATAACTGTATCGATATTCATCTGAGATATTAGTGTGTAGTATTCTTTTTCTCTTTGGATCTCTGAAGTAGTGCTCAGGAAGCATAAGAGACCCACCAAAGATCATTGGCCAACCCAGTTGACAAGTCACTGCACGAACTGAGTGATGTGCAGCCTACAGCATTCAGGGGCCACAGGGCTACATCAAGTAATGCTCTGGTGTCCATGCAGTACCCAAACCTGGGTCAAGTGCCATCAGTCATGTACCCTAACTGTTATCTCCTGGCCTAAAGTGCTATTGTGTGCGAATATGTGTGTGTGTGTGTGTGTGTGTGTGTGTGTGTGTGTGATATGTCTAGGTAATGTTGGTCTTATTAAAACTTCTTTGAAAGTATTGAATTTTCAAGAAGAGTTTGAGAAGAATTGGCAACAGAACCTGTTTAAAACTTTGGTTGAGGGGGTAGAGTGATGGTACAGCAAGTAGAGCCAATCTGTGTTCAATCCCTGACACCCTATATGGTCCCCCGAGACATTCTGGGAGTAATCAGTGAGTGAATAGGCAGGAGAAGGCCCTGATCTCGTCGATCCAATAATTATTCAATAGTATGGAATTTAGTCTCCAAATATTTGAGCTTTCTTCAGCTTTATTTTTATGGCTAATTGCTACCTTAATAGCAAAGATATGAGAAGATTCTTGATATTTCAATTTTTGTGACTTTATTGACACTTGATTTGTGTCCCATCGCGTGATCTTTCTTGAAGATATGCTACTTGTGCACAGAAAAGAGGAGTAAGTTCCCAGAGTTAGCGTTCCCTGAAGTCTAGTTTCTCCAACTTCTCGTTTAAAGCTGTTGCTTCGGCATATATCTGTCTCATTAACATGTCAAACAGTAGGACCTGGGTGCTAAGTATTCTACTACTATCATACTCGTGTCTCTTTAATAATCTTCAGGTAATAGTTGCTTTATATGATTTTATAATCTTCATACAAAAAAGTAAGAGTTTAATTCCCTTGATGTGGTGATAAATATTTCATAAAATAGTTTTTGCACTGTATCATTACATTTTTTTAGCTTGAAACGCATTTTGTCTCATGCGAGCATGGTCATCCATGTCTTTCATTTGGGTCTGGAGCGGGAAGGCGGGACTGGTGG
Organism: Sorex araneus; assembly: GCF_027595985.1. Classification (NCBI taxonomy): domain Eukaryota; kingdom Metazoa; phylum Chordata; class Mammalia; order Eulipotyphla; family Soricidae; genus Sorex; species Sorex araneus. The sequence continues at coordinate 203,328,433 of NC_073303.1, forward strand.
AACGCCCACAGTGCTTTCCACTACCCCCGGCCTGTGATCAGGTGTTACTTCCTGCAGTGCTCAGGAGATCATCTGATGCTTGGGATTAAACTCGGGCCTTCCACATGCAAAGCACACACTGGGCAGTTGCTTATTTAAACCACTCGCCTACGTGGCTGCTCTGAAGCGTCCTTTGACCGTCTGTTTATCACTGATGATCCAGTGGGTCTCCTGTGGAGAGCAGAAGATTAGGTTTCACTTCCTGAGCCATCTGGCCCTTGTGTGCATTTTGACTGTCGGTTTCAGGCCGTTGGCATTAAACTGATATAAAGGAATTGCTTCCCAGTACAGGGAATAGCAGAGCAGTCAGGGAGCGTAAGACTTGGGCTGAGTCCTGGTACTACTTCGTCCCCTGAGCACCCCCGGCTGGCCTCTGTGCTCCCCAGGAGCACAGGGCTGAGAAGCACTGCACACTTTGGTCCTGGTATTGAGCTGCCAGCACTGCTGACCATTCCTGCACGGCCCCAGCCTGTATGAGCATGCCTTGGGGACACCCACTCCCAGATTAACTGCCGTTTTCCCCAAGGTTTGCCTTTGTTTCTTTGGCTTTGGCTTCTTTCACCTTCTCTTACTGTGAAATCTGTTCGCATGGTGGTCAGGTTTGATTTCTTCTTTCTTCATGCCGTGTTTGACTTGCGATTCCATGAAGTCCAAATCTAGCATTCTCAGGTTCTATCCCCTTTAGATTTAAAACCAGTATGTCTTCAACCCCTTAAGCAACTTCATTCTACTGCTTCTTTCCCTCAGCACATATTTTGAGTGGGCATGGGGGATTTCCAAGCAACTTAGGGCTATGGAGCCATGCTGGACATTCAGTTTTTAGCCCCGTGTTAAGTGTTGTTCCTCAGTCTCACTGGTGTGGTAGCCCTAGTCCTCAGGGGACCACTCTGTGTTTAAGCGGACCGTGGTTTGAACCTGGGGCCCCAACCATGCAAGGCATGTCCTCAGGCCCTTTGATCTACCTCTCTGGCCCCCAGTTTATGTATTTTACGTATTTAGTTCTGAGTGGAGCTTCTCTGTCTTTTATAGAAAACCATTTGGAAGTTCTTGCAGAACCAGTTTAGTGGTGATAATTCTTTTAATAGTTGTTTTTCTGGGAAAAAAAAAGTTTTATTACTCCTTTGAATCTGAGATAATCTAGATAGATATAGTGTTCTTGCTTAGAGGTCTTTTTCACTTGGCACTTTGGATATATCATGTCATTTCCCTCTGGGATATAGAGTTTCCATTGATTAATCTGTGGTGATTCTTATGTGGCTTCCTCCTGTGCGACTCTTTGCTTTACTCTTGATGATTTTAAGAGTCTGTATCTTTTTCTCTTGACATTTTAATTACAACGTGTCTGTGTGCATCTGTTTGGGTTTATTTGGGGGGAACATTTTGAGATTCTGAGATCTGCTTATCTTGCTTCCTTCGTCAGTTTGGGGAAATTCTTGGCTATTATTTTCAGTCAACTCTTCATCCCCTCTCTTCCCTCTTTTCTGAAAACCCTAAATTACAAATGCAGCTCCTTTTTATGCTCTCTTGTAAATAGCTTATTCTTAATCATTGAACATTTTTTTCTTTTAATGTTCTATTTTGATGGATTTTTTTTTTTTACTTTATCCTTCAATCATCAACTTTGGTCATCCTCTTCTTTTCAGTTTAGTAAAGCCCTTTTGCCTCTCCCATAAATCTCTTATTTTTCTTGATTAAACATTTCTTTTTTTATATATTCTATTTTGATGGCTTTATTTTACCTTATCCTGAGCTCACTGATTCAGTCTTCAACTTCAGTCATCTTCTTCTTCAATTTTGAAGTATTTTGTTTGGTAAATTTCAATAATTTCTCTCTCACCCTTTTTCTGCCCTGGTTAAAATGATCTTCTGTTGATTTCCTCATTTCAGTGAGCAGCTAGAGACTTCCCTCAGGAGCTCTGATGGGTTAGGGCTCTTCCCATGCCTCTGTCTTCATCCGTTAGGCCCGTGCACTCCTCCATTCATTCACTGCCACTGCTACGCCACAGCCAGGCCCTGTGTGGTGCCTGTCCTCAGGGCTGTGGCTGCTTCGGGGAGTTTGTACCTTCAGGTTGCCAGAAACACAGAGGCACAGTTTAGGTAAAGGCCCATTAATCACCAGCTAGGCCCGCTTAAACACAGACCTGTACCTCGAGTGCTCTCGCCTCCAGCCCCAGCGTCTAGCTTGTCGTGCGGTGAGACTAGGGACCTGGGTCTCTGGCACGGTCCCGCTGGAATTAATAGTTTACTCTAATATACTACTTTATATTATCCAGCTAACACCGTGTAATACTTTTCTTTTTTTTTCTTTTTTTTTTTTTTTTTACTTTTTAGGTCACACCTGGCGATGCTCAGGGGTTACTCCTGGCTCTGCACTCAGGAATCACTCCTGGCGGTGCTCAGGGGACCATATGGGATGCTGAGGATTGAAACCCAGGTTGGTCGCGTGCAAGGCAAACGCCCTACTTGCTGTGCTATCACTCCAGTCCCTCACCGTGTAATAATTTTCATAAAGAGCATAAATGCTAGGCCAGATATATGCTCAGATGGCCAAATGCTTTGCATACAGGAAGTTCATGCTTATGCCCCGGCACTCGTGGTCCCCCAAGCACCAACAGTCATGACCAGCCAAGAGCAGATGCAAGAGCAGTCCCAGGGCACCGTGCGTGTGGCCCCAAAACTAAAACAAGAACACGTGCATCTGTAAATATATGAGTGTACGTAACAATGAAGATGGAGAACTTTTAATCACATCTGTAATTGAAATCAGTAAAAATATAATCATGTAGTTTAGTTATCAAACAACATCTTGGTCCGAAGAAATAAATTACGTGTTTATTAAATGAATAAATCTTATCATAAACACAAATATTTCTGTTCTTGTTTTAGTTTGGGGCCACAGGAGAACAAATATGAAGAGAGAAGGATGGACAAAGGCAACATCACTTACTAACAAAAGACTTAGAAAAGGGAGGCCATGACCATTGGTTTCTCCAAGGTTTTCTTGAACAGAGGACACTACATGGGTAAGGGGCGGGGGAATTCAGGGTTTATGCAGGTATAATTTTCAAATAGAAGTATCAAGTCATTAATTTATTGAAGAATGCTAAGCTTTAATATGTTGTCTATATCTTGAATATGAGTAATGGTTTCATCCCATTCCCTTGTGACTTCCTAAATATCTTTCAGTAAGGCAGAAAACCGTGTATTTCAGAAAGCATCTGCTCTCATGGCAAAATAATAGATTTTTATAAATAGAAGTTTCTCTCATAAGAAATCTAGAGCTCAGTGCGTAAGTCAGCATGAAACCCCATGCAGTTTAACCCCTGGCACCTCTGTGCTAGGAAATATCCTTACGATTATGTCATACCATTGTGGACAAAGCTATGGACAGTAAAATGAGAAACCATGAAAACGGAATAACTTTTTTCCCTACTCTAACAGAATCACATTGTAAAACACCCACTGCACATTTCCTGCTTGGGGAGAGTGTTTTCCCACTTCACGCTGACACATCCGTTCGCTGCAGCAGTGCTTTACAGTCCTGAGACACACTCTGCCATTCGGCCTTTGAAGAGCAAATACCATGGCTTAGGAAAGACTTACATTCACTTTAGTCCACACATGCAAATATTTGAGCTCCACAGCTGTATCTCAGGAACTTTACCTGTCAGGAGGAATGCCAGGGAAGTGCATGAATGGAATTGGGAAAAAAAGCACAGAAGTCTGAAAACTGACTACAGATGCAGAGAAATGTCTCTGAAGTTCCTCCCGCCCCCTTCGGGGAAGGGCACGGCTCCTTTCATCTCTGGCAGTCACCGTCCGCACGATGTAGCCCCAGCCTTGAGTCTGTCCCTTCTGAACTATCTTAGAGACCCTTTCTCCCTCACCAACTCACCCCCAGAAATCAAACTCCGTACGGAGAATCATCATTATCCTTCTGATCTAATCCCAGAAAGCTGATCCCAAAGGGATCTTTAGATCTTAATGGAAGTGATGACCAGATCGAAGAACAAAATACCGCTCCATCAGAAACTTCCTGCTCTTTCTGTGTCTTCAGTTTTCCTTTGCAAGACCATGCTGTTCAACAAAAGCTTTGGAGGACTGGAGCATGTCTGCGGGACAATGAGGCTGCTCGGGAGCTGAGAGGGCCAGGACTGTGGGGACCGGGGCTAGGAGGGACAAGAGACCTCATGCCAGTGTCAGTGCCTGGCTGACTGCATGACCCTAAAAAAAATACTTGTGGGGCCGGAGCGATAGCACAGCGGGTAGGGCGTTTGCCTTGCACGCGGCCGACCCGGGTTCGATCCCCGGCATCCCATATGGTCCCCCAAGCACCGCCAGGAGTAATTCCTGAGTGCAAAGCCAGGAGTAACCCCTGAGCAGCGCTGGGTGTGACCCAAAAAGCAAAAAATAAATAAGTTAATTAATTAATTAATTAATTAAAAAATACTTGTTTAGAATGAGCAAGCAACTGTGACAGCACAGCATCCCCAGGGTCCCCTTGGGATAGAACAGTGCTGAAGAAATGCACAAGACGCCCCTTCTGGTGCAGTTGAAACCGTTCTAAGGACTGTGTTGGAAATTGCAAAAAAAAATGACATTTCCATATTGACCCAACAGTGTTCCAAGCCCCTCCCTGACCCCGTGTCAGATACATACTAACTAGGTTCATGAATAAACCAGTTAATAAAGGCACATTTATTAACTTAGAAGATAATTACCAATATTTTTTGTGACGACTCACATACAATGAAGACTTTCAGTTCATAAGACTGCTGGTTACCCAGAATTTAAGACTCTGAATACAAGTAAATAAGAACCACATTCTACAAAATGGTTCAAAACTCTTGCTTAACTGATTCTACTTCACAGAAATAAACATGTCATCGTATGGCTGTGCCTGATGGCTTTTATTTTATGTTCGCCTTACCAGAGACTGGATTCTTGACCAACAAATCAACAGTTAGGAAATAGTGATCCATAGTCTTGTGGTTTTTAAAGAAAGGAAGAATTATACACAATTTCCATTTCATAGTTCCTCCAAACTGAATGTGAATTTTCCAATGTCCCTCCTGGTGCAGAGTAGAAGAGGTATTGTAACTGCATGGGCATTTCAGTCGCCAACAGATTCTGCCAGCAGTGATGACAGAGAACATTATATACTACCCTCACTACTTTAAGAATAAAGTATCAGTATTCCTTTGAATAATAACCCATAGTAACATATTCCATAGACAGACTACACATTGAAATATAAATATTCAATAAAATGAGACAAATTTAGCTCATTGGTTGATTACAAAACTCTGTTAAGGTAACAACAGAGTATATTGTGTTTTGAGGATTTTTTTTTAATCGAAGAAGGTAAAATGACTTATCTGCTTTTCCTATATTTTTGTTACTGAGTGCAAGCAACAAAAATCACTGGATAAATAAATGTACTATGATGAAACTTTCTGCTTTCAGCAAGAAAAAACATCATATTCAAAGTGCTTAAAATAGAACTTGAAGAAAGAGAGTGGGAGTGAAAAATGAGCATTTCACTGCCAATGATCCGGTGATAATTGGAAGATCGTTTGGTTTTGGGGCACACCCCCCACTGTGTTCAGGATTTGCTTCTGGCACCACACTCGGGGCTCAGTCCTGGCAGGGCTGGAGGACCATGCGGGGTGTCGGGGACCCAACCGGTGTTGGTGGACATAAGCAGACCCTTACCTCTGCACCATCACGCCGGCCCCTGGAAAAGTGCTCAATTCCCTAGTATTTGAAGTGTCACTCTGTTGGAAAGGGCAAAGCTTGAAAAAAAAATTTTTTAAATACAATGGGAAAGGCAGCTTTACAATATTCATACTTAGGTGTTGTGATGTGCAATCCTGTCAGCAGCCAAGTCTCAGGCCTGAGGCCCCAAATCCCAGCCCACCGCCAGCTTCCCTCCCGGTCTCCCAGGCCCCCACACCCTCGCTCACCTCTTAGCAACCTCATTGCCCACCACAACTTCCCTCCAAGTCCCCCAGCCCCCCCTCCGCTCACCCCTTAACAACCTCATTGCTTTTGTCTAATGATTATACTTTGGCTCAGAGTTCTGTCTCGTGTGGTTTTGATGTATGTCGCAACCTCACGTCTCTACCCCAAAGCTTCTGTAACCCCTGACCTATGCCCTCCGTCCTCCCCCCAGGCCCACGGCTTCTATTTATTGTCAATCTTATTTTACTCACTCCAGGTCTGAGGTTCTGTCCACATTTGATAATTTTCATCCTCTCCTTACTCTACATTACACAGGTGAGAACATCCTGAATTTTCCTTCTCCTGACGATATTGCTAAGCATGACACCCTCCCCGGCCATCAAAGCTGCAAGGAACTAAGCGGTTTGATGCTTCTCCACAGTTGCATATCCCATTGTCTATAAACACAATGGTTTATTTTTTGTTTTGTTTTGGGACCACACCAGCCTTGCACAGGGAATCAATCCTCGTGGGGCCAGGGGACCATATGGGATGCTGAGGATCAAACCCTGGTCCTAGCCCACTAGTCGTCTGTGTAAAATTGACTCTGCACACATTCTCACTTACTTTTAACAAATTAAGGTTTAATGAAAGGTGTTTTAATGTTTAATGTAATTTTTTCATTCTGCATGCATTGCATTTATATAGTCTATTTAAAAATTTTAGTAGTGACTCATTTCTTTAAAATTAACAATAAATTGGTGATTTAAAAAGAAATTTTTTATAGACTTCATATAAATTAAATTGTAGCATAAGCGTACTCATTAATTACTATGGACTATAGTAACAATATGGGAAGTAACACAATAAATAATGTGACCTCTCAACCAAATCAACAGTAAGAAAGGAAGTAAAACATATCCAGAACTGAGATATCAGTGTCCTCAAAATAATTTGCACAATAGCATTTTGCAAAATAGTACTAGGTTTCTCCCTGATGATTAGTGATGAAGAACATTTTTTCATGTGCCTTTTGGCCATTCATATTTCTTCTTTGGGAAAGTTTTTGTTCATTTATTCGCCCCATTTTCTGATGGGGTTGAGTGTTTTCTTCTTGTAGAGTTCAACCAGTGCTTTATATACCCTTGATATCAACCCCTTATCGGAAGGGTATTGGGTGAATATCCTTTCCCATTCTGTAGATTGTCTTTGTATTCTGGTCACTGTATCTTTTGCGGTGCAGAAGCTTCTTAGTTTAACATAGTCCCATTTGTTTATCTCTGCTTCCATTTGGTCAATCAGAAAAAAAAATTAGTTCTAGGGTTCTTTACTTGGCATTTCTTTGAAGTAAAGTAATTAAGATATTTTTCTTTACATTTTGAAATTGGAAAAAAATTAATGAATTAATATAAGATTTTTCTTTTACTTTTTAAAGTGGAAAAACTCAATGGATTAATAGTATTGCAAATACATGCGTAATTAGGACTATGTTAATATAAAATTGTATGATTGTTTAAAATAATTTGCTGGAGAAAGTTATATAAAAATAAGTGTATTTACTTAAAGTTGAATTATATTGTAATAACTATGATAATGGGTCACAGGGCTGTATAAATAGAGTACTGATTATCCAAAAAGGTACAGTGACAAATTAATCAAACATTATTTTTTTTATTTTTTTATTTTTATTTATTTATCTAATTTTATTTATTTATTATTATTATTATTTTTAATTTAAATTTTATTGAATCACCATGTGGAGGGTTACAAAGTTCTCAGGATTATGTCAGTTATACAGTACTCAAACACCCTTCCCTTCACCCGTGCCCATATTCCATCACCAACCACCCCATTATACCTCCCGCCCCCTCCCGCCCCCCCAGTCCCCGCCCTTGTAAGTGATAAGTTTCACTTCGTTTACGCTTTATCTTGGTTACCGTCCATGTTAACACATAACTCACTATTGTTGCTAGGGTTTCCCCCCAAAAAGAAAAGACAGTCCCACTGTCAAGGAAGCATTTGATGGCTCTCCATTGCTGAGAATGTAGAGATATTAAGTCCCGCTGTTTGTTACATAACTTTTCTATTTTTTTCCCCCCTCGTCCCGCGCCACCGAGATCACGCCTGTTTAGTAATCACCACGCTGCCTGACAAAGGGAAAACAAACCAAAAGAGATGGTTATTTCTCTTCATCAGCTGGCGTGGGGCTCTGGCTTAGTTGATAGTCTGGTAGAATGTCTGCAAGCAGTTTCTGGAACCAAAAGTAATACGCTGGTATCGGCCCCGGCTCAAGATTTCACCAGCGTCCCGCTGTTCCAAGTACATAATAATTTATTCCCTTGTGTCCCATTCCCACGCCACCAGGTCCGTGTCAGCTTAATGGACATCATACTATGGTTAACGCCATGCCGCGTTTCTTCCCAAGAAAGAAGGATATTTCTTCTCAGCCGGCGTGGGGATATGGCTTAGTTCAGTCTATAGAGATGGCTACCACTTTGGTGGCCTTCAATATTTCAGCAAAAGACTTACTATTCTTGTTAGGATTTCCCACCAAAGTCCGACCCATTAAAAGGGAACCATTTCATATTGGTGATGATTAAATGACAATAGGTTACGCGGCCATGGCAGCAGCCTCGCGGCTTTGAATTTCTGTATAAAGTCCAGGGAAAGTACAGCCAGAAATTACACGTCACTACAAACTTTAACCCTATTATGGTCCCCCCAAAGTCCAACCCATTACAAAGGAACCATTTCATATTGCTGATGATTAGATGACATTAGGCTGCCGCGGCCGCGCAGTTTTGGGTTTCTATATAAAGTCCAGGGAAAATTCTGCCTAAAATTCTATTGCTACAATCTTTTACCCTTTAACAAAAAACTTAGTACTATTGTTTGGAGTTTCCCCCCACGTTAAGCTCTGCCAAAAAGGAACATTTACACATTGCTGACAATCAAGAGATTGATTTTGGATTTCTATATGAAGTCCAAGGAAAATTCTTTTGGTAATTGCATCACTCGCTGGCAGCGCCTGGGCCAGAAGCTCCCAGCACACAGTTTGGAGGCATTTTGGGGGCGCCGCTCGTGTCCAAAGTGGTTCAGTTGCCTCCGGGGTCGATCTCGCGCGGGGCCACAAAGGAGCGTCCCCACATGGCTCTGTGCTTAAATGTCGGCCGGCACAGGGCGGATCCGGAAGTCCCGCCCATCGGCTATCCCGGGCTTCCTGTAGAGTCTAAAAACCGGCTATAGCCTCTCTGCGTTCAAAAAGAAAGAGTTGAGAGAGAAAAGAGCATACCCTGCCGGCAGCGCCTGGGCCAGAAGCCCCCAGCACACAGTTTGGAGGCATTTTGGGGGCGCCGCTAGTGTCCAAAGTGGTCCAGTTGCCCCCGGGGTCGATCTCGCGCGGAGCCGCAAAGCAATCAAACATTAATTTGATATTTAAAATTACATAACATTTTTAGAATTCAAAAGAATAAACATACAAATCTCTTTTCAGATATTCAGAAAGAATAGGTACTATTTTCCTAATAATCTGATGGCATACAAAAGGATAATGATATGCAAGAAAACAATTCATTGTCAAACTTTAAGCTGATTATTATCAATCACTTGTATCACTTATAGTCCCATTGATCTTCGATTTGCTCGAGCGGGCGCCAGTAACATCTCCATTTGTCCCTGTTGCGTGCTAGTGCAGCCCAATGATATCTGCTCACTCCAAGAACAGGAAGAGCCTCAAATCGTTCATTCCGGGATTTGACAAAGAAGTCTTACCATCTAGTTGGTGGGCAGCCACGAGGTCTTCTGACGTCCCGTTGAATCCAGTCAGTAACAGCTCTAGTCCAGTGGTTGTCTCTGAATCGCATTACATGACTGGCCCATCTGATTTTTGATGCCTTGGCAAACGAGACAGTGTCCCTGATTTTTGACCATCGACGGAGGTAAACTTAAAAAGATTATTATCAATAAATTGAAAAAATCTCCTAGGTTGGCCACCTCAGGTTACAGCAGGAGCACTGGAGCTATGTTACTTAAATCTCTAGGAATATTGACTTTCTGTACGTAGAAAATTAAAACTGTGAAACTGATAGTGTTCCTCAAATAATTATTAGGTAATGACACGCAAATTGTCATTTTTACAACCTAAGTATCTTAGGCTTTGCATTTTCCCCTTTGCGTGATCGTGGTTGGAAAGGCCTGTTACAGTAAGAAGTCTGGAGACACTTAGACCGGATCTTTGGTCATCCCTGGAACCGTCTCACTTCCTACAGGCAGATCGTGGGAAGGGAAGAGATGGCGTGGGGAATCGGGGAAGCGCAGAGTTGGTTGCCAAGCATTGCTCCTTCTCCAGAACCTCTTACACTCCACACCCTGGGTGACCTCGGGGCCCTCACCGGGTGGCAGCCTCTGCAGCTCACGTGGAGAGTCTGCCCTGACACTGCTGCCATCTCAGAATACGCTAGGGCGCTGGCAACCCCCCAGCTTCCCTCAGTCTGCACGTGCACACACAGACACACAGACACAGACACACACACAGACACACACACACACACACACCTCTCAAAACCTCAGTCTCTGTCCACCCACACGCACCTCAGGGCCTGTAACTATGTCCATGTCTCCACAGCAGAGTCAATCGAGGGGCGTCATTTATGTCACTTCTTCAGCAAAGACTGCCGCACGTTCCTTGGCTGGCATCACTGAGGCAGGCCTGGAATTGAAAAGCATGCACTGACTACTCCTGTCTGTTCCAGGGTGGCCCTGAGCAGGACGCACTGCAAAGTGGATAGAGCCAAATGGGAAAGCGGTGTTTTTTTCACGTTTTTTTTTTTTTAACAAAACAAATTCAAACACAGTTTCAGGTGGAGGATGGGGGCAGATTCTGACTTAAAGCACAACTTTGTGTCCCAACAGGCGAGCTCAACACAAGACTGTGAAGTCAGAGACCACTTCATGGCCGAGGGGACAGAGCCGAGGTTAGGACACTGAGGGCTGTTAGCAGGCGGCCGTGTCAGGTTCCACGCTTAGGGTCGGAGAGAGAGTTGGGAAGGAAGGTTCTTCTTGTTCATCACGTCTGCGTGTGGTCAGACATGCATGTGGTCCTCACCACCAGTTCCACTCGGATGGGTTACTCCTGAGCACCGATCCAGGAGAAGCCCCTGAGCACTGTTGTTCACTGCTGTGCTCATCTGTCAGCATCTGAAGCACTGGTCACTCGGCCTTAATTTTGCATTATGGCAGCCCGGGGAGGGATTTTTTTCCCTCTCCACCCCATTTTTCTGAGCGAAAATGGCGGCAGCGGCAGCAGCCACACGGTGAGAGCCACCCTCTAAGACCCCTCCACCAGGAGGTAGGACTTTCTTTAGTGACGTAGCCTGTAGGTGGTCCTGGGAGGGGAGGTGTTCCCGGCGCGCCTTCCGCCCAGAGATGAACCGAGAGCCGCGGCACGAGAAGCAGAGCCTCCGCGCCTACTGACTGTGATCCTGAGGTCTCCTAACCCATTTTGGCACCAGAGCGGATTCTTGCAGCCATCCATTTTGACTGTGAACTGAGATAAAATATTAGAAACCCAAAACCACGCGGCCGCAAAAAAAAGTCTTCACTCTTACCAATGAAGAGAAATTATTAGATGATGCCTATTCGGCAGGCCTGATTGTTGGGGAAAATTTCCAATCAATAATAGTGAGTTCTGTATGGAAATATGAAATGTACTCAATATATATAGAGAATAATGGGAATATCATTAGCTACTTAGATGGGGGGTGGGGTGGGAGGGGGGTGTATTGGGGTTCTTGGTGGTGGAACGGGTGCACTGGTGAAGGGATGGTGGTTTAATCAGTATTTGACTGTGACTTAAACCTGAAAGCTTTGTATTTTTTTCTTGTTTTCACGGTGGTTCAATAAAATATTTCTTTAAAAAAAATTAAAAAAAATAAAAAAGAGAGAATTAAGAGTAAAAAAAAAAATTTTGCATTATGGGTTCGATACAGTCCTTTTCACTAGATGTTTCTAGAGCAGAAATGACAGTTCTTTAGCATGGGATTAATAAACTGCTATTTGATTCAATTGGTGGCAAAAATAAAGAACCCCTGACCCAAGTGAATAAGTAAGCAGAGCTGAAAGAGAAGTTCAGCGAGGGAGATAGAGTTCAAGGTAGTAAACCCCGTGCAGGTTGGAAAACTAGGGGCTGGAGCGATAGCACAGCTCCCCTGGGTTCAATCCCCACAAACCCATCTGGTCCCCAGAGCCCAGCTAGGAGTGAACCAGCACAGGGCCAGGAGACAAACATGGGCACAGTTGGGTCTGGCCCAGAACAAGAACAGAAAAAAAGTCTACTTTCGCTTGACTACATACACGTTGCATGGTATCACGTGAGCATATTCTCTGCCTCTCAAGAAGAACTGCTGTTATTGTTAAAGTTAATTTATTTTCCAAATTAATTAAAAATTATTTTACAAATATTCAACTGTCCTGAAAACTTTAAAAAAAATTATGTTTTACTAGTATTTGAATGGGGCTGGAGCGATAGCACAGAGGTTGGGCGTTCGCTTTTCACGCAGCTGACCCGTGTTTGATTCCTCCGCCCCTCTCGGAGAGCCCGGCAAGCTACCGAGAGTATCGAGTATCGAGCCCACACGGCAGAGCCTGGCAAGCTACCCGTGCATATTGGATATGCCAAAAACAGTAACAATAAGTCTCTCAATGAGAGACGTTACTGGTGCCCACTCGAACAAATCAATGAGCAACGGGATGACAGTGACAGTGACAGTATTTGAATACTAAGTTAGTAGACTTACATATGTGTGTGTATCATATAACTTGTTTATATTTTCCTGTTACATGAATCTGAATGAGTCTTTGTATAAAATTGTTTTTAGAGGCTTCGTCTTTTCTGTGATGTACCTTAAGACTTACCACCTATGGATCAGAGAGGCAGTGCGAGGACTGTGGCCAACCTCAGCTGAATCCCCAACACTACACTGGCCCTGAGCTCTGCCGTGTGGCCCCGGAGGGCCCCGGGCACAGTTAGTGTGGCCTGCGCACTCCCAGCTTGGCGGGACGCAGCCTCTGAGTTTCCCACCAGGTTGGTTGGAATCCCTGAAAACTCCCTAGCGGGCTTCCTAGGGACCGTTCAGGAGGCCTCAATGTCCCACCCCTAGAAAACTAAATTATTCACTAACAAACAAGCCCCTTTCTATGAACACTATTAAATATCACTTGAGCAATCCAAGTGTTGAGAGAAACTGCCATTTATCACCTCAGTAGGAGTAGAAGAGTAAAAAATATTGAAGTAGCCAATGTATTGCCTGACATAATTTTAAAAGATGAAGAATTTTTGATGTAAGATCATCTAAAGAGAGTGATAAAACCATTCAAATTCCATAAATAGCATAAAGATTTCACAGTTAATAATTTAATGGAAATATTCACCTCTATAATATAGAATTCAGAGAAAAACAGTGAACCTTCTTGTGAATTAGCTCTATTGCCTGAGGCCCCACAAGCTATGAAATAAAAATTAAATAAATAAAATTAAATAAATTGGTAAGATTGCTTGAGCAATCTGGCTGTCCCTTAAACAAGTTTGCCTTATATAAAACCATTCAGAAAGAAAAAACTTCGAAATTTATGTAAGTATTCGCTCTATGGCTAATGCAGTAGTAGTCTAATAAACAGCTAGAAGATTGATGGTTAAATCCAATTATAGAGTCTCAAGGCTTCCCTTCAGCCTCCTTCTCGTGTGCAGAGATCTGCACACACACACACACACACACACACACACACACGTACACACACAGCTAATATGAATTCTCAGAACATCATACTTTTATTTTTTTTAAACAATTAAAATGTAAAAGTATTTCTCCTGCCTCTCTTGTTTCTTTAAAAGTCTGATGTAGATTGTAAATATACAGTTGGCACTATTTAGTCTAGGCTGGCAGAGAATGCCCATGAGAGTTAGAGGCACTTCCTGCAAACCTAAGAGAGAAAGAATCATAGATAAAATATGACTTGATCCAAACCCTTTTCCATAACATACGCTAATACCAAACAAAAACTGCTTTTAAAAGTATAAGAAAAAAATGACTGGCTAACTTAATTTGTCTGCCTTGAAGTGATAAACAATATGATAGTTGTACTTCTGAATCCATATAATAAGTAGGTGACATAAGAGAAACGCCTGGCCCAGCTAAAGTTGATCAGAAAACATGTCTTTGTAGTGTCTTCTTGGAACCAAACAATTGTCTTCCCAAGAAACAGTTCTCTCACCCACCACCTCACGCAACCACAGTCCTAGCTCAGAGGAACGGACCTAGTTAAGAATGGGCCCAGTGGCCAAGTTTGATCAATGAGACAATGAGAGAAAAATTTCTAGGGGCGGGTGTGAGAAATTTCTGGAAATGGGAGTTTCTTTAAGAGGGAAAGGCCACCCTTTCCCTCCCTCTGGAAATTATGACTAGATATGACAACTGAAAGATGTTTCCATGATTACTAAAATAGAGCAAAGATAAAAAGAATTTGCATGTTGACATCTGTTTTTCTATGTACCTTACCTCTAGCATTCTTATTCTCTGAGAATTGAATCAAAGTTCCTCTGAACTTGAAGTCAAGGCACATTTTAGGGGAGGGGGAGCACGCCCAGAGGTTTGTGCACAGGGGTCGCTCCTGGTGGGGCTCGGATGAGTGTCTGGGGTGTGGGAAAGTACAGCCTTACCAGCCGCACCATCACTCAGACAGGCCCAGTGACCAGTGACACTTCAACGACTCAGACAGAAATGAACTTGAACACAGGCGGCTTCACTTAACAGCAACCGAGGAAAATCTCAGGCTAGGACTTAACGTCCTCCGGGTGAGATGCAACAATATTCATGAATGTTTAAGGAAGTAATGTTTCGATCATCTGTTAGCCACTGGGCGGTAAGAAGCAGTATAAACTAAGTCACTGTGGCCTGCTGCTCGGGCAGGCTGGAGAGGGCGTTGGGAAAGCGGAGAATGTGGAGGGAAGGTGCCCGTGGTGGGACTGGGGTTGGGACCCTAAATGCCTGAAACGAAACGCAGGCACAACTCTGTAAACCACAGTGCTTCAATAAAGTGGGGAAAAGTCATACATAACAAAATATGAAGAAAAAATGTTAAGTTGTTGACTTTGACTTGTTTCCTCACTCTGAACATGTCCTGGGCAGTCGGTACTTTGTCGCTTGTGTTGGTGTTTTGTTCCCTTTGATTGTTGAGCTGGGGCCACAGCACAAATGGACCAGGCTTGGCTCAACTTCGCTCAGCTTCAAACCATAGAAACTGCTCAATCATGCGATTTGATCCATATTATGTTTTTAAGAAACTCTGCTGGAAGAATAGATCCATTTCACATGATCAGCCATAATACATAAGTAGCCCAGTTCTCTGCATTATTGCCAATATTTGAAGTCATTATTTTAATTTTTTACAAGGCTGATACATATGTTAAATGATGTATCTCATTTGGGGTTTGATTTACACCCCCAGCTGGCTAGTAAAGTGGAGTTGTTTTTGATGATTTTACTTACCATTTACAAACTCTGCTGATCTTCCATTCATGTTTTGTCAAAAGAAGACAATCTTTTATTTTTTACCATCATTTCAATGTTACCTGTAGGATTATTTAGAAGGTTCTTATTAAATTTGTTTCTGTATAATTTTATTTTTTCTGAGTATTTAATCATGATAGCACAGCAGGTAAGGCGTTTGCCTTGCACGCAGCTGACCCAGGCTCAATTCCTCGGTGCCTCTCAGAGAGCTACCCAGAGTATCTCGCCCTCCTGTCAGAGCCTGGCAAGCTCCCCGTGGCGTATTCGATATGCCAAGAACAGTAACAAGTCTCACAATGGAGATGTTACTGGTACCCGCTCGAGCAAATCGATGAATAATGGGGCCACAGTGCTACAGTGCTAATCACACTAGGTGTTTGTTTAATTAAATACACATTTGCATAAATTAATAATTATGTGTTTTCCCACTTAACCTATTAGTTTGTGTGTGTTCACAAAGTGTGTTTGGGCACTCTCTGTATGTGTTCCATGGCCATGAGCCATCTCCCCACCATGGCCACCCTCGGTCACCAACAGCCGCAGGAAGGAGGGAACAGGGCCACCAGGCTGCTAGGTGATCACGCGCCCTTTCTTCCAATCTACTCTCCCTCCACCTCCTTCCAGTTCACGCACTGCCTGTATCCATCTCACCACGGCCCCTTGCAGTCTCCCCTGCCCCTCGTCTCCTAAGGTCCCTGGTGCTAGTCTCACTCTGCCCCCCTCCAGTCTCCCAGCCTTAGGAAGAGCCCATCCCCCAAGTCTGGGGGTAGCAGCTACACGTACGTCAGATAGCACGACCAACATATGTACAATCTTTCCTTCCAAGAGATGCACCCAAGGGCGAAATACCATCTAGGCTGTACTTCTCCTTTCCTTAGTTCATATCCATTTAAACAGTCATCTTAATGCTACTTAATAGTATCAGTCATTTTGTATGGACACAGTCAGAGATGTATTAAGCTTAAAGAGTGGCTCTCCTCGGGATATCTCACTATAGATCCCAGACTACAGTGCTCAGGCCAGATTAGTCCTTCCTAATCCTGTAGGGTCCTTGTCCAGTCACTTCTCTTAAGGTCATGACAGAGTTTGTCTATGACTATGCTCTTGAATTATTGTAAGTTTTGTGGCTCTTGGCCTGTCCCTTTTTGATGCAAGCGTAGCTTACAGCTTGCCCTAGGTCCATTCAGTCCCTTCGCCAGGACCCTTCTTCTGGGTGTTAGGAACTAAGGGCAAGTGAGGCTTAAGTTGGGTAAATATGATAGATACCCAGGAGTGAATATTATTCGGAGTCAATTGACTCCTGAGTTACAAAATCACAGCACTGTTTTCCTGTGTCCATACAGAAAGGACATTACTCTAGAGTAAACTATGCGAAGGACATAAAGGAAAGAGAAAGCAGTATTTCACTTACAAGTACAAAATGCAAAGATCTCTGAAGAATCTGACTTTCCAAGTCATAGGTTCTGATTAGAGGAAATGAGTGATTAACAAGACAGGAGAAGCAGAGCACAGAGGAGAAGTTAAAGATGAGTACCCAGGAAATGAGGGTGCTGTGGGACGTTGAGATGGGTGTTACTCAGCAAACCTGAGCTCCCTGAGGCGGAGGAGAAAGGACGCCCCAACGTTATCCTACAGTATGGAGGATGGAACCAGCACTGACTCCAGCTTACCTCAGGCTATAATATGTAATTCCTGTTGTGTGGTTCATCAATTATGGTTTTATTTTATATGATGCCAAGAATTTTTGGAACTGTGTTTATGAAGTATACCGATCTTTAGTTTTCCTTTGTTGTACTAGACTATTCTATGTCAGTAAGTTGGGAAGAATTTTTCTCTTAGGAAAATAATGAGGCCTTGATTAGCATTTTCCAGTAGTATTCTTCAGTAGTTTCCTAGAGAAAATCGTACTCAATTAGCATTAATCCTTCTGTAAATATTTGTGTAAATTCTTTATGGAAACCCTCTGTGCCTGGAGATTATCCTTAGGGGATGCCCTTAGTTACAAATTAGATTTTTTCATAGATAAAGGGCTAATTAAATTATCTATGTTGGGCCTGGGGTGTTAGTTCAGTGGTAAAGCAGATGCCCTGAATGGATGAGAAAAGCATCACAACTAATTAATGTATCAGATAGGTCAGAATGACTTGAAATAGTAAGGATAATTTGTCAAGAAATTTGTCAGTCTTAGCTTACCAAAGATGTGTCTAGACTCGCCATTTGGAGCCCCTTACTATTACTGGGAACATAATTTTTCTCTAATGTTTGTCAAAGTATAACCATTGTTTCTGAAAGTTCTCTGCATCCTTAGGTTGCCCTTCTCTGGTGCCTTGGTCAGAGACCAGAGGCTTTTCCTGGGCTCTGGGTCTGTGCCGATTCACACTGAGACAGTGCTGGATTCCTCAGCTTCGTGTCTGAGACAAGTCACCGTCACTGTCACTGTCATGCTGTTCATCGATTTGCTCGAGCGGGCACCAGTAACGTCTCTCAATGTGAGACTTATTGTTACTGTTTTTGGCATATCCAATACGCCATGGGTAGCTTGCCAGGCTCTGCCATGTGGGCAAGATACTCGGTAGTAGCTTGTAGGGCTCTCCGAGAGGGGCGGAGGAATCGAACACAGGTCGGCTGCATGAAAGGCAAACGCCCTATTGCTGTGCTATCACTCCAGCCCAAGGCAAGAAAAAAAAGAAACACAAGAATTCTATCGCCATTTCTTCTTGGGTTCTCTGTTCCCTAACATTCTGCCTCTTCTCTATCTTTAACAATATTCCGTTTGAGTTAGGTATACACTATGTTACTTCATTTAAACTTAGCAGGTTAAAAAAGGGAAACACATGTACTTATTACATCCTTCTGGAAAGAGAAATCCAAAGAAAGATAGCTTTGATTTTTATAATTCTTTAAATAAAAACAGTCTACAAGTACCTAATCATAGTAATTTTTAGAAAATTCTATATTTTTATAGTTTTTAAAAGAAACAACTTCTTATTTTATATTTCTTCTGTGTATGCAATGTTTACTATACAATTACATGATATGTAATTCATGTTAAATATGTACTATTTGATATGCATTATATGATAGAAAGTATTATGAATGGTCTAATACACTAATAAAACAATGTGTACAATTGATTATGTAATAATATACTCATATATTTTATTGTTAGAATTTTAGCATATTAATTCGAATATGTTGGCGATACTATAGTAAAATCTATCTTCCTGTATGTCTTATGCCATTCATTTATATTGTTTATAAATTATTTATTAGCTTCAAAATCATACATTGAGAAACAGATTTTATTTTTCTCCATTTAGTTTTAAGTGTCTGGGGTGGGATCAGGCCGCCCGGCCGTGCACTGAGCCTACGCCTGACTCTGCTCAGGAATGGCGCGAGACATCTCACGAGGTTCCATAGGAGGTCCTGGGGGACCCCCACGCCCGCCACCTGCCGGGCAAACACTTTACCTACTGCACTAGCTCCTTGGTCCCTAAGAAGCAAGTTTTAAATCCTTTGAGCCTTCAGATGAGAACAATGTGTCACAGAGCTTTAAAAGTTGTGTTAGCTTGGGATTCCTGCCATCACAACCAAGTACCACTGAAAAAGGACTTCAACGACAGACCTTAAATTTGTCATAGATTTCAAGGCTTTTCCATGTCTTGTCCTCGCCTCCTCTTAAGTGGGCACCAGTCACTTGGGCTAAGCTCTCCTAGTGACCTGATTTGCATTGATTACTCCTTCCACTCCCCTCCCCTCTCCCTGGCCGCCCCTGCTCTTCCCTTTTTCCGTTTTCTTGTTTGGGGGCCACACCCAGTGGTACTAAGGGGATCATGCAGAGCTGGGAACCAAACCCAGGAGCTCATACGTGCAAGAAACGTGTCCTGCCATGGGGCATGTCCCTGGCACTAGCTGAATGAAGAATGATGGTGTCCCACTAGTCGCCTTGAAGCAGCAGCGAGAGCTAAGATGTCAACACATGCTCTTTAGGAGTCAGGATTCAGCACTGACCCAGGTCCCAGCCTGTGGGTGAGGGAAGAGGGCCCTAGAGGGAGGAGGAGGGGCAGCGGCTCTAGGCCAAGTGCTCCCGGAGTCGGGAAAGAGCCGCATGGTCAAGGAAGTGTGAGTCAGACCCCAGGGAGGGAGCTGCTAAGGCGGAGAAGCCCCCTTAACCCGAACAACAGGGGTCTGTGCCTTCTTAGGGACGCGTCTGTCACCACATACCTAAGAGTTGCAAGTGTTTACAATCTGTTGTTGTCCAAAAGAGCAACCAAGTTTCTCAATTAAAAAAAAAGTTTGATAACGTTTTTCACTGATTTTTAACAAAATCGGTTCTTACATCGTAATGGGTTACAGACCTAATAATGCGTTTCAACAGGCCCCTTTGCTGAGAATTGACCCGTCCTGGCAATCTATTCTTGCTTTTGCATTCTTGATTTTTACACTTACTATAACATACGCAGTTAGATTTGCCAACTGAATTTTCCTTGACCTCAGAAACTCCAGTTCTGAACTGCTGCTTCCTTTCTCCCCGGTGTTTTTACCTCCCACCTCAAACAAACGCACATTTTCTACCGAACTCAAACAAGCCAGTGAGGCCCCAGAGCAGCAGTTGGTCAAGTCCAAAGGCAGCAGCATGAAAGCCTCCTTCCAGACATGTTTAGCCAATGCTTTCTTATTTTAATCTTTCATTATGATTTATTAAAGTACTCAGAGTTTGTCCCGCGACCCGTCCCGGCAACCCTGGCCCGGGGAGATAAATATCCTTGCTGACTCCTAGCTGCCTTTGGCAGTGTATTCATGGCTAATTTTTACTGCACCCCTAAGGAAATAAGAGCACTGTGTATTCTAGGGAAAAAAAACACGCCTTTCAAACACTCCTTCTTCTGCGGCTGTGTGTGTGTGCTGTGTGAGCGTTACTTGGTGGCAGGGAACAGAGCGACTTTCTGCAGAGCCGCCACTCCTGTCTCCAGCTGCAGACTCAGTGTCTGCGTGGGGAATTCCTGCCGGCCCAGCCCGCAGCGCGCGCCAGCCAGGCACACACGGCTCTCCGCTTGCTGAGAGAAGAATGCGCGCTTGCACCGTCCCCCACAGGGGCAGGAGGGAAAGGAAGACAGAAGGGGGGAGAGACAGAGAGAGAGACAGAGAGAGACAGAGAGAGAGAGAGAGAGAGGAGAGGAGAGGGAGAGAGAGAGAGGAGAGAGAGGAGAGGAGAGAGAGATAGTGAGAGAGTGAGAGAGAGAGAGTGAGAGAGAGAGGAGAGGGAGAGAGA
This sequence comes from Sorex araneus, assembly GCF_027595985.1. Classification (NCBI taxonomy): domain Eukaryota; kingdom Metazoa; phylum Chordata; class Mammalia; order Eulipotyphla; family Soricidae; genus Sorex; species Sorex araneus. Next base: position 203,349,250 of record NC_073303.1, read on the forward strand.
GAGAGAGGGAGAGAGAGAGGGAGAAAGGGAGAGAGAGAGAAGAGGGAGAGAGAGTGAGAGTGAGAGAAAGTGAAAGAGAGAGAGTGAGAGAGAGTGAGAGAGTGAGAGTGAGAGAGTGTGAGAGAGAGAGTGAGAGAGAGTGAGAGAGGAGAGGGAGGAGAGGGAGAGAGAGAGAGGAGAGAGAGGAGAGAGAGGAAAGGAGAGGAGAGGGAGAGAGAGGGGACACAGGTGAAATACTCACCTCACAGTCCCCGTGTTTCTTGAAAGAGCTGCCACAGGGGACACCCAGTGCACATTCCTCTGGAAGCTGAGAGGCCTGAGCTCAGGCCGTCTCACACCTCACTCACCGGGCCTGAGGCGAATGAGTCTCCTCTCTGCAGCGACCGAGTCCTCCGTCTGAGAAGCCTTCCTCACTTCCGCATTGCATCAGTTTCCCCGAGACACTGATGGTTTCCATGTCTGCCACAAAACAAGAGGTGACTCTCAGAGCATGGCCTTGGCACACCCCGATGTTCACTCTTCGTTTATCCTGTGGCTTGTATGTGACACTCCTTTATGCCCTGTTCAGGGGAGGACGTTCAGGACTGTGAGGACCCTCTTACAGCCCCTGCGCCGTCAATGGTAGGAGTTGGGGGAGGGCATGAGGATATTTTTTAATTTTTAATTTTTTTTATTTTATCAGGTAGTTCACAATATTCGATCACATGCAATATTCAAACACCAATCCCACACCATTATGCCTTCCCACCACCATGTTTGGGATGTTTCCATCCCAAGCCCCAATCTCTGTCCCAAAGCACAAGTGAAATAATATATCTTGCATTCTCTGTTATGAAAAACTGCTGAAAATGCTGAAAACCAGTATCCATAGAGGAAACAGTGTGAAGATTGTTCTACTTTGGCAGGGGCATTAAGACATTCTTTAGGGTACCACTAACATGTTGTTAAATGTTGAGTGATGTGAGCTTTCGTATATATCTGAAAGTATGTATATATGCACATATATATGTATGTATATTTCCCTCTATGATTGGCTGCCTGCTCTTTGAACCCCACCAAGTGCGGTTCTTTTTTTTTTTAATTTTTATTATATCACCATGTGGAAAGTTACAAAGTTTTCAGGTTTATGTCTCAGTTATACAATATTCAAACACCATCCCTTCACCAGTGCCCATATTCCACCACCAAAATCCCCAGTATACCCCCGCCACAGCCCCCCCCAACTGTATAACCGATGAATTTCACTTCATTTTCTCTCTACCTTGATTACATTCCATATTGCAAAACAAAACTCACTATTGTTGTTGGAGTTTCCCCCCAAGGAAGACAGCCCTACTAAGGAAGCATTTGATAATTGGTTTGTCATTAAAAGATTGTATGTTTTCAGTTTTTAGAAAAGGTCGCGCGGCTCGGATGTGTTCCAGTCCCGCAACCCGGAGCCGTGTTAGTTGCTGCTCAGTGTCGCCAGGGCTCCATCCGGAGAAGGTGTGCCAGCTGTACCTCCTCCGTCTGGATCCCTGGTGTTGTTGGCCCGGATTCGGGTCCGGAGCATTTCTCTGGCCGCGTTGCTCACCAGACTGCCTGGCCTCTTCTCTGTTGAAGGTGGGAAGATGGCCCCAAGTGCGGTTCTTGGGGGATGGACAGGGAATGTCTGATGCCTGGCTCGGTCCAGGAATACGTGTTCACTCGTGCGTGAGGCTCGCCCGAGTGTGTGGGGGCACGAGGAACCTGGAGGCCACGTCCCTGCGTCTGGGTCTGTCGGGGGCTGGCTGAGACATAACAGACTCAGGCGGGCCCGTAGCTCCAAACACTGGAGACTTAGCTGGTGCTTCCAGTGTGTGCGCTGGACTAAGACAAAGAGAAGGCTCGGGGACGTGCCCAAGGGCACCTAGGGAGAACAGCTCTTCTTTCCTTCGGCACAGGGCTCTGAAATCCCCGGGGCGCGTGGGGACCGAGCTCGCAGAGGCCTCCCTGAACTGAGGCCCTCACTGCGGGACAGCAGAGACAGTGCGTAAAGTCTCCGGTTGGAAATCCATCTTTCAACCGGGCAAGAGGCACGACTCCCAAGGAGAATCTCGGTCTGCAATAACGGAATGCTTCACTGTTCCCTTTGCGAAGGAGCCTGGCACTTCCCCCAGAGTCGGGGGTGGAAAGAGGGGTTTCCACCGAATGTGGCTCCGGGACGCATTGTCCTTCTCGGGGGCAGAGAGAGCACAGGGCGAGCCTTGCACATGGCCAGCTGGTCCACCACAAGGTTCCCGGACATGCACAGTCCTCTGAGCCCCACCGCCACGAGTGGTCATGTGGGCAGAGCTAGGGGGAAACACTGAGCACCACTGGCTGTGGCCCAAATTCAAAACCCAAAAAGGGAGAGGGGAGGGGAAAGGGAGCTTAGGGGAGAGGGAGAGGAGTGTAGGGGAGGGGGAGGGGAAGGGAGGGGAAAGGAGGAGAGAGGAGGGGAGGGAGGGGATGGGAGAACAAGGGAGGGCAGGGGAAAGGAGAGGAGAGGAAGGGAGAGGAGAGGAGGGGAGGGGGAAGGAGAGGAGGGGAAAGAAGGAGGGGGAGGGGAGGGGATGGGAGAACAAGGGAGGACAGGGGAAAGGAGAGGAGAGGAAGGGAGAGGAGAGGAGGGGAGGGGAAGGGAAGGGAGAGGAGGGGAAAGAAGAAGGGGGGAGGGGAGGGGAGGGGAGGGGAGGGGAGGGGAGGGGAGGGGAGGGGAAGGGAGGGGAGGGGAGGGGAGGGGAAGGGAGGGGAGGGGAGGGGAGCTTAATTTCAGTAATTGTATATACCTGGTCATGCGGAGTTGAACATGGCTGTGCTTGCAGTGCTAATTCCCTAAGCAGAAACAAGGGTCTGGTGGGGAGAAAGAGGCAGACCACCTAATGAAACAAGGTCACATTTCACTTGAGGTTCAGTCAGCTCCATATATTCCAGACTTGGGGGTGGGGCGCAGGGGGCGGGTCTGAGAATTTGAAAATGAAAAGAAGAACCCTGGAAGACCTAGCTGAGCCAGAGTGCACATGCGGAATCCCATTAAGTCCTAGGCCGCCTGAATAACATGGCAAACAAATAGCTCTACCCCTTTCCAAGCCAGAAACACCAAGTGGGGTCTAGATTCTCACCGGTATCGAATAGTTGAGGGAAAATAGAAGACAGCATGTGGAAAATGCAAACATCAGTCTAAATGAAACTGAAAAAGCTATCTGAATATCAGATGAGGTAGGCGTCCAAGGAGAGAGAATTAGCAGGCAGCTGGAAAAGAGGAATAGGATGTAACGGCAAAAAGCTGAGAACTCGGAGAAGACATGTGCCAAATGCGCATGCACCCAACAATAGGACTGTATAGGATGTGACAGAAAGCTAGATAAAATTGAAAAAGACAAATAACAAATAAACAATTTGGGTTGGAGAGTTCCAACACCACTCTCTCTGGCTGATAGAGCCAGAATGGCGAAGAACTCAGCAAGCCCACAGACAAACAGAATCCAGTTGACACATCATATCCTGGTAGCAAACAAACCGATGAATTTAAAGACATTTGAAATTATATAGCACATTTTTGTTGTCCGTAATGCAATCAAATAGAAATCAAGAAAGGATAAGTATGGTCCAACACTTTAAAACTAACCAATGTTTAAAGGAGGTCAAAGAGGAAGCATTAGAAGAAAATTTTTTAAAGTATCAAACTGAAAGAAAGTGCAGAACAACATCAAAAATTTGTGAGACACAAATTTCCAGTAATGCCAGGAAGAAGATGTTAGCACTAACTTCTCATATTTGAAAAGAGAAAAATAGCCAAATTAACAATTTAAACTTCTACCTCCAGAAATTTAAGTGGCAAAGAAAGAAAAATAGAGAAAAGGACAAACACCCACGGAAGTTAAAACAAAAATAGTTGAAAAAAAAACATTGAAGGCAAAGGGTGTTTTCCTTCTACAAGATTCCTCAAAGTGGCAAAATTTTAGGAAGACACACAAAGAAAAAGAGAGGAAAGGAAAGATTAAAATCAGGAATGAACATGATATTATGGATTCTGTGGAAATAAATTTTATTAGAGAGTAGGCTGGGCAGGTCTACACACAGATATTTGAAAATGCAACTGAAACTGAGAAATTCCAACACAAAACCAAATTACATCGTTATTATGACGTATGTAACTTAATTGACCATTTAACCATAAAGCCATCCAATTTGTAACTAAAAGCATTTTAAAAGTAATATCCAGGCTCCAAAAATTTCCATGAATAATGTTTCTAAAATTAAAAATAAAATCAATATGAATCTAGAATATAGAAGCACCAACTCACTATAGGAAGAAGTAATAGCAAAATTGTAACTAACTGTCAGGGGTCAAGAAGAACCAATGTCCCTTTGAGTCTCATTCACATCTTCAGGAATACTAAGATATTCATTTGCATGACTAAATGTAATCTCAAACACTAACTTTATTGAGAGAGACACAGAACAAAATAACTAATCAAAAATGATATGCATTCCAAAGTGAATAGAAGATGGATACTTTTGTATTATTATAAAATTTAAGCAACGTTAGTAGCAGTTTCTTCCAAAAAAGCAATCCAACTCTCTTTGGGTCATACCCAGCATCCTCAGGGCTTACTCCTAGCTCTGTCCTTGGGGATCATGCCGTGTCAGGGATAGAAACAGGACCCGCCACATGCAAGGCTTACCTGCTGGCCTGCAAAACAATTCACCTTTTGCAAAGTTGGAAAATAGTAATAAAAAACTAGTTCTTCAGTACAATTCACACATGAATTTGCATATAATATATAAACCGATGAGAGTCATAAAAGTAGCACAGTGGGTAAGGTTCTGGCCTTGCATGCAAATGATCTGGTTTAATTCCTCACACACTCAGTCCCCTGAGCACTGCCAGGAGTGATGCCAGATCACAGAGCAAGGGGTAGCCCCGATCACAGCCAGCCGTGGCCCCCAAATAAAAATGAAAATATGTACGGATGAGCACAAAGAAAATCTTAATTAGATTCCATACAAACCCTAAGGCATTATTGATTTTAAGCAAAGTTACATATATTGCAAACTTGTGACAACCATATGACATGACAAATTCTGACTTCATGAGGTTGTGAAGTTTGCAAACACAATTTTTTGTTCTGTATTTAAAAAACTAAAGTTGATTCTTGCTACCAAGTAATGTCACGTTTCGGATATATTATAAAGCACACACATTAGATTCATTTGTTCACTTACTCTCTGGTACACAAACGTTTATTGATCAGATGCCTCAGTTTAATCAGTGCCTAGATTCCACTCAACTTTTCTCTTTGAGAAAAAAGCTTAAACACAGGTGTGGAGGGCCATGGGCACCTTGGTGTGTAGCAGTGCAAGACATTGTACACCAAAACCACCTACCTTAGCACTATTGGGACCATCTTACCTAAATCATAGAAAAAATCCTCCTGCTTTGAAATGAATATACTATACAAGCTAAATCTCCCCCTATACAAATGTAAGATCAGTCTGCAAAGCTAGCTAAAAAGATCTGTTGCACAAATCTAAGCAAACCCAGGTATGCTGAAAGCACTCAGCAGAGAGAGGCACTTGCAAACAGAACATTCTCGCTACTGAAAAGTACTGTCCACATCCATCTTGCAAGAGAAATAGTTTTCCAGGGACTGCAGGCCGCTAAGAAATGGAAAAGTGATAAATGAAGCACTAGTGTCAAGGGACAAGCAGGCCCCTGAGAATGGAACGCTCAGATAGTTTTTGATGGGAATTATGTAGACATAAGCATGCCTGCCAAAAAATTTCATGCAAACACATTCATGCATGGATGCACATACACATACATACAAGCATATGTGTGCCTGGAGACACACACACACACATACAGGCACACAAAAGTGGCACTGAGTCAATCCTTAGTCCACTTGTTGAGGAAACTGAAGTTCTCAGAATTTGCTTGCAATGTAGAGCAACTTTTTTTTACCTCTGCACCTCAGTAGCCTCCAGCGTCAGAGAGACTGGCATCGCTCCCCCGCAGGAGTTACCCGAAGTTAGGCGCTTTAATACATCTCGTTTCCTGTTTGAGTTTGGGCCACAACCAGTGGTGCTCAGGACTCACTCCTGACTCCGTACTCGGGAATCACTCCTCGTAGCGTGGGAGGACCACATGGCTGCCAGCATCGAACCTGAGTTGGCAGTGTACGGGCAAACACCCCTCCCTCCCGCTTTACTGTCACCCAGCTTCACTTTAATATATGCTAAATTAAACAGTAGGTGTTGCCTGTAATAGAAGTACTTAATGGCTTTAGCTTGTTCTTAACAAACAATATACTATAGGCTCTACATGACCGTGTTTATGGCATTCTACTTCCAAACTTCTTTTTGTTGAAATAAGCTGATGATAGGGACCGTCAGGTGCCAATTAGCTAAGATAGTACAAAAGTATAACATGATCACATGTCATATATATTTCATAATATTCATTCATCTCAAGATTTCTTCTTAGGAAAGATGCCTCTTCTTCATCGACGTGCCCAGGTAACTCAGCAATGTTTGTGGCTGGTCGTTGAACAGATGACCCCAGTGCATGGGGAAAGGAAGGGAAGAGTCTCCTCTCCTGATCCCTTGGCCTCTGCCTGCCCCCCACCGCCCCCGGCCATCACTCTCTGGGCACCAGCAGGAGTGAGGAAGCCCAGGGCCGCCCGCTCTCTGGCCCTCGGGAGCACTCATCTTGGGCATGAGACCAATCGCTCACGGCTCCAAGTCTGCTCTTGGAAAAGCACCAGTTATTTTTGAAACAAAGTACTTCCTCCAGACCCAGATAGTCCATATTAGTAAGAAACTCGGAGCGACAGCCTGCCCGCCTCTTCCTCCAGAATGCCTCTCCGGGTTATTTTTAGCAGTTCCTTTCTCCCTGACCGAACTGTGAAAAGGGAGGAAGTGGAGAGTATTCCCAGGGGCACACGGCCGCCTCCACATCTTCTGGGAGTTCCGGGCTGTGCTGAGCGGCCACGCGGGTGGTGTGCAGAGGCCCAGGCCCTGTGGACAGGCGTGTGGCATGGGGAGAGTTTGCCCCTGCCGGAGCAGGGGCCCTGAAGGTCCTTAGTGCTGGCACGTGCCCCCTGGAGCACTGTCCTGGGCTAATTGACACAATAGAGTCCTAACACATAGCAGAGGTGAGAAGCAGCCGCGGCGGGACCCTAGGCCACTAGCGATGGTAGTAGTCTTTTTATTTTCAACCTTATTACTAGTAAGAGAGTCCCCCATTATACAACCTATTTGTAATGAGTCGAGGGGACTTCCTAAGGGATTAGGATTATATTGAAGAAGTATCTCCTGACCATGTCATGACAACTCACAATGCCCAAATGACCAGGCTAAGTTACTTCCGACCTGCTGCTCGGTTATCTCTTTTGTAGAGTCTGTAAAGGTGGGCCTGGGGCTGGCATTTCTCCAACACCACTTGCCCAGGTTCTCCCGTGTGGGGCTTGGCTGCTCCCCCTAAGCAGGGCTGCAGACTTACTTCCCCGAGGTGTCTCTGCTGGCCTTGTCACTTGCTGAACAGCAGTCACAGGAGAGCTGGGGCGGCGGCAGCCCTCTGCACGTGGTTCTCCCCTCTGCACGTGATGTTGTGCGGAGCCGGGAGTAGCTGCCACAGAGGCGTGGTGCCACCCAGCAAGGCAGACACCGCCAACAGCCGGGCTAGACCCCCTGACGCTCACTGCACCACCAGCTCCCGGGAGCCCCAGAGAAAGGCTGCTCCGTCGTGGGATGGCCACACAGCCACACGGCCAACCCAGATTTAAAGTCCAGCTCAGGTGTAGCGCACATGCAGAGCGTGTGCAAGCACCACGTCCCAGGCACAGTCTGGGCCTGCTCCCAGGACTCCTGAACATGGTCCGTACAGAAAAGCAAAGCAAAGCTGATCACTAATCATATCCCCGGGCTGCTAAGACTTGGGCGCTTTGTTCTGTAGAAACAGTGGATGCAGTTCTGCCTACTGCACACCCTGCCCCCTCTGCAGTGTATCACCCACCACAGGCTTTCCCCAAGCCTGGACTCTGTGCTGGCTGGCACCCTCTCCGTAGTGCCCTCCTGATGCCTTTCGGAGGGTCTGTTGTGTTCTTAGGCGCCTACTCAAATCTACTTTCCTTCCCTACACATTGACCACCGTTGCACTTGTCGTACCTGCGAGTATGTAGCACGGTAGCACTGTCGTCCTTTGTTCATGGATTTGCTCTAGCGGGCACCAGTAATGTCTCCATTGTGAGACTTGTTGTTACTGTTTTTGGCATATCGAATATGCCACGGGGAGCTTGCCAGGCTCTGCTATGTGGGCGGGGTACTCTTGGTAGCTTGCCGGGCACTCCGAGAGGGACAGAGGAATTGAACCCGGGTCAGCCGTGTGCAAGGCAAATGCCCTACCTGCTGTGCTATCACTCCAGTCCCAACAAGAATAATACAGAGAATATTCAATACAGTATTTATTTGAGAACATATATTTGATATTTCGGGTGGGTTGCTGCTTGGGTTGTCCCAGAATGGGTTTCTGCAGCAGGACAAGGTCCTTGAGGGCAGTTTCCCTTGGGAGGGTCCTGGAACAGTGCTGGCACGTAAGCCGCATTAGCTCAGACAGGCTGGACTGCCTTAACAATAGGAACAAATAACAACTAGTGGCTTCAAACGTAAGAATAGTTATTTCTTTCAGATCTGAGGCCAGATTTCCAGGGACGCAGACACCTCTGTTCCACAACACCCTTCAGAGACTTAAATTGCTTCATCCGAATCCGAGCATCGTCCTCTCTGTGGTTCCATGTAGTGGACAGAATCTATGTCTCAACTTATGGGAAGAGAAAGCGAATCTACATGGAATTCCAAGGCTTAGACCCCAATGTGGGACAAATCTCACACGGCCACCCCGACTCCCACAGGAAGCTGATGCCAGGGTCTAGTGGGGTGGGGCTGGTTTCCACAGGCTGAATACGGGAGGTGAAGAGGAGGCTGTTGAGTTCCTGCAACGGAGCTGACACTTCTTTCTCCGTGAACCGACTGCTTCCCCGGAAACTGTTCTTAAAGAACTTGTGCGAAACTAACTAATGTTGGGATTACCAAACACAAAGGCGTATTAAGTCAAAGGCATGCTCTACTCTCTGATGCTTCTCAGGCTTACTTAAGAGATGCGGTGACTCATGGGGCGGGGGGTGTGGAGAAAGTAGCTGGGGTAGAGAAGGGGTCACTGAGTCAATGATGGTTGGAGGGATCACTCGGGATGGGAGATGTGTGCTGAAAGTAGACAATGGACCAAACGTGATGGCCTCTCTGTATCTGTGTTGCAAACCATAATGCCCAAAAGTAGAGAGAGAGTATGGGGAATATTGTCTGCCATGGAGGCAGGGGGAAGGTGGGAAAGGGGGGGTATACCCGGGAAATTGGTGGTGGGGAATGTGCACTGGTGGAGGGATCAGTGTTGGATCATTTTGTGATTGTAGCTCAAACATGAAAGCTTGTAACTATATCTCAGGATGATTCAATAAAATAAAAAAAAAATTGAAAGAGATGTGGTAAGTTAGCTGATGCAATGTACACTCGCGTACCTGGAAAGAGGGAGCGAGCAAACAACTTGCATCAGACAAGAAGTCGTCAGACTGACAATGCAGTGGCCGCACAGCCACCCTTCCTGCTTCAAACCAAACTCTCCCTCGTTTGTCTGCATCGATGAGCCATTCTGATCATCGGCTCTCCCCATGGAAAGCCAGGAAATGCTTTGAGAGCACTAAGTTAAGACATGAAAGGATGAATCTGATAGCGCACGGGAGACGAGAAGGCTGTAGAAAAGTTAAGTATGATTTGAACCAGATGAAGAGAAACAGCAAGCAACCAACTTAGAACACGTTTGCTCTGACAAGTTTGTATCTCTGTAAATTAGCATATTCTCTTCTGATGAGCCACCCATACATTTTATTATGTATGGTGAAAAAATAAAAAATAAAAAAATCACCAGACAGTGATTGCAGCCGGTAGGATACTTGCTTGATGCAACCAATTGTGGTTCGATCCCAGCCCCCATCTGGTTCCCAGAGCCCTGTCTGGGGTCTTCTCTGATCGGGGAGGCAGGAGTGAGCCCAAAGGACACGTAGAACATTTTATGATCATTTTAAGGGTAACATTTGGATTGTTTCATAGTTTCTTTTCCTTCTAGTGCTGCAGTAAATGCAAGGCCTGGCACTGGCATCACCTCTCCACTGGCATCCACAGCGGCCAGGCACCCCTCAGTCTGCGGGCTTCAGAGGAGAGAGGACAGGGAGCCCGTCCAAGCTCTTCCATCCAAACGAGGAACGCTCAGAGATGGCGCGGAGAAGAGGGAACCAGCAGAGTCTGGCCCTCTGTCTGCAGTCCTGCGGCAAGAAGGGTGTGCTGAGGGCCTCGAACAGCCAGCTGGAGTAGGAACTGCATCAAAGTTTAGGTTGGCTTTGGGGGTTCTCATTAAATAAAATATTCTCCTCAGCAGAAAGTGCTTTCAAATATATTTGTTTATGAAATTCACAATTCATCTGCTTGAGCTGGCACTGCTGTGTGAAGCAAAGCCTTCCACGAGATATTACACAAAGGCGGGGTAGGAAAGGGAGTCCTCTTACCACAAGCCGCTGTTCCTGCCTCACAAAGGGCTTTTGTGTATCACTCTCTGTGTTGTATTTGTCCATTATCCAAAACTTTGCAGAAAAAGGAAAATTGAAATGAGTCACTATTTTTTTTATCTAAATAAGGAATGACTTGAAAACCTATTACCTGAGTATAGTGATACATATACACACAATGAAAAATAATTTTAATATGTACATGACAGACATAAACACACCAACAAAATACTTTAAAACCTTGAAATTTAGAACAAGAATAAACACGAAAGAATTTTCAACTACATGAAATTCTGTGCAGCACTGGCTTTAATTTTGTTTAAATGCAAGAAGTTTCTCTGATCACTGAAAGAGATGATTTCTTTCTTCTGCTTGAATTTGGAATTACATAATTCCCCAGAATGCTCTTCCTGGTATAGATCAATCACCAAGGGCCACTTTACCAGTGAGACTTTATTTCTACAACTAAACTTTGGGTCGAATCATTTTCTCCAGACCTCACGGACTGATTGATCTCCTCTCATTGCCCGGTGCCCCGTCCATGGAATTCCCTGAAGTTAACAACCCACACATTCCTACCACAACCTCTTTAATGTATCATTTCCATCCGCAAAAAAAGAACGAACTGATGCCTTAATGATTTTAAAACTCTGCTGTCTAGTCAGTTATTTAGATATTCTCCCCTAAGTCATCAATTGCAGCTGTCTTGTAAGCTATAAATTTTATTAACTGTGTGAGTCACACTTCACTTTACTTTAAATTCCCCAAGTCTGAATTGAATGGTGCTGCTTCAGGGAAATTGGGGGAAAAAAACATCAGATAGACTTTACTGACCCAATATCTGTTGGGTTTTACTCACCCAGTATTAGTTGATAAAACTTCCCACGAGTTGGATACTTTGGGGAAAATAAGCAGAAAAATCAACCCTTGACCTTTTCCCTGCTGAGGTTCTTGACCTGTCACATGCATACTGTCATGGCTTTAGTAAGAAATTCTTACTTACTAGAGGAAAAATTTGACCTCAATCAGGAATTGGTTTCACCAAAGATAAATGCAGAAAAGGAAAACTACCTTTCATCCCTTCTAAATTCTCCCTACATAAAGTAAGGTAAACTGTATAAGTACTTTAAAATAAGGAATCTCTTAAAAGTGTAGGAAGGTAAAGCATAAATAAATAGATAAGGTTTGTCATATCAGGACCCTTACATCAAAACAGTTTTTGAATGGAAACATTTTTTAATAATAATTCCATTTTCTAATCTGGGGAAAATTCCATTTACTGTACTTGCTATGGATATGAATTTTCAATCTGACTTTTATATTAAAGCTGCAGTGAACAGAAAAAAAATAATAAAATAAAATAAAATAAGGAATCTCTTGGTTCTAAGTCTTCCAAGTATAACTACATTGTATGTATGGCTAGAAGAAATTAAAAGGCTAATAAAATTGCCTCTATTCTTTATAAGTTCTGTGTGGACTGTAAAAGATAAAACCTAGGTGATTTTGAGCCTACAAAATAATGCTGAATAGGGAGAAAATTGTAGGAAACTAATTATCTACAAACTCAAATCAAACTTTGACATGTCAGATGATGTCATTTTAACTGAAGCTTTAGTTGGAACTTCTTATTGTTAAACATTCTATCTCTTTAGCACAGGACATGATGTCACCTAATAGAATACAATACAGTTCAAGATAGGCAGATGCTCAAAAACAATAGATTTTTTTTTAATAAAAGAACAAATTTCCAAGGCTTCAAGGACATCACTATAAATTAAACTTGAATATTAACTTTAAAAGAACTAAAAGAAATGTGATATGCTTTTTAAAAAAAATCATTAAAATTGTCTGTCGGGGGGTAAACACTTCTTGCCTGAGACAGGAAGGAAAGGTAGATGAATCACCAGGATTTTGTTAAAAAAAAAAAAAAAAGGTGACACTTAGATGCTTCATATATGATGAACCCTATTTTCTGTTTATACTAGTAAGCAGAGTTATACATTCAGGGGCGTGACATCCACATGATATTATGGGGAACAAACACAGAAATGGGTCTTAACCTTGAGAGAGCTCTTCCTCATGATTAATTGAATTAGGTGGATGCTGTTTTTAAAGCTGTAAGTGTATTCTGAGGCTGGTTTTCAAAATAAAACTTTTTCCTATTTACACAGCAAACATGTGAAAGTTTTAAGACCAGATTTTGCGATATGGGAGGGTGGTTGGTGATGTGGATTTATCTACAGGTGATATTGTGTTCAGAATGGCATGGGTATTTCAGTGAAGAAGTTATTGATTTGGTGGTTTTATGGATTAAATGATCTAGTTTTACCTAAGCCAGCCCAGCAAAAGGAGGACAAGTCTGATGAAGCCATTATTTAGGAAAACCTCATGTGCAGAGTCAGGGCAGAGGCAGGCGTTCACAGTGAGAGAATGACGTAACCACCCCCTTCTCCCACCAAACTCCCAGCAACAACGTGAGGAAGAAGAGTCAATGAGGATCTATTGAAATCTGCCAAAAGTTGGCAAAAAATCTGATCAACTTTATGAATTACAAAAGGCACTTAAATTTAAAAGCCACTTTAAAATATGATTTAAAGTATGAAGTTAAAAATTAGAATGATCTGGGATGGAAAATAGTACAGAGGGCATTTGCCTTGCATGTGACTGACCCGGGATTGGTTTCCGGCATCCCATAGGGTCCCCTGAGCACTGCCAGGAGTAATTCCTGAGTACGGAGTCAGGAGTGTATCATTGGGTATGACCCAAACCCCCCCCCAAAAATTTGCATGATCTCTGAGGTAGTGAAAAATAATTATAAAAAAACATATTTATGCTTTTAAAAAGTGTTTTATGGGTCAGAGAGATGCATATAATAAAGGGGCTAAGTGCTTGCCAACACAGCAATTTGTATTTTTAAATAAAATGAGTAACAAATATTTATATTTTTGATATATTCCTTGGGTATATTGCTTAATAATAAAAGAGAAAAGCCCAGCTTTAGGAACTATTTGTACTCACTCCTACTGCAAAGGTTGAAGTAATACTTGAAAACAAATATCAAAATATGTAGGTGGAAATTATTCAACAAACACCATTAAAAGATTTATACAAAATAGTTATATGTACTCAAAGCATTAAAGAAGGGAGTGAATCCTGTTACCTCACTGGGAGCTTTGTTATATTTTGCTGTATACATATACATCAACCAAGATAAACAATCTGAAATACACAACCCCGGGCCCTGTTGTTGGGAAGTAAGGCAACGTCCACGGAATCTCCTCTGAGTGTCTCCTCCCAAGGCCGGCCGGAGTCTCAGGTACCTGCACGAGCAGTGCAGAATCCTTCAAGTCAGCAGTGGTCTGCATCTGACGACGGGTGTGAGACATGCTCCTTTCTAGCTCTGCAGAGGAAAACACAAACAAATGATCTAGAGAGCGAATGCCCAGCTAGAGACGAGTCCTCTCTCCTTGGCCCGTGTGCCATGTATGAGGCTGCAGAATCCAATATCGTGCTCCATCCTGATGCAAACGGGTTGAGTTGAGACGTATAAGCTCTCCATGTGACTAAGAATAAAATAAAAACTGCCATAGCATTTCCAAACTGGCTGAGCTTCTGATACATGACCAACTCTACTTCCATCATGAAATTCTGTGGGCTTCTAAAGAGCAAATATGCAGAGGAAAATAGTCAAATGCAAAAGAAAGTATCACTGTATCACTGTCATCCCATTGTTCGTTGGTTTACTCAAGTGGGCACCAGTACCGTCTCTATGATTGGAGGCTCTTTCAGGGTCAGGGAAATGAGACTGACCCTGAAAATGAGATTTTTCCTAGCTCCTGGAAAATGGGGGATCTGGATGGAAGAGGCCCAGTCCCGATCTGGGTTCCGGAGGTCCTCAACTGTTGAGGCTCTGCCGGGGGTGGGGGGAGGGAAACGCAAGCCATCGCCTCTAAGGTGAAGACAGCCAGGCGCAGGGGCAGGAGACTGTCTCACTCTCTTCTGGGAGATTGGTTTCATAGTCTCTGGATGTTGGTCATTGATGGGATTACACAGCAGCGGGGGTGGAGTCTCTGGGTATGACTGCCTAGCTACTGGAAAATGGGGGATTTGGGTGGAAGAGGCCCAGTCCCGATCAGAGCGGCCTTGGAGATAAATAATGGATAAACATATATATATATGTAAATATATATATCTCCATAAGTAATGGATATACCCATTTTTCACTTTTAAAGGAAAAATTATTAAATGTAGGCAGATTAAAAAGGATATAGGAATGCCTGATTTGTAGATATGTTAATTATTGATGGAGGAAATATGTAATTTACAAAAACAATTTGGAATATGTCTTTAACGCAGTTGTAGAACACATTAGCTGTATTTTATTTACTATAAAAGAAAATTGCAGTATTGAACACTGTTTATATTAGCATTAATAATACTCATGAATATATGTAACAAAAGCTGCTTGTATATGTGTACATGAAGCCTGAGGAAAATATTGAGATGAACTAAGATAGTAAAAAAGTCAAGAGTTATACCATGTCCATGGATTTGAAAAATTGATACTTTTAGGATACCATTTCTATCTAAGTTGTGAAATAGGCATGATGTATTTAATAAAACTTCTACAGATATTTTAGATAATGCTGTTTTAAGATAATAAAAAATTAAAAACAATTTTTATTAATCAAAACATTCATTAATAAGCACATTCATTAATTAAAATCACTTTTGAAAATAATATTAAAGAATGTATCCTATCTTTTTTTAAAGACTTGTTGTAAAACCAAGCAGTCACACAGTAGTTCTTTATATAGGCAAATATATACTTACATGATCAATAAGTTTCACTCCAAATTATTTACCTTGGAGAAGTATATAGAATGTCACTGATTTGCACTTGAGCGTTCATGGCAGCTTTATTGATAATAGCAAAAAAAAAATCAGGTAATACATATCCGCCAATTAGTAAATCACTGTGGTATAAGTGTACAGTGCTAAGTAAAAAAATAACACTACAAAAGAAAAAAAAAGAGAAAAAAAATAACACCACACACACACACACACACACACACACACACACAAATGCATATCCAAACCTATGATGCTCTTTCCTTGCCACTATAGAAAGTGACATGCACATGTTGTTTTTGTGATTTCTAGGGTGCTTAGACAGGCGTTTGCTCACAAAGGGGGAAAGAGGACTCCAGGGGGTGAAGCTTGCTGTCTCCTCCCTCCCTCCCTCCTTCCCTCCCTCCCTCCCTCCCTCCCTCCTTCCCTCTCTCTCTCTGTCTCTCTCTTTCGCTCACTCACTCTCTCCTCTCTCCTTCCTTCCCTTCCCTCCCCTTCCCTCCTTCATTCCCTCCCCATCCTTCCCCCCTTCCTTCCCATCCCCTTTTCTCCATTCCCCTCCCCTCCCCCTCCTTCCCTCCCCTTCCCTCCCCTTCCCTCCTCTTCCCTTTCCTTCATCCATTAATTTTGGACTACACCTGGATGCTAGGCTCTGACAGCCTGCACTATGAGGTTTCAGAGTAAAGAGGTATGAATATGTTAGTCTGAGTATGTGGCTCAGAAGAGTCCAGCTGTGAGCCTATGCTGGTTCAGACAGTGCTCCGTGCAATCTGGAGCTGAAGAGGCTTAGTTCATCCACTTGATCAAATATGATGAAATCAGACCTGTGACATAAAAAGGAAGGCCTCTCAGAAGTAAGAATACACAGGATAGCCGGTATGAGAACCCTTTCCAAAGGGACACTAGAAGTCTCTTGCAATTAGCCAATGGAGGAGCAGGGGTGGGAAAGATGTGTGTGCATTCACCTTCCCTGTGGCCTCACTGCTTTCTAGAATTATCCGAAAGAGAAGGGCAATGTTCAGCACTGGTTTCTGTTCGTTTCTTTAGAGAAGGGAGAGGGAGTGAGAGGAATAGGGTTGGCTGTTCTTTCTTCTGCCGTATCCAGGCATAATTCACAGCTGATCTAGGCACAATCAATTTCACAAAAGCATGCAATATGTGTGCCACATGGGATCTAATCCCAGGACTTTAATGTCCTTTGTGTCATTAAAAAAGAATCTTCTTCCCTGAAACATGATGAGGGCAGATCTACAGCTAAAAAGATAATAGCGGTTGCTCCCTAAAACATTAAATGTGAAAGTTGCCTTTCTTAAGTACCCTGTATCTAGAGCCACAGAGCACTGCTTTCTAATACTCCTAATGAAAACCCACGCTAAAGACCAGACCGGAGAGGAATGGAGCATCAGAAAACACATGCCCAGGATTTTCCTGCCAGTCATCTTCACACAGATAGAACAGGGCGGCTCCAGGCAGTCTTTCGTGGCAAGATCTTTTGGAATGTTCCCCACCAAGACAGGAGACAAGTTGAAAGAAAAATACCTCAAAGTTTCTCCTACAGCTAAAAAAACATATAGCATAGGAGTGAGGGAATTTGAATGACTGGATGATAGCTACTTCGAGTTTGCATATGAAATCCTAATTTTCTATCATTTGAATGACTCAAAATCTTGAGAAAATATAAAAGAACATCATGGTATGTTAGATCTATATGAGAATTCATTTTTAGTTTTGTGGGGAAAAATTAACGGACACTTAGATTTTACTTAAAATCGAAGTAAAGAAATGAGAGTTGATGATCTGTCTCTCAGTTTTTATTTCAAGAATCACAAACTCTCTTGGGACTGGAGAGACATACACAGTTTGCTTTGTGAGAGGCAGACCCAGGTTTGATCTCTGGCATCGCATGTGGTGCCTGAGCCTACAGGGACAGGCGCCTAAGCACAGAGCCAGAGCTAAACCCAGAGCACTGCTGGGTGTGCAAGCCCCCCCCCCACCCACACACACACATATACACACACCATAAAAACCAAAAAAATCACAGAATCTTAAAGCCTGAAGAAAATGAAATGCAGGTGGGCCTAGAAGTGCTTGATTACTGATCCGCACAGCCCAACAACACAAAAGACAACACTAAGAGCGTCTCTCATTGTAAAGCTTGTGTTGGGAAGAACTGGGTGTAACACTTGAAAGCCCCAAATGCCAATGCCATAAATGAGACAAAAGTTTATTTGCGTACTTCTAAGGAGTGCACCCAATGTAAAGGACAACCCCCTTTCCCTCTGCAGCTCCAAGCTCCCAGCAAACCATACCATATGGCTACGGGCCTTACAGGCTGCTGCAGCTCCTGCCATTAAACACGCAGGCTTTTGAAGAACCAAGCAAGACATACAATGGGCCGGAGACATCATCTAAGAAAAAAGATACGGTTAGATTGTGTTTTAGTTAAATCATGCTACCACCCCTGTGGGCATAATAAAGAAGCCCGAGATGGAAGATAGCAGTTTAATGCGGAAGGGAGACAGGAGCAGACAGGACAGCTCCCGAGTGATATGCAACAGTGGAGTTGGTGAGCACAGCCTACAGCTCCTGAGATGGGAGATGAAAGGATTGCTAATGTGATAATGATACGATGATGCAAAGTCATGAGGATTTTGGCTTCCTCCTGACTGTGAGTAAGTATGATTAAACGCTGCCTATTCTGAGGTAACATCATTAGAAAAAGGATTTATAAGAGAGAAACAGGTTCATAGAAAGGCAGAGAGAAGGCCCAAGCAAAGATGAATTGTGTAAGGTGTAATCACCAAGTGTGAAAGAGATTCGGTGGATATAGTTGAAAAGGGAGAGAGAGAAAGAGAGAGAAGAGTGTGTGTAGGATAACATGGGGTTTGTCCTTTTAGCCTTGCCTCAGGGAACTTAGTTTACCTTAAAGCAATGTCCTTTCTATATGGACACAGGAAGACAGTTAATATTATGCTTTGTAACTTGGGAGCTGATTGACTCCAATAATATTTACTCCCAGGCATCTGCTTTCTCGACTCAGTTGCCCTTAGTTCCTAGCACCCCAAAAGCAGGGTCCTGATGAGGGATGGAATGGACCCAGGGCAAGCTGTGAGCTACCCTGGCATCGAAATGGGCCAGGCCAAAGCACCACAATACTCAACTATAAGTTGAGAGCATGGCCATAGACAAATGCTGTCATGATCCAAAAGTAACTATGAAACTAGGACCCTTCTGGGGTTAGAAAGACTGGCCTGCCCTGAGGTCTGTGGTCTGGAATATATAGTGAATGTCCTCAGGAAGAACCAAAATCTAAGTCTGATATATCTCTTACTGTGCTCATACAGAATGACATTGTTAGAAATATTAGAGATAAATTTACTACAACTATTTAAGTGGATTACCAGCTGAGGAAGGAAGAAAGTGACACACCCTTGTTTGGATTCCACCCTTGAGCGGATCTCCTAGTAATCTGGAGTAATCTCCTTAGATGAGATTTTGTTAATCTCCTGGAGGAGTGGTCTTACCCCTCTTTGTTGATTTGTTAATGTTCAACCCACCTTTGTGTCACCACCCTATGTGATTATAAGGGGAGAAGGGGCACGGCAAGATAGAAGTGGCAGAAGTAAGACAGAAGGGACACAGAAGCAGAGAGAAGACACAGAAGCAGAGACAGAGAGAGATTGGAAGAGACCAGAGGAGAGATGACAGAGACAGAGACAGAGAGAGATTGGAAGAGACCAGAGGAGAGATGACAGAGACAGAGACAGAGACAGAGATAGAGAGACAGAAGAGAGCACAGCAGCACACACAGAAGCGGAGCACAAAGGAGGAGCCATCCTGATCCGGTACATACACAGTGGCTCAAGAGCACCGAATGTGAGTGGCGAGAGAGCGAGATATATATATATACACATATATATATAGAGAGAGAGAATGACACCCTGAGAGCCCGTGAACAACACAATACATCAACACACATCACATCCCCCCCTCCCACGCACCATCTTTATATTTTTTACGAGAGGGAGGAAGATAAATCTATCTATCTATCTAGATCAGTCCTAATAGGGGATGAGATTATTTACATAGGCAATTCTGGGAGCTTCCTCTTTTATGAGGAATCAAGAACTCCAGAGGTGGGAGTGTGGCAAGAAGGGCCTGATTCTGGTTCCATCCCCATGAACCATAACTCACACAGAAGACCTGATTCAGTAGGGTCCTTGGTGAGCCCCACAGGACCAATGGAAGAGATGCTTTGATCGAGTGGACGTTATGACTGTGCCAATAATGATTGTCACCTTCACATCTTAACTTCAAACTTCACAAATTACATATAAGATATAAAAACTCAATTTTTAGAAAATCTTAGGTGAGCAAAAGGATTTATATATTGGATATATATCTCAGGAAAGGTTCTTCACAGATCCCATTAACAGAGACTCTTCATAATGGGGTGCTAAAGGGAACTTGGGTTCATCCTTCATCAGGTCAATTCTTATACTCCTCCCTCCCCCTTAATTAGGACAATAGGACAGGGGTTGTGTGGTTAAATGTCATAGCTACAGACATAGATGTCAAAGAGAAATAAACATAATATAGAAACTGGTAACTTAAAGTGTTGTGTGGAAGGGAGATTAGAAGAATTAAATTACTTCTGCAAGGGCTAAGAAAAATGGTCTCAAGGCAGAGAATGAGCATGGAAAATGGAGGAATTCACTTTGTACAGATCTTTGACTTTCAATCGGGTAACATCCCAATGCAATAAAGCCATCACAAGTTGAAATGAGTGTGAAATGAACATATTTCCAATACACCTGATGTTAGTAACATCATAGCTTAAAATACCTATATATTGCCTACTGTTGGGGAAATATCACATAGTACCTATTTTATTTATAAAATTAAGGGTCAGCTACCTCATGTAATTTATTGAAAACTGATCTGAAAGTACTATCAAGCATATGAAAATAAGAATCACAATATCCAAGAACTCTGGTAGCAGGTAGAGATCAGGCTTGCTTGCCTTCCTGATCCCGTAACTGACAGGGAATTGCTTTTCCGAGCAGCATCGCTAATCTTATGGCATCACTAGCCTGGAAAGTGATCAAACCAACAATCTGAAGTATAATTTCTTTTTAATATGAAAAGCTTTGATACTAAAAAAAATGCTCTTTGGAAAAGCTGAGTTGAAGATAGGGTGAATAATACACAGAAACCGCACGGCACGGGGTCCAAACTGCCTTATGGTTGGTTCGGGCTCAAAGTAGCTAGTCAGTACAACAGCAGTGGAGGGAAAGTGGCAAAAAGGGTTCATCAACTCTGAATTTACATCATTACTCTACAAAATAAAACTGTTAAAACTGAATTTACATGAGGTCCACAGTAACAGCACAGCATCTAAGGCATTTGCCTTGTGTGCCTCCAACTTGAGTGCGATCCCCAGCACTGCACATGGCACTCTGAGTGCTGCCAGGGGTGATTTCTGAGTGCAGAGGCGGGAGTAGGCCCTGAAGACAGTCAGGTTTGTCCCTAAAATCCAAACCTTGATTTTTAATAAAAAATTTGAGTTTAAATTTTTTTCATGAAAATAATTTCATGGTAGATTTGTATTATACTTGGAAATCAATTATATGGTGGCATTCCCCAAATAGTTTTCAAATACCTTCTAAGTGTGCACATTAAGTAACAGTTTTTCATAGGTTCAAGCTCCAACCTACTAATTGTGCAAAATTCCAACTAATTATGAGTCAAATGGCAGATTTTTGGGGCATGTAAAATTAACAAAAATATTTATGGCATTAACAGTTAAATATACTCTTGCATTTACAAATGTATGTGTTTCAAGGCTACTTAAATTTGGGAAAGTTTTATTGATTCACAGTAAAATGTGTGTATAATACAAATTAACATTATTTTATTATTGATTTCATGTGAGGTGACCATTTATGTTTAATTGCCCCACTCCTAGAAAACCTTTCCCTTAGAAGATGCTCCATACAGGTGACAGTAAACTGCAAATGCAAAAACCAGTTCACATTAAAATTCAATTAGTTGACTCTGTCAGAATTAGAATTTGCTTCTAAAGTCTAAAGGATCTAGGATATTCACCAAAAACCATGAGTTCCTTGAGAAAGATTTATAAGGCCTCACAGTCGGGTCAACACTTCAGCTCATTCTTTTAGAAAAATGGGTTTTACCTAACAATACATTTTGATATTTTTCTGGAATAATGGAATAGAGAAAATGAGAGAATGGCACCTCACAAAGGCTTCGTAGCAGCTAAGGGAGTTTTGTCTGAGAGAACAGAAATAGAGATTCGCAGTGCTGGAGACCAAGTCTCACACAGCAAGTGCTGTGGCACTGAGCTGCGTGCCAGCCCCATGCTGCACTCTATCAATCCCTCTGTAATTGTGCCCTTACACAACTGCGTTTCCACTTACGGGCAATAGGGATGGTGGCTCCTGAGTCCGGGCCCTCTGAGTCCCGGCGATTTGCTCCCCCAGGCACTCCCACCTACTCCCAATGCACGAGATCTGCCAGCACACACATGCATCATGTGCCCTGCTAGGGGAAGTGTGATCCCAGAGGGCCCTCAGGGGTGTCCACTTAGCCCACCTAATCGATGCATCTGAATAGACTTACTAGCCAGACTTACTAGTGCAGGACAGGTGGAATCTACTTTGGTTTCTCTGAATCACTGACAACCACTCTTTCAGCTTTTTGATCTCTTGCAATTCAGCACTGGATGAAACTCTATAAATTAAATATTTTCTTCCATTCTGCAACCTAAGGCAGGTCACTAGGTTTTCATAGGTGAATGGAATTATGTCCAGGTCTCCCATCTGTCTCTCCACTTTCATTAGGATTGTAGGAACTATAAGACTAGTAAATATACAGGGATATCATTTCACCAGAGACCTGTGGCAAAGTCACAATTACCATCATTTGATATTTACTCACTGTTCCCATGGAATTTGGCTTAGGATAATACTGTGTCTGACTTCACCAAACACCCTTGACTGTAACTTCAAACAAAATCCAAACCCTTCATCTGGCATGCAAGTGAAAGGAGGAATCTGTTAGACTTGGCAGTGCTCTGCTTTCGCTGTAATGATTATACTATATACAAAGGAATTTCCCCTCTGTATCCCGTGCCCCACCCTAAACTGAACCATCTGAGGGTGTCCCATGAAGCAAAAAAGAGCAGAAGGCACTCACTCACTAAATTTTCAAGCACTTTTTTGCAGTCAAGGAAACTGTTTTTCAGTGAACCAAAAGGTCCATTTTACTGGGACATTTTCCAGAAAAGTAAGGTTGAGCCTTGCCCCGTAATTTGGAGGGCAGCTGTCAACCTGTCTCTCTCTGGGAGATGTACCCCTTAACTTAAAATTAAAATTTGCCACTCGGTTTCTGGAAGAAGCACCTACAGGGAGTGCGAGGCGAGCCAGGTTCCAGAGCCCTTAGGATTCCCGGGCCTCCTGCATCACCGAGGAGCATCCTGGGCAAGCCGCCCCTCGGCCTGGCCCTCTGCACCCCATGAAGACACCCTCCGGCCGGTCCGCCCGCTCCTGCCTGGAGGCGCGCCCAGTTTCCCCGTCTCAGGACACGCAACGAATTTTCAACTCCTGCTGATTCACAGTGGAGCGGCTGAAAGATCCCGTGAAGCCCGAGGACCACAAAAAACGGGAATAAGAAAGGCCCGCGCACAGCATCCGGACCCGGGCCCAGCCGCCTGGTCCCCCGCCCCGCCGTTGCCATAGCCACACTGTGTTAGGGCCCCGCCCCCGCGCCGGCCGGCAGCCAATCGCCGGGCGCCGAGCGGTTGCCCGGACGACGCCGTGTGTTGGGGCCGCGCGCGCGCCGGGGGATGGAGACCCGGCTCGGTCCTCCCCGGCCCGGGACTCCGGAGGCTCGGGGCAGCCGCGCGCCGCTGGACACGACCTGGGGGGTCTCCTGACCGGCCGGCATGAGCCGCAAGAAGCTGCAGAAGCTGACCGACACCTTAACGAAGAACAGCAAGCACTGTAAGTCCCCCGCACCCGCGCCCCCCAAAGCAGGGGCGACCCGCGAACTCCACGGGCGTCAGGAGCGGGGACGCGGCGGGGTGGGCTCGAGTGCACGCTTGCTGCGCGTGCAGAGGGCCGGGCTGCCTTCCCCATGGGCCCCCTTTGCTACTGGCCTGCCCGGGCCTAGCCTCAGGACCCCCGGGTTGGCCCAACCCCCTGGCCAAAGATAGCCCGACCGCACATTCTAGCACACCCTCACCTGAAGCGGAAAACGGCTCCTCGAAGTGTCCTTCCCCGCAGGAGCGTTTCTCGGACGCGAACAGACCGCATCGCTCCTCCTAGAGTTAGATCTCAACGGGCACAAACGCTTCCCAGGCAGGAGTGCTGGGCTCAGTCCCCCGCACCAGCCTGTCTCCCGGGGCCCCTGGGAGCGACCATCAAGCGTGGAGCCAGGATTAGCCCCTGAGCACTACGCAGTGAAGTCCTCCAAACCCCAAAATCAAAACAGAACAAGTAAAAAAAAAAAAAGTCCTCTTCCTTCTTTTCATACCCAACCGTTGGTATTTTTTCTGATTTTTAAGTTATTTTTATCTTACGTTTTAATACACATACATTTTAGCGTTCTAAAGACAGAGCTTGTCCCGTTAGGCACATTCCCATCGTTTCCCTCTGAACTCTGTTATCCATCTTCAGAACATCTTCATCTTTCTCCATGGAAACTTTACACCCACTAAACCATAATTCCTTTCACTCCCTTCCCTCAACCCTTCACAACCAACAATCCACTTTAAGTCTCTGAATTTCATCACACTCAGTTTTTCATCTAAATGAAATCACAAAGCTTTCTGCTGTTTTTGGTCTGGCTCACTCACTCACATACAATATCTCTAAGGTTTATCTATATTGTATAATGCATCATAAATCTCCTTTATTTTAATTTTTACTTTTTTACTTTTTGGGTCACACCTGGTAATGCACGGGGTTTACTCCTGGCTCGTGCACTCAGGAATTACTCCTGCCGGTGCTCCGGGGACCATATGGGATGCTGGGAATCGAACGCTGGTTGGCTGCGTGCAGGACATATGCACTACCTGCTGTGCTATCACTCCAGCCCTCACAAATCTCCTTTTAAAGGATGAACAATATTCCATTGTATGATATAATACATGTTTTGAAATTTGTGCGTTGATGAACACTTTCAAGGTTTTGGTTAATAATATTACTCTTAATTTTGTTGTCTGAACTTCTGAGCTCTTGATTTCAGTCTCTGGGCATTTACCTAGTACAGTAACTTGATCTATGTATGTCTATATTTTTGTATATTTCCAGTAGCGTAACCAGATCTATGTACACCTATGTTTAATTTTTTGAGGAAATAACATACCTACCCCTCTACATAAATTAATAGAGTTTTTAAACACATAACTATTTTACTATTAAATTTATTTACTAAATTTTCTAAGCTTTTCAATGTTTCTCTTATATTTACCTTATGCCAGAAACCACACACAAGCCTTTCCTAACCTAGAACATGAACAATAATCTCCCTATTCCTGTGTACTGTCCTCATTTGAAGACCCATGAATTTTCTCACAATTTTGAACTCACTTTAATGCCAGGTTAGAACCTTTCCACCTAAAATGTATGTCAAATGAGAATCAAAATACAAATAATTTACTCTCTTTATAAACATCACTTTCATTTGATTATATATATGTATATGTGGTATGCTAGTATGTGTATATATGTATACCTTAACTAAAATTAAAATTTTTCTTTCTTACAAAATACCACTGGATAGCTCTAGGTTATATCCACAGCTCTAGTCTACAAGGTCCCCAAGAAACTGTTGTGTGGTCCCCAAACATCAACAGATGTGGTCCCATGTAAAACAACCAGACCTGTGAAATGTTAAATAGCAACATGGTAATTTTCACATTATCTAAAATAAGAATTATGTAGATCTTATAATATGTATAAGCACTTTAGTGAAAAGAAGGTGACTGATTTCTGAAATATTGTTTGTGAAAATTCTAATGTGAAATGAAAGTTATTGTCTTGTATTTCAGGAACCAAGTATCTATTTCCAGGGAAAAGTTGAATTGGAAATCATGAATGCCTGTCATCAAAATGCTGGAGAAAAAGTTACCATTCTTAAACATCAGCATGCTTACTTTGAATCACACATCACCTGCCTTATAAAATTTCAGGCCTGACTCCACAAATTTTATTCAGATAACTGAGCTAATATTTCATAAATATGAATGAATATACATCTGTTCAATAGCCAACTCTTCCGTGAGGGAAGGTTATTTCTCTTACTTTAAAGCATCGAGAGAGGCAGACCTTTACTAACCTTAGGGTTATTAATAACAATGCAGTTCATAACTTTGTTGTTTGTCTATAAATACATGTATGCCTAATATAAGTTATAAAATTAAAATGCATTATCATATCATTTCCCTTTACAGTCAGTAAATTTGAAGTGAAAAGTCTTATAAATCTTTTCCATAACCTGGTGGGAGACAGAGCAGAACGGGCAGGTGTGGCAGCTGGATTAGATCGTAATGCATTTCGAAACATCCTGCATATGACATTCGGAATGACAGATGACATGATTATGGACAGAGGTAATATAACAGATGATTCAAATTGCCTACATGCGGCCGTAGATATTTTGAAAGTGCCTTGCATTTTGACATATTCTTGGAAGGAAGCTTAATAATGTGCCTTCCGAATTTCACTTGAATGAAATTTAAATTTTACATTTATTGGAAAGTGATAGTATCCTTTCTCTAGTGTATATTTAAGAAGAGAAGTAAGTTTGGAGAACTAAATTTCTCTTCTTACGTGTAACAAACAGTCCCACTATTTCTACTGTAGACTTAGTAAATACAATAACAAAATATGTTAAAAGGGATAGTTTTCTTTTTCTTTCTTTCTTTCTTTTTTTTTTTTTTGCTTTTTGGGTCACACCTGGTAATGCAGAGGGGTTACTCCTGGCTCTGCACTCAGGAATCACCCCTGGCGGTGCACAGAGGACCATATGGGATAATGGAATCAAACCCGGGTCAGCCACATGCAAGGCAAATGCACTACCCGCTGTACTATTGCTCCAGCCCCAAAAAGGATAATTTTCTTGAGTTATGAAATATTCATAAATTGTATACCAAAATCATGCCATATTTTATGTAAAATTGCTACTTAATTATTTAGACATTTACGATTTGTTGTTTTCACAAAATATGAAAGAAAAATGTGATAGCATAACTAGAACCTAAACATATACCTGTGAAGGAGCCCGGCTGGGCTGGGCGGGCAGCTGGGAGCAGTGGCCTTTAGGAGCTGATGTGGAAGGGACGCGTGAGGAACTTTGTATGCCTGGAACGTTACTATGAATAACTTGGTGAATGATGGGGCTTTAATAGAAAAGAATCACAAATAGGAGAATAAGTAAATAAAAGTTTCTCGATGTTATGTTGTTTTTATTTATTTCTATGTCAATTGGGGATGGTAATCCTAGGATCCTGACGTTTTTCTAAATTTCAAACTAGTATTACCAGCAGGGGTTCATTATTGATAATAAATGTGGAATAAATAGTATATTATACTTTTATTTTTTCTAGTTTTTCGAGCTTTTGATAAAGACAATGATGGCTCTGTAAGTGTATCAGAATGGATTTATGGATTATCAGTGTTTCTTCGAGGAACTTTAGAAGAAAAAATGAAATGTAAGAATCCAGGCTATTCTCATGGTTTGTACATGATGATTAACATAGCCAATGTATTTAAATTGGTGTTCTCTAGCACAGCCAAGGAAGCAGGTTTGTTTCTGTTGTTTGGCTGCTTTGAATTCTACATTAATCTCTTTTACGGACTAAATTCAAGTGAATGATAAGGTTGAAAAAATAAAAGCAAAAAACAAGAGTCTAGGGGCTCGAGCGATAGCACAGCGGGTAGGGCATTTGCCTTGCATGTGGCCGACCCGGGTTCTATTCCCAGCATCCCATATGGTCCCCTGAGCACTTCCAGGAGTAATTCCTGAGTGCAGAGCCAGGAGTAACCCCTGTGCATCGCTGGGTGTGACCCAAAAAGAAAAAAAAAATAACAAGAATCTATAGAAGAACTTAATGCCAAACAAGACTGCATAGACATGTACTACAAGTGCTAATTACATGTATAATAATTTTTACATATTTTCATACTTTGTATTGAGTAAGTAAAATTTTTTAATGAAATATGATCTGAAACTATGTTAATCTTGACCTTTGTTGTGAAGTTTTAAAATTAATTTAAGATTTATAAATAATTCAAAATGGAATTTTCTCCCTTCTCTCATGTTAGAGCTCTCATTTTTTTATTCCAGGACTCAATTTGTCTGTGTTATATTTCCTTTTGTTTTTCTAATTTAAAAAATGTCAAATGTGCTGGATAACAACCATAGCGGGTATGTTATTTAGGGTCTGGAGAATATACTCACTGTTTAGCATAAGTAGGCTGAAGATTATTAATTCCTTTGAATGCTTCTGTGTCCCAGAAACCACTATTTTCTATTTTGGATTTTTAAATTTTGTTACTTTCAATATGATTTTTCTATAAAGTTAGACATGGTATACTATATGCATTCTCCAGCCTTTTAGTTTTTTCCCTTACCTTTGCAGTGTTTGTTGTTTGTTGTAATGTGGGGGTGAAGGTGTCACATACTTAGTCACAGTGCCTGCACACTTCTTTTTTTTAATTTCATTTTTGGAGGCCACACCCTGCTTTGCGCAGGGTTCACTGCTGACTCTGCATTCTGGGATCACTCCTAGCGCAGCACAGGAGACCATTTGTGGTGCCTGGGATTGAACCGGCTCCCCCGGGTCCAAGGCAAACGCCCTAAGCATTGAACCATTGCTTTGCCCCACCCCCACCCATGCCTGCATATTTCTACTTCTCTAGCTACCAAACTGACTTTCAAAATCTATCCACTTATCTTTTTGATAAGATTTTCCAAAACCCGGTTCTCTTCATTTAACTATAATACTAAAAACTACGGTATCTCCACATTTTGGGAAATGGCACTAAAAAAATAAATATCAATTCTTAAAAGTTCTGAATTCAGATTCTGCTATCAGCACTATTTTTGTTTGGTTTTGTTTGGGGAGCTTCCAGGAGCTTTGTTTTTCCAATGTTTTCTTGGGCAAAATTTAAATTTTATCAGTGGGCCCTGAGTCATATAACCTGAGTAGTGAGAGCTGACGGTGTGTGTTCTAGGAAAGCTTTGGGAGATGAAAGCTTTGACCTCTTCTAGCCTCGTTCTCCCTCTCGGAGAACCTGGCAAGTGTCCTGCCCACACGGCAGAGCCTGGCAAGCTCTCCGTGGCGTATTCAATATAACAAAAACTGTAACAATGATGGGTCCATTCCCTTGACCCTGAAAGAGCCTCCAAAGTGGCACCGTTGGGAAGGATGCGTAAAGAGAAGCTGCTAAAATCTCAGGGCTAGGACAAATGGAGATGTTACTGGCACCCGATCGAGCAAATCAATGAACAATGGGATTGAAGTGATACAGTGTTAGAGCTATTAGGGAACAATGCCCACAGTGATCTGATGATTATTAAATTATTAATCTAATCTGATAAAATAAGGTTCAATACATTTAATCTTATTTTGATCAGTTTTCTTAGAATTCCGTTGGGCTGGTGTAACAGTCCAGCAGGCTGAATACTTGCCTTGCATGTGGCCGACCCAGGGTCAGTCTCTGGCACCCCACATAGTCCCCTGAGCCCAGTCAGGAGTGGTCCCTGAGTGCAGAGCCAGGAATAAGCCCCCAGAAACCAGAATGTGATCCCAAAACAAAATAAAAACATTTTTCAAGATTAAATATGTTCAGGTTATTGTTTCTAGGCATGTTTTTTTATCACTGAATGTAAGGAAACATTTTTAAATGCTATAAATTTTTTTGGCTATTTTTTGGGGGGGGGTCACACTCGGCGATGCACAGGGGTTACTCCTGGCTCATGCACTCAGGTATTAACTCCTGGCAGTGCTCAGGGGACAATATGGGATGCTGGGAATCAAACCTGGGTCAGCCACGTGCAAGGCAAATGCTCTACCCACTGTGCTATTGCTCCAGCCCCAATGATATTAATTTTTTAAGGAAAATATAGCTTTTTGCTATAGAAATTTTATTTCTATAAAATAAAAGAGTTGATAAGAGTATCAATAACATACTTTGGCTTGAAAACTTTATTATAGTAAATGCTTATTTAGTGATCATATCAAATTCATGTGTCACTTTCTTTAAAGATTGCTTTGAAGTATTTGATTTGAATGGTGATGGATTTATTTCCAAGGATGAAATGTTTCACATGTTAAAAAACAGCCTTCTTAAGCAGCCTTCTGAAGAAGACCCTGATGAAGGAATTAAAGATTTGGTTGAAATAACACTGAAGAAAATGGTAAAAGGGGGTAATATGGAGTTTTATATAGAAATTTACAGCCCAGGTATGGGATATAAATAATAATTCAATTTGTAAAATTGAATAGCTGCCTGTTTAGGAACTAAACACTTGGACTGTGTTCTTTCATTATAATATTATCGGTTCAGTTTCATGGTTTAGTACATTTTCTAAGACATTCTTGTGTGAACATTAGACCATGAAAGCGTTTGCAATTAGCGTTTGACATGACTGACAGGATTTTCACTGCCTAGGATCGGGACCATGACGGGAAGTTGTCTTTCGCGGACTACGAAGGGGCGGTTCGGGAGGAAACGCTGCTGCTGGAAGCCTTTGGACCCTGCCTACCCGACCCGAAGGTAACATGGTCAATAGGGCAAGAAAGTGACCATCATGTAATTTAAAAGCAGCAACCCAGAGGGCCTTGGCTAGATAAGTAATGAACCGAGTTCAGCCACAGAGAATCACTTCTAAATAAAGAACGTCCACGAGAGACAATACTTAGGGGTACCCAGTTACAGTACACAATAGGACCTTGCTAGTTAGTTTCTTTCATTAACTCATTTATATAAGAAGCGATTAATAAGGCTTACTATTGTGTCAGAAACACTCATGAAAGGCTTAACAACTGCACTCAAGGGCTAATATTTTCCTGGAAAATAAACCAGCTTGAAAATAGTTACACAATAGTATCATAAGTTTCATTATTATAATCGTAATGACTTATACAGTGATTCATCTATGCCCAACAATGCTGTTAACACCATGCCTTATATCTAATTTAAACTGCCGGACACTATATATACTAGATAGTATAGTTACCCTTATTTTCATGAGAATGCTGATAAGGAAACTGAGGCCTCATGAGTTTAGGCAACTTGTCCAGATTTACTCACCACTATGGAATGCTCTGTATATCCCCCAAATATTCCTCAAGTATTGTGATTAAGAAGAGAGATTTTATTTTATTTTATTTTATTTTGTTTGTGTGTTTGGGGGCCACGTCCAGCAATGCCTGGCCTGACTCCTAGCCCCGTCCTCAACTGCAGTACTCCCCGTCCTAAAGATGACATTTAAACCAGCAGAATGAAAGGGCTTGAGAATGGCTTATGGCACAAGGACGGCCTCGCTGAGTGCTTCAGGGCACACTAATTAGCCGGGTCAAAATAAGGCACACAATCTATCAAAGGGTAGGACATACAGACAAAGAAGAGAGTGTGTGTGTCTATCAGAAGGCGTTGTACGAAGTCGACGGGGACTCAGGTGCAGAAACGATACAGAGGGCCAAGTTCTATGGGACGTGTAGCGTGGGTTCTTGTCCTGAGAGTCACATGATTCACTGGAAGAGCATGACCAAATATTCACGTATGCCAGCACTCTTGCCCCAGCCGGACCCCATGTCACCCACACCACATAGCTAGAAGGCCATCCCAGGAAACTCTTCGTGTGACCCCAGAGCTGCTTCTCTCCTCCCTGTCCCTTGGTCAGTAAACGGCATGCCCATAGGTTCACTCGGCTCTTCAGTAACAAATAGAAAACAACAAATAGGAGTTAATTTTAATTTCTCTCTCATAGCACTCTTGGCTGTTCTTTGAGATGCATGTACTTTCGGCGGGGCATGTGGAACACAAGTGCTAAGGTGTTCCCTTTGCACACACCCACTAAGCACAACCCTGGCTCCGTCCCCGGCCCAACACATGGTCCCCTGAGCACTCCAGTAACCAGTTCTGAGCACTGAGCCAGGAACAGCCCCAAGCGTTGTCAGGTGTGGTCTTAAAACAGAAATAAACAACCTCTTACAAATATATACCCTTGATCACAATGTCTCATCACATATCTCTTGACCACCAACCTAAATCAAGACTCTTTCTTCTGTTTTCTCCTTACATACTAGTCAAAACACAGGTATTATCTGACCTCACCTTTGCTGGAAACTCCCCAGTGAACCTGAAATCTATGAAGTATCCCCTTTCCCCACTCAAATCATGCTCCTGCTCTTGCCGTGGAAGTTTCAGCTGCCTTGCTTGTCCTCTTAGGGTCATTTGCACATTCTGGCCTCTCTGGAACCTAGCCTCTTTCTCCAGATCTTCACATGCCTCAGACTTCTACTCCCTGCTGAAGTGCCATTGACCATCTTAATGAATCCTCCCTTTCCATCCCTTAACTTTGCTTTTTTTTTTTTATCATGGATCTTATTATCTACAACATATTTACTCAGCATGTATGTGTAATTGCTCTTGAGAGAACTGTATCACTGTATTACTGCTGTCCTGCTGCTCACTGATTTGCTCGAGTGGGTGCCGGTAACATTTCCATTCAACTCTGTTATGTTCAGGGTCAGGGGAATGAGGGCCATTATTACTGTCTTTGGCATATCAAATACGCCATAGGTAGCTTGCCAGGCTCTGCAGTGCGAGAGAGATTCTGCATCGCTCTCTTCCAGGAGCTTTGTTTTATGGTCTCTGGATCTTGGCCATTGATGGAATTACACGATGCCAGGTTCAGTTTGTGGGTGTGACTGCCTAGAAACTGGAAAACAGGGGATCTGGGTGGAGGAGGCCCAGTCCCGATCTGAGCAGGCTTGGAGATCTCAGCCCCAGGTCCCGCATACCTGGGTTCCTCTGCCAGTTCCTTCATGGATGAGGCTCGTCCAAGCACGTGGAGAGTGGCCTTGAGCATGGCTGTGGCTGGGTTCTGAAGGTTTTTGGCTGCTGGGGCTCTGCTTGGGGTGGCAAGGGAAACTCAACCCACACCCCTCTGAGGCCCCCGCCCTTCTCCACCCGTGAAGACAGCCTGGGCAGGAGAACAGACCAAATAAATTTCTCTCCTTTTTCGACCTATTTCTCCACGTTATGAATATCACATACTAAGGTTGATTTCCAGTAAATATCAGCTATAAGATGCGTGGATGGATGGATTAATGGATCTCAGAAGTGCGTGCTAGAGTTCTGACCATACCTCCTTCAATTTCTCAGAAATTCCATAATTTACCTCATTTCTACACTATAGCTTCGACCTCTTCCCTCACTAGTAACTTTCGCCTTGAATCTAAGCAAACCTAAACTTGTCCCTTCTGAAAACAAGAAAGAAGGAAGAAGTGATAGGAGGAAATAAGAATGAAAAATAGGAGGGAAGGAATGAGGAAAGAGTGGCGGGAAAGGAAGGAAAGCCAGAAAAGAAGAAATGAACTACGAATTTGCTTCTATTTCCTAGTCAGTGGCTTTCTTTCACGCCGCCCAGTGTTTGAGAAATCTCCCCGTGTATGACCTAAACTATCTTCCTTCTTCCTGAACAACCCTGAAACAGCTTAGATGTGCTCACCACATCCTCCTTTGAGTCAGTCCTAAGTTTCATCTCCTGGAAGTTTGTCGTGATGGAGCAGGTCTCTTCCCCTCTCAGAGTCTACCCTCTCGCGCTCTGGGAAGCTTCTCTGCTCCCACAGCCCAGCTAGGCTGTCACTCACCCTGGGCTCTTGCAGTGCTCACTCTCCTGCATCACTGTCTGCAAGGCACTAACCCTGTAATTTCTGGACAGCCTCAGCCACTGGGTTGAAGGCTCCACGTGGGTCTTGCTTCTCTGTGTCACCCCAGATGAAACATTGTATATGGAATATAGCCAGTACCTTTGTCATTTGTGAATGAAACAATGCATGAGCAACACAAATTTCCCTGCTTATTTTAGAAGGCTATACTAATCTGAGTACCTTTATTTTGCAGAGCCAGATGGAGTTTGAAGCACAGGTATTCAAAGATCCAAATGAATTCAATGAAATGTGAATACCCCAATGTCTTTGTTGTCGCAAACAAGTAGAAAAGGAGGTGCATGCATTTTTTTTTACTAATTTAGCTCAGAAAAATGATTTTGTGTTTGGGTGGAAATTAGATCAGGTTTATATACTAGTATCTTTAAATTTTGGTGGAGATATAAGTAAAATTGGTGAAAGCCAGGAACTTTATTATTATATGTCGTTGAGTTGGGCAAAAGAAGTTAACACTGCTAAATCTATTTTGGCACATAGACAGTGAAAATGGAAAATTAGCATAAACTATTTGTGTTAATGAAAAACATCCATTATATAACCATAAATTTTTAAGGCAAGTGTTCTTCATGTCCAAAGACGCTGATTGTATATAATACATATATATAAACATATGCATCTATATATACATATATAAATTTGTATATATATATAAATTTCATATATATATCATCATCATCATCATCCTGTTGATCATCGATTTTCTTGAGCGGTCTGAGTAACATCTCCACTCATCCTAGCCCTGAGATTTTAGCAGCCTCTCTTTACTTGTCCTTCCCAATGGTGCCACATTGGAGGCTCTTTCAGGGTCAGGAGAATGAGACCCATTATTGTTACTGATTTGGGCATGTGAGTATGCCACAGAGAGTTTGCTAGGCTCTTCCATGTGGGTAAGAAACTCTTGGTAGCTTGCCAGATTCTCCGAGAGGGACAACTAGGCTATAAGATGAGGCTGCATGTTCCAGGAGCTTGGTTTTATAATCTCTCAATGTTAACCATTGATGGGATTACATGGGTGGGGGGAGTTTCTGGGTGTGACCACCTAGCTACTGGAAAATGGGGGACCTGGGGAGAAGAGGCCCAGTCTCTATCCAAGCAGGCTTGGGGATCTCAGCCCCGGGTCCCACATACCTGGGTTCCTCTGCTGGTTCCTACATGCATGAGGCTTGTCCGAACGTGTGGAGAGGGGTCTTGAGCATGGCTATGGCTGGGTTTCGGAGGTTTGGCTGCAGGGGCTCTGCTCGAGGCAGGGAGGGAAAATCAACCCACCCCCTCCATATATATAAGTTTCTATATTTTCTTTGGAACAGTAAATTAAAATGGCATAAAATAACATTGGCATCTAGTAAAGAATAGACACTGAAGGAAATTCAGAACAACAACAAAAAACATTAACCATTTTGATATATGACCTTATTGTCTCAGGCTTTGTCCTAATAGCCCAACTGCGTGGATCTCAGTGTAGGGTTGTTATAACTCTGTCTATCACAACACTAGGACAATAATCTGCTCAGAATACGCTCCCAGTAAATACCTGGGGTGGAAGGTGAAGAGTACCGCAAGATAAATCCAGACTCCTGTGGGGTGAAGAGGAAGATGCTGTTTAGCACTGAATGGAGATGCATGGGCACCGAGTCCAGCTGGTCTCAGGACTCCTCCTGGATGTGCCCACAGCCATTGCCGAGGGTTGCAGACACACTTCTCTTCTGAGTCCCCTCTGTGTCCTCACTTAAGTTCCATTTCTTGTCTCTGCTCCTATCTGGATGACTCTCCGTGGCATTTTCAATGCCACCTTTATCAGGGGCCATGTCCTACTGCACCCTACCAGCAGTGAACCTCAGGTGAACACCTGTCCTCCGGTGCCTACACCATGCAGCAGGTACCCTGGGGCATTGATGGAAGCCCAGATACACTCCTGTGAGCTACTCTCTGCCTTCTCAGTAAATACATACAAAAGCTTAGAAGTTGTAAGCAGATACCTCCCTGTCCTCATTTAACACATAGAGGCTAATCACAGTATGAAATAACTTTTGTTACTGCAGAGACACTAAGTTCAAAAAGAAGAATACATTGTATAAAGAAATGAATTGTTGAATGAAATAATCAAGTCCATGAAGTGTAAACTATGTGCAACTGTCTAAACATTTCCTAAAGTTTTATGTCAAGATTTTAGGTGAGAGGGGTGATGGGCGGGAACCTGGAGACACTGGGACTGGGAAAAGTGCTAGAGGGATTGGTGTTGAAACACTGTATGACTGAAACCTAATGAACAGCTTTGTAAGGGTCTATTGTAGTGATTCAATAAAAAAATTAAGATTTTATATGAGCCATTTGCAATTATCTATCATATATATAAATGTCTGTCCATCTATCATGGTATACATTTATTGTTTGTTTGTTTTTGCTTTATGGGTCACACCTGGCGATACTCAGGGGTTACTCCTGGCTTTGCACTCAGGAATTACTCCTGGCGGTGCTCAGAGGACCGTATGGGATGCTGGGAATCGAACCCGTGCAAGGCAAATGCTGTGCTATCGCTCCAGCTCCTATCATGGTGTAATTTTTAAACATACACAGTGATATGTCATTATTTCTCAATGAAATTGGAAGAGAGTTCAATCTTACAGTTTTTCATTAGTTTAGGTGTATTAAGGTATACTTTATAGCAATAAAATTCATCTGTTTTAGGCATACAAATTTTTTATACTATTATATAGATTCACCTTGACATAAGTTTTCTATCTTAAAGAGACAGAAATTATGGATCACAAAATTATATTTTTTAAATGTAATATCTTTCTGTTAAACAGAGACTTAGAAAGTTATTAAATTAAAAATATCTAAAATATTTGTCAAGAACTCTGATATATGACACTTAGGGTTTCTTAAGGCAATTTTAAGTATGCCTATAATTTTTCACTAAGAGTACCTATATTTTTAGATGATCACATTCATCATCATCCTGTTGATTGTCGAATTTCTCGAGAAATCTCAATAACACCCCCATTCGTCCTAGCCCTGAGATTTTAGAAGCCTCTCTTTACTCGTCCTTCCCAACGGTGCCACATTGGAGGCTCTTCCAGGGTCAGGGGAATGAGACCCATCCTTGTTACTGGTTTTGACATATGAATACGCTATGGGGAGCTTGCCAGGCTCCCCCATGCAGGCAGGAAACTCTTGGTAGCTTGCCAGGTTCTCCAAGAGGGAGAACTAGGCTATAAGCTTCCAGGAGCTTGGTTTTATAGTCTCCGGATGTTGGCTGTTGATGGGATTACATGGCTCCAGGGGCAGTTTCTGGGCATGACCACCTAGCTACTGGAAAATGGGGCATCTGGGCTAAAGAGGCCCAGTCCTGATCTGAGCAGGCTTGGAGATCTCGGCCCCGAGTCCCTGAGAACTGGGTTCCTCTGCCGGTTCCTTCACGCACGAGGCTGGTACGAACATGTGGAGAGGGTCCCTGAGCATGACTGTGGCTGGGTTCTGGAGGTCTTCGGCTGCCAGGGCTCTGCTTGGGGTGGGGAGGGAAACTCAACCCACCCCTCCAAGGGGCCCTGGTGAAGACAGCCAGGTGTGGGGGCAAGAGACTGCCTCCCTTCTTATACAATATAAACAGTATGAGTTAAATGACTCTGAAAATCCTTTTCCTCACTCGATTCCATTTGATCACTAACTACTGATGAAAGGAAGAACTTTAAACCATGATGTTTAACACAGTTTATACAGAATCTGCCTATTTTGGCAGTGTGGCAATGAACATTAGGCTGCAGATGGTGTTCTTGCGGTGTGTTTTTGGGCCCCCATTGTGTATTCCCAGAAGTGGTATTGCTGGGTCAAATGAGGGCTCAATTTCTAGTTTTTTGAGGAATGCCCATATTGTTTTCCAAAGAGCCTGGACCAGTCGACATTCCCACTAGCAATGAATTAGAGTTCCTTTCTCCTGCATCTGTGCCAGCACTGGTTGTTCTTGTTTTGGATGTGTGCCAGTCTCTGTGTATAAGATGATATCTCATTGTCGTTTTGATTTTTAATTTTTAATTTTTAATGCAGACATTTCTTTCGTGTGCCTTTTGGCCATTTGTATTTCTTCTTTGAGGAAGTATCTGTTCATTTCTTCTCCCCATTTTTATGAGGTTGAATTTTTTTTCTTGTAAAGTTCTGCCAGTGCCTTGTATATAGTTGATATTAACCTCTTGCTGTGTCAAGATGTGAAAGGTTAAACATCATGGTTTAAAGATTATCACATTAATGATGCTATTTTGTAAGCTACTTTTCTTATGTGCCCCTTTCGTGTGAACATTTGTCAAATGTTCTCTAAGCTCTGCCTTGTAATGACTGGGATTCTATCATGGTGGCCACATTTAATCATGACCCACCATTGACGATTAAGTTTTTTCACATTTTACTACAGTAATTTTTCTTAAGATGGGATGTTGTAGAGAATCATTTTCACATGCATTGCTCACTTACTGGAATAACTTTACAAAAGCATAAATGCTGGGCTTGAGACTTGAATAATTGTAATATTTCTAAGCACCAGTTGGCATAGGTTCCTCCAGAATGATCTGCTACCCACAGTGCAAGAGGGTGTTATTCCCCTTCCCTATGCAAAGCCTTTTTAACTTATTTGCCAATATCACAGACCTTACTTAACCATGATTTTAACTTATCACTTAGAGAACCAATTTTGCATATCGATAACTAAACTTTTTATCATAGCTGGGTAAACATTGACTTCATGTAAGTAATACTCTTTTATTACTTGACATCATTTGCTATTAAGAATTTATTTTAAATTCTAAATCATTTTGGTGAATTTTAAGATGATGAGGTACTTGTTCATAACCTTCCATATATTGGTACATTGGTACCAGCACTACTATAGCACTGTAGCACTGTCATCCCATTGTTAATTGATTTGCTCAAGCAGGCACCAGTAACGTCTCCATTGTGAGACTTGTTACTGGTTTTGGTATATCGAATACACCATGGGTAGCTTGCCAGGCTCTGCCATGCGTGCGGGATACTCTCAGTAGCTTGCTGGGCTCTCTGAGAGGGAAGGAGGAATTGAACCCAGGTCTGCCGTGTGCAAGGCAAATGCCCTACACTCTGTGCTATGCTCCAGTCCATATATATATATATATATATATATATATATATTAGAGAACATACATGTCTTCTCAGCTATTGCTCATTATAATCTCGAATAATTCCCTTTGACAGCATTGCTCGATTTTCTGAATAGTAGAAACACAACTGGTTTTAACACTTCAAATTCACTCAGTAGCAAGACTATCCTAATACCCAGTAGTACTTGAGGTAAGAGACACCTTGAGGAATTGCACTCACTTGTGGAGTATAAAATAACAAACATAATATGAGACTGACACCCAAGGACAGTAGACACAAGGGTCAGGAATATTGCCCCATGGTTGGCAGCCTGCCTCATGAGCTGGGGGAGAAGGCAACTGGGATAGATAAGGGATCACTAAGTCAATGATGGCTGGAGCAATTGCTCAGGATGGGAGATGTGTGTTGAAAGTAGATAAAGGACCAAACGTGATAACCTCTCAGTATCTATTGCAAACCATAATGTCCCAAAGTAGAGAGACAGCATGAGGGAAATTGTCTGCCTTGGAGGCAGGGGGAGAACTGGAGTGGGGGATACTGGGGACATCGGTGGTGGGGAATGTGCACTGGTGGAGGGATGGGTGTTCAATCATTGTATGACTAAAACTCAAACATGAAAGTTTGTAACTATCACAATGATTCAATAAAAATAATAATAATAAAATATAACAAAGAGACACCTTGAGGAAAAAGACCTCTTCCCTCTTGTTCTGAACTCTCATCTTTGGGTTTTCTGTCAATATTGCCAGGCTTGTTCTGACTCCTTCCCAGTCTAAGGGCACCACTTGACTGAACCAAGTCCCTACCTGTCCAGAGGTCAGAACTATGGATGCGCAGATGTGTCTGGAGGATTTCCTACAGACTCCCTCTCACTGATTTAGAGAGCTGCCTTCCCCTCTCCTCCCAGGACTCTGGAGGGATGTGTGGAGAGCCAACGGGCCCCTGTTGGGAGCCAACAAGCCCTTATAAAGAGGTGCATTGCCCTGTAAGCAGCACGGAGAGGCTCTGTTGGGGAAACAATCAGCCACTTTTTCTTTAACTAAAGGATTTGAAACTACCACTGAAAACTGGTAGCCCTGCATTCTTAACCTGAAATATCTTAGAGTACAACAAGATCGTACTTGTAAGAAGCCAAGCCTGCAATTGCTTGCATCATAAAATCATCCAAAACATCCACCAAGTTCCCACTTTGTGCAAGGCAGAAAGGTTTATAATAGTCCGAGTCAGGTGTCTTGCCCTGACATCATCAGTGACAGGGCCTCTGGACCATTCTGTCACTGTTACCATTTGTCACTATTTGGATTCACCAACAGTGCTCTGTTTCCCCCTCCCACTCCAAGATAAATTTACTGTTTAGCATGAGAGTAGATTGCCAAAGGAAATTAAAATCAAATATACTTTGAAACTATGAAGAAAACCATGTCCAGAAAAGACTTGTACTTTCAAGTCTATTTTTCCCCTCTGTGATTGCTCTGATTATCTCCTCATAAATTCATCTTTGCTCTCCTGTAGGCCATGCCGTTCTGTTGGCTAATTCTCACCCAGTATGTCCAGGAAAGGGTGGAAATGGCATTTCATGCAGAGATATTACAAGAGATACAAAAAGTCAACACATGAGTGCATTG
This sequence comes from Sorex araneus, assembly GCF_027595985.1. NCBI lineage: Eukaryota > Metazoa > Chordata > Mammalia > Eulipotyphla > Soricidae > Sorex > Sorex araneus. The sequence continues at coordinate 203,389,458 of NC_073303.1, forward strand.
ATTACAATTGAAACAACTGTGAGGATTGTTTGGATATTATTTTTAAGAAGTCAGAGAGTTATTCACCATTTGGATTTGATGATTATCTTCAAGTGAAGCAGATGCCTTGGTGTGTTTTCAAGTCTCGACCACCAGAAAGGAGGAGCAAATCCAAAAGCACCAAGTAAATCAAAGTCCTCCTCTCAGGCAGACTTAGTTGGCTTCACAGAGGTGCAGGAAAAGAAGGACGCCAAACAGTAATCATTCACTGTTCACTCGGGGGCCATCCGAGTGAGGCAAAGCTGACTTCCACGTTCGATGTTTCTTTATCAGTGGGTCACTATCCTGTGTGGCAGCAGCTACTCACTATTCCAGCATGTGGCTTGCTCTATGCCCCATATCTCCTACCCAATTTGTCAAGAAAATATTCTCCCCCCAAAGACTCACATCCTCTTGTTTATTTTGACCTTCTTTTGCCTGTTCTGTGCCGACAATGCCCCCATTGTGTCACTCCAGCCAGATTCACAGACCTCTATGTGGCCAAACTTATAACTCACCCTCAAGAACCTTTTAAGAGCTGGATGAAATACAAAATATCCTCAGATAAATCTAAGGTGGATTAATCTAATCTAAAGTGGGTTAATGGCTGTCACTTTCTGTTCCCATCTGCATAGTCTTCACGCAGATTGAAGGGGACACCATAGCTCATAGCCAGAAAACTGCGCTCAAAGGTGATTGGCGGTGGCAAATAAATAAGCAAATAGAGGAATTTACAAGTTCTCTCTGCAAGCAGCACTTAGAATTTTTTTTCCTTAACTCCTAGTAGAAAGTAGGGCTTCCTACTAGTAGGGCTGGAGTGATAGCCCAGTAGGTAGGGCGTTTGCCTTGCATGCCGCCTACCCGGGTTTGATTCCTTCACCCCCTCTGAGAGATCAACAAGCTACTGAGAGTATCTTGCCCGCACAGCAGAGCCTGGCAAGCTACCCGTGATGTATTTGATATGCCGAAAACAGTAACAAGTCTCACAATGGAGACGTTACTGGTGCCGCTCGAGCAAATCGATGAGCAAGGGGATGACAGTGATACAGTGACAGTGACACCTCCTAGTAAGGGGTGTTAACCCCCAAGTACAGGACAGACATGAAGATTAACTAAAGTCATTTGGTCAAGTCTTCTTCAGTGAATGCTTCAGAAATACAGCAGCATTAAACTTTTGTGGAATTAAACAGTCCTTTTATTTTAGTCGTATAAGATATAAAACTCCAATGGGCACGTTGGTTCCAGAAACTATGCTGAATTACTTTGCACTCACTCTATTGACCATTACTCCCCACTATCCTAAGACATAAGCATAAACATAACTTTTTTCCCTATGGTTTGAGGAAACAGGATTTTAGGGAAGGCACTGGGGGAAGAAACATTCTCGGGGTCCCAAAGGGGTGAAGAGCCAAGCCAAGATTCAGACTTACCTATGTTTTCAGTAGTGTCTGCCTCTTCTCGGCGTACAAATCTCTGGACATAAACTCACTGAGCATTGCCGCTTCCTAGAGGACCTTCAGATTGTTGGAGAGCTGCTACTCTTGCCCTGCATGCAGTCAGCCACAGTCCCCAGCACCCCACAGATTCTGCCACGCCCTGCCAGAAGTGATTCCTGGGCACACGTAAGCCATTAGCACTGAGGAGTGTGGCCCCAACACTTTTAACAGAAAAGAATCTACAGATTTCCCATTGCATGCCTGGTGAGCAAAATAAGCATCCTTACGATAGCGTTCTATTAGTGAGTATATATTATATCAGCATACATAGAGCCTCATAAGGATGCTTCGGAATCATCTGTCTTTAGGTGATGTTCATCCACCTTTAGTGGAAGTAGAAATCTGACACTGGTTGACAGCTGACCTTCCGCAACCTCGTGGCTCCTATGAGGCTCACTAAGAAGCCGTGTTCTCAGGACTCTGCCTCCAAGACCAGTGTCAGGTCAGGACACGTTAGGTGAGCAGCCGCAGGCCAGAGATGTGGAGAGGAGACGATATTGCAGGGTTGTGAAGGTAAAAGCATAAGCCCTTTGAAATGGGAGGAAAATTCTCAAATGTGGGGCAAAACAATAAAGTGTTTGGGAGGCTATACTTAGAAATGTCCAAGAAAAAATCCTATTTAAAGAAGATGCCAGTGATAAGAAGCCATATGATCAAGGGGCAAACTCGAGAAATTATAATTGGCAAGGATTATCTTCTACAACTAGTAAACAGAGACACAACTAGCAAAGCCTTAGCCTGGCTTTAGCTTCCCAAGTACTAAACTATTTTCCAGCCCTGACTGACTTTTCTTGCCGCACAGTGTCACATGGCCTTATACTGGTCACAAGAACGCTGAAAGTCGGATACAGGTGAAAAGGGGCGGATAGATTGGTGGCAAACAGAGTGTCTAGCATCTGAATGAGGATGACACTGGGAATGAGAGGAAAGGCAAGCAGTTACAGTTTGGCAGTTAAACCAAGTTTTTTCAGGCAAAGAAGAATGTATGCCTCTCGTTTGGAAAAACATAAATTACTCCACAAATCACATTTCCTGCGTTATGGGAATGATACCGACTCTCTGATTTATTTCCATCAGATGATTTTTGTAAGAGCTGAAAGTACCTAAGATGCCATGATCGATGTGAAGTGTGAAATAAATACATAGATTACTAACCGTAATATTTTATGATTACATAGAATAGACTTGTATGAATTAAGTAGTGAAATGTGCATCAGTTGGGTAATTTTTATGTTCTCTATTGAAGCTTATATTAATGATTATATAATTAAGCATCAACATGAACATGAAACATGAAAAACCCTGAATTTTAGGTTCTTCTAAGCCCCAGGTATATGACACGGCATAAGTGACTCACCTTCCAAAGGAGAGTGAAGGAGGCTTCTTAAATATCCTTAATAACATATCTAGAGAAATGAGTCATAAACTAGGAAACGTGCATTGAACATTAGAAATTTCTTGAATATTAAACTCAAAATTAGTGACATTTTCACTCCTTATCATAGCCAGTGTATAGATACATATCTTTCTAATCAAAATTCACAGATGAATACATTATAGTTTATTATAAATGTCTAAAATCTTATTTAAAAATGTGTGAACTTATATATAAGTTCTTTGAGCCCTCACTAGCCAAACCCAGACCTTTTTCTACTTGACATGTTCTCAAACTGCATAGTTTAAATTGACTAAATATGAAATAAACCGCTTGCCTCTTTGAATTCCTAAATACTATATTTCATTTGGTTTCATAAATATAAGGTATAAACGACAACGAAATTATTAAGTAGGTAGCGACTTCACACTCTGTATTTTCAAGAAACCTCAAAACTCATTTTCTTTGGGTACAGATATGATGTCTCTACCATGAAGAGCCGATACTAGATATTGATATTATCTGTCAAGAAAAATATAATCTCAGGAATATATGGACAGTGGGACAGGACTATTGGCACTTCAATGAGGGGTATTTTGTGATTACGTTTCCTACCTCTAAGCGCAGAACCACTTACATTCTTTCAAAGGAATAAAGGAACACGAATTGACTTAGTTACTGGCAGGAGGCAGGAGGGTAGGGAGAGTAGAGCCAGGATTCAGCAGGTTGGAAGAAAGGACGCACAGAAGAAAATGACTAACTGCGGAGGGCTGGCAGTGTCCCTGGCGCGAGTATTTTGAAGGAAAGAAGGTAAAAAGAGCAGTGGGAGAGGAGAGTCTCACAGTGCACAGAAAGGCCAGCGGCGGGGTGGCGGGCGGGCAGAGCTCAGCGCCCGGCAGGATGCGGGGCAGGTCGGGGCCTGCAGCCCAGCGCCAGGTATGTGACTGGGGGCCAGGGGCCCGCCCGCGGCAGGTGCACCGCAGCCAGGAGCCTGCAGGTGCAGTTGGGACATGCCCTGGTCTCCAAGCCACGCGTTTTCCTGAGCCCTGAGCCCTCCTCATTGTCTGCTGTGAGATTAGGGCTGGTGGTGGGCGGGCCGGGGGAGGGGCTTGGTGGAGCTGTGGTCTGGGGCCTGAGGTTCAGGAGGGCTGCTGCAGAGGGGGATGCCAGGGAGTGGTCCCGTGTGGGGCAGGGCCCCTGGGAGGGCTGCAGGGACGTGGGGGTCTGTGGGTTTGGGCCCCGGCAGCAGCTGCAGGCCCCCGGCTCTGGCCTGCACGGGGGAAAACTTTCCCCCACCTTAGACGGTCCCCCCGGGCTACACTAGTGTCCTGACTCTAACCTCAGGCGCTCCAAAGCAGAACCCCAAATGCCACTGGCATTTTCTTGCCACATTTCTTGAATCCAACATGCAGCTGTTTGTTAGGAACCTCTCAGTCTCCTCACGGCCCTTCGTTAGAGACAGGTTTGCAGATAAGCAGCCATACTCACGGAAAGCAGGAGAAATAAATGCATGCTCCCAAACTGAATAAAGTTTCCGGATTTAAGTCAAGGGCAACCAGGAGACATATGAGAAATGAGAGGGAAGCAGGCTTTGTGAAGTACTGGGGTGCCATGTGTTTAGAAATTCAATAGGAAACTGTAGTAGTTACTACCGCAAACACTGTGGCACTGGGAGAAAGTGGGAGTGAACAGTCCTTAGAGCCAGGAACAATCTCGTCCCGTAAAGCAGTATTCTCCAAAGAAGGGCTGATTGTTGTATACCCCAGAGCACTCGGTCTAAAGGACCATCAGTGGCGCGCACAGCCACGTGGGGGGCGGGGGGAGGGCCGCTGTGGGGGACCTCTGGGGGAGTTGGGGGAAGTTGACTACGGCATTGCTGAAGAGTCACTGAAGGTGGCTGCAGGTACTGTTGGGGGACAGTGGAGTGTTCCGGGGTGTTCTGGCGATGGAGGTCATGGAGAGCTTATGGAAGCTTTGGAGTGGGACTTGGTGGGGATTCTTGGGGAGGTTGGGGGAAGAGTCGGGGCCAGCTGGAGGCACTGAGGAGGAGGAGCAGACTCAGAGGCAGCAGAAGGTGGTACCGGAAGCTGCTCGGGAAAGTTGGCCCAACTCCCACATGTGCCGTGAAGCCACAAGTGGGGTGAGCCCTGGACATCCACGGGACCTTCCTCCAGCAGCCGGCTATGCTGCACAGCGGCCAACCTCTGGGCCCGGTGTCAAAGCTGCTGCTAGGTTTGGTTATTTTATTGGGGGGGGGGGACTTCTGATGGGCTCAGGAAACAACATGAGGTGCTGGAGACTGACCTGGGCTGACCACGTGCAAGGCAAGTACCCTCCCCAGCTGTGCTGCTGCTCCGGCCCTGAACTGCTCCTACGTAAGGAAGATGACGATGCTGGTAGGTCTGATTCCTCCTGTCTTCAGCGACTGGGCTCTAGTTTCCTTTCACTTCCTCCTCTCCTGATCCCACGACTCACCTGCCTCTGTCTACTAAGACTCCAACCACAGGCTCTGTCGGGACTGTTGTTCCTGGGGAAGGATGCGAAATCCCTTCAGAAGCAAAAAAGGGGAGAATCCTGCTCACTCACGCATGCTTGTGTGTGTATGTGTGTGTGTGTGTGTGTGTGTGTGTGTGTGTGTGTGGCAGGGGCGAGGCGGTGTTTGTGGGGGTGTATGTTCGTGTGTACCATAAATAGTAAGGAAAAACAGAATAAGGGTGGGTTCCAGTGGAGAGAAGAGGACAGAGAAAGTGAGATGGGGAGGGAGAGGGGGAAGGGGCTGGAGGGAACAGAATAACAACCGTCCTGGGCTTCCCATGGGTCGTTGAGGCTCACACCCATACCTTCCTACCTTGCTCCCCAGGGATAATGCTGACTGTCCACTCTGGAATCACCTGGAAGCATGTCCTGCTCCCAGTCTTTTAGCACTCACAGCTTCCTCACAGGCCTGAGCAGACTGTCCCGTGATGAGGCTAAGAAGCAAGAAGCCCCCGGCACCAGGCACAAAATGCTGTTCCCTCCTGAACATACGGCACCTTCCACAGCCCTCAAACACCTGAGGGGCTCAGGCTGTGAGGTGCTGGCAGGGCGGGAAGGGGCTGGGCGTGCAGCCCACTGAGCAGGAGCACTAGTGTTCCCATCACTGCGGCCCCAGAAGGGGGCCTTGGCACACGTGACCCAGGTGGTGTGAAGAGCATCAGAGTGTCTGCCTCCACAGGTTCTGAGGGTTAAGTTAATGCACTGAGAGAACTTAGGGGGGTGTCTGTCACATAACAGCTGCTCAGTAAATGGGAGTTCTCATTATTTTTATACTGCAAATATGTGTGTACGCTAGCTCGTTTTAGGGATTGGGGACCTGTCTTTTGACTCAGTGTTCCCTTCTGGAAAAACTGTGTTTGGGATCCGGCTGCTTCCTCAGGCGGCTGGTACAGGTTCCGCCTGTGCGCAGGGAGTGAGCCCACTGGCTGCTCGCCTGCTCCGGTTCCTGGGCAGGACTGGAACTCCTCCAAGGAGCAGCGTGTAAGTGGGCATGCCTGGAAGAAGCCAAGGCAGGTGCAGTTCAGCCGCCCCGAGGAGGTGATTAAGAGACTCCTCATTACAGGAGGCAAAAATACCTTCCCTGCAAAAATGCGAGGCTGAGAACACAATGGTCTACTTTCATGGGATGCTGACTCCTTGGAGCGAGCGTCCAGGACTTTCCCTGTGGAAACGACATCTCAAAGAACACGGGCTTGCTTTGAAGTGATCCTGTCCTGTACTTATCATATTATCTCCAGAGGAGTCGCCTCGGTATTCCCGTCTGTGCTCGGGCCTGCACTGCCGCCTCGCTCAGTGACGCAGTGCTTGTGCCTGTCGGCACCGGGGGCAGCAGGGCTGCATCCCACGGTGGGGGGCTCCGCGGATGACTCAGCCACACAGGCACCTGCCACCGGGGTCATCTCTCTGGCCTCTCGGACACTTACAATGAACCACCAAACTGCACTCTGTTGCTTCCGAGGGTTTCAGAGAACTTTGCCACGTGATCACAATTGAAGCTATTGTCTCACACATCCTTGAGTCCCCTCAGTGAGACCTTTGAGTCTGTTCCCCAAACCCCACTTCGCACCTCATGGGAGGCGCCCGTTTTCTGTACATGGTTGCCCAGTGTCTGAGAGGCTCTGTCCCCTTGTGGACCACTGCAAGGCTTCACAAATTAAGGAAAAAGTGACCCTGTGTGGAACTCTCACTAGAGGTAACCTGGGTGGTCTTTTTTTTTAGGGAGGGGTCGTACCCAGCGATGCACAGAGGTCACCCCTGGCTCATACACTAGGAATTACTCCTGGTGGTGGTGTTCAGGGGACCACATGGGATGCTGGGGATTGAACCTGGGTTGGCCACGTGCAAGGCAAACGCCCCCCTTGCTGTGCTATCGCTCCAGCCCCCAGCTGGATCGAGGCCAGGGGCAGCATAGGGCCTTCGAGCCTTTATGGACAATCTCACCACAGGCTGCTCTAGCGTGTCCTCTTCACAGGCGTCTGAAGAGCGGCTCTAGCTGCATTCCTCACAGCAGCAGCCCAGGTGGGTCAGCAGTTTGCTGAGGGGGTTGCTGAGAGGAAAGGAAATCTCATCACCCGAGCCACACAAATTCTACCTGGGCCTGGGTAGCTGTTCCTGTAAACTGTCTCATGAGTTTAAAGGAAACGTTTTAGGAAAAGCACCGGCCTGAATCGACAACCCCCTTCACTGTAGATGTCTCTGTGGAAGGGCCCGAATGTTTCTGCTTGTGGCAGAGTTGGGGACACAGACGACTTGTGAGGGGGACGGGACGAGCGCAGAGGAGAAAACAAGAAAAGGAGAGACAGAAGGGAAATAATTGAATGGTGAGGAAGGATGAAGAACCGCATGTGTCTCGGCCTTATCTGGGGACTGACAGGCATGCGGGAGAGCAAAACAAAGAGGAGATGTGTTTCCCTTCTCCCTAGGAAAACGCCACTTCTGATGGACACAAGAGGGAAATAGCTGAGCGCAGGGCTCAGGAATAATAAACAAAGCAGATTTCAGGCTCAGCGGGGAACAGGAAGGGCCACCTTGCTCACAGTGACTGCAGCGTGTGGGGTGGGGGTGGGGGTCGCTGATGTCCTAGCACAGACCGCACGTAATCCCAGGGGGGTGGAGGGGTGGGAGGGCCAAGAGCTGAGATGGGCTTGGGCTTGCACTTCCGCTTCTCTCTGGGAATGAAGACGCAGCTGTGGAGTGAGCAGAGAGGAATGCCAGGTGCAGAGCAGGCCCGGGACCCTGGCACGAGGCACCCCGTTCCCGGTGTGGGTCAACAGCACTGTCTTGGACTCAGAGGCGGGCAGACCTTCCAGGACCACCCCTCTCCGTATGGAAAGCTCCTTAACATCGGATGGTCCTTTGGCCGGAACACGGCAGCCCTTCAGAGCCTGCCTAGAGTGCAGAGTCTCGGGTCCCAGCAGCCCTGCTGAGTCACAGGCATCTGACCAGGTGCCAGGTGACACTCAGGTATGTGAGGACTCCAGCTCGGCCCCTGGACGCCACCCACGCACGGCCTCCAGCACAAAGCAGACACCTCACAGACTGATGACATGTTGCAAAACAAATGGCCTATTTGACCTAGAGAAATCAAAATTAAAGTTTTCATGAATTCAGGGCACCCTGAAAGAAAATAATCTCCGTGAATATTTTTTTTAATCTAAAAGCTCGTTTGATTTCACCATTAGTTTAATTTTACCTGTACCCAAAGACTTAATCAGAAAAGGGGCGCGAAGACGGGCTGAGTTGTCAGCAGGAGCAACTAGGGTATGATAAGGAACGACGTCGATGGTGACACCAGCAATCAGCTCCGTCCTCTTCCTCTTCCTCCTCGGAGCATGTGCAGAGGGACGAGGTCACCTCTGACCAGACAGCACGGGGCCGAGGACCTGGGCACTGTGGGGAGTGGAGCTGATGGGCCACCCAGAGCCTGCAGCAAACCTGGCCCGGAGAAGAGTCTTCCCCCGGCCCGGGCAAAAAGGCTGAGGCCCCCTCACTGGCTCCCGAGGACACACTCATGTGACAAGGACGTGGTCGTGGAAGCAAGCACAGGGCGCAGGGCAGAGGGTCGGGTCCCCCCGACGCTAACAGCAACGGCTGCCTCTCGGGTGCTCAAGCACGGCCCCTGGCAGTGATTGCTCGTGCCAGAGCCTTGTCCCTCTAAGACACACATCCCCTCTTTCATTTTCATCTAACTGTCTAGTCTATACCGCCCATTACGTGGCTCACACACACACACACACACACACACACACACACACGTGCGCACACACACAAACACAGACAAACACAATCACATGCACATGCACACACATGCATGCACATGAATGCACTTTTCTCTGATGAGAGCTTGTCGGGCAACTGGGCATTTTACTAAAGGACCCAGTATAGCCTCTCCTTTGCACTGCTCTGCCTACCGTTTACTCTCACGACAGCCAGCGGCCAGACCCCAACACTTCCCAGCCGCCAGCCACCCACTCAACAGCAGTCACCCCCTCCTGGACAAATTGGGGTTGACGACATACAAGTTCCAGGACTTTACAGTCCTATAATTGCTGAATATTTGAGTATTTTAATCACAGTTTGGTCGGCATATTTTGTGAAATGTGTTTTGTCACTAATAGAAAACTTCATGTTTCCAGAGTCAACTAACAATTCATGAGAAAAAAATTCTTAAAACTTCATTGAACTGAATCTTTGTTAATACGTCAGACAGTTTATCAAACCCAAAGCAGCAGGAGCATCTGTACATTAGCAGATAAACGGAGTGTCTCTCTCCCACCTGCACCCCTGCTCGTGGGCTTGGGCTGCTGCTTCTCTGTCTTTTTCTTGGTTTTCTGAACCTAGCTACACAGAGGTAACTTTAGCTGGGAAAACAAAGTTTTAAATATTCTTGATATTAAAGCAAAGTATTTCATTTTATATTTGTATGCATATATATAAATCTTTTGTATTGGTTTGGTATCAAAGGTCAATTAACCACCCCCAAAGAGTCTTCCCATCTTAACTAATTCTACTTCCCTTAGTGCTGTTTTATTTCTCTTCCACATTACCAAATAGTGCACTTACAGCGTTAGTGTGTGTTTTATGTGCTGAGGAGTGGGGGTGTGGGGGTCCTCTCGGAGAATATGAAATTAAGGAATTGGCAACAGCAGGCTGGGTGCAGGCAAGCGAGCGTGCTCTGGGGCAGGCGGGGAACGGCTGGCACTTGGCTCTGCTTCCCAGCCGCACTGTAGAGAAAGGCCAGCGGCGGGGTGGCGGGCGGGCAGAGCTCAGCGCCCGGCAGGATGCGGGGCAGGCCAGGGCCTGCAGCCCAGCGCCAGGTATGTGACTGGGGGCCAGGGGCCCGCCCGCGGCAGGTGCACCGCAGCCAGGAGCCTGCAGGTGCAGTTGGGACATGCCCTGGTCTCCAAGCCACGCGTTTTCCTGAGCCCTGAGCCCTCCTCATTGTCTGCTGTGAGATTAGGGCTGGTGGTGGGCGGGCCGGGGGAGGGGCTTGGCGGAGCCGTGGTCTGGGGCCTGAGGTTCAGGAGGGCTGCTGCAGAGGGGGATGCCAGGGAGTGGTCCCGTGCAGGGCAGGACGCCGGGTCTGTGGTTTTCGGCCCGGCCATAGCTTCAGGCTCCGGGCTCTGCCCTGTCCTGCACCGGGAGAGCCTTCCTTCCACTTAGACGGGCGCCCTCGGGCCTGGTGGGCCCCAGTGTCCAGCCGCACTGGGCCCTGACTCGGGCTTGGAAACCTTGGGACCTCCAAAGGCCACCTGAATTCTCTGGCAAGTCCCAGCCTGGCCATCGCCACACACAATAGTTCCTTTCTACAGCCCTTTCTGCCCCCTCCTGACGGCTGCATGGCGACGCCTGTCCCCCAGGCCTGTGGATCCTGGCCCCTTTCTCTGCATTCGACTCATCCTTTGACAAGGTTTGACATTTCCCATCAGCTATCGCTGTGAAAACGGGAGCTCTTGCTCCCAGATCTCCACGTTCTCGAAGATAATTTAAAACTAATCTCTGCTGTGGCTGTATCGGTTAACCCCCCTCCGGTGCGCTGCAGGAGCAGGCGTACCTGGCCGCAGGTGGGCTCTGACCTCCCACACAGATTTGGTTGCCAGTCTATGTCTTGTCACTTTATTTCTATGTGTGCTGTTTGCCTCATGCCTTCTCCACCTGGGTGCCATAAGAATCCAAATCCATGAGTGAAGCGGACTTGGCAGGTTTCACTTTTGCAGGCACAGCAGAATAAAATTTGGTAAGTGCATAAGAACCTATCCTATTAGGTCTTAATATTTTATGCCCAAGGTAGACTTTTTCTTGAGAAAACTGAGAGATGGAGCATCATTCTGTACCATATAACGGGGCAGCCCCACTCGGCGTTTCAGGGCCCATTGCAGCCCCGAGAGTAGACAGCTACTTTAAAGCCAGGATCTGGAGTCGAACACTCAATGTTGTGGCATTATCACCATCACTATGCTTTATGAGCATGAAGCAAAATTCAGCACGAACTCTAAGAGAACAAAACGGCTTAATGAAGTACAGGGCTGAGTGTGCCTTTCTCCTGAGGATAACAAGAGCTGATGCAATGCTGTTACCTGTATTCTACAGCACATACCTGTATTCTACATCACATACCTGCAGAAAACGGAACCCAAACACTCCAACTGAGTAGACACTGAGTCTGCTTTGACTTAAAGTTTCCCCTACTGATAAGGTTAAAGCAAACTATGATAATCTGTTAAGAAATATACATCATTGTGAAACTTAAAAATGAAAGTATAAGATGATATTTGATTTCTAGCTGACCTCTTGCTGTTTTACTAGTACAACGATTCGACTGATTTCCAGCAGAATGATAGAGGGTAAAGGGCAAAGTGATAATGTTAAGAGTTTCAAAACTTCCTGGTTTTTAGTCCATGAGGAACCAAAAAAATATTTACTTTAAAACAAGCCCACAGACAACAACACTGAAAAGATGAGATCTACCCCACAACCACTTGAACTTCTAACGTGCCTGTCAACCTAACAGGTGGGGGATGGGACAGGTGGGGGGTGAGGGGGGAACACGGACAAACTGGTGGAGGGAAGGGGACACCAGTGGCGGGGGGGGCACTTAAATATTATAGGCCCGAATCTCACCCAGCAATAACTTTGTAAATCACCGTGATTTAATTAAATAAAAGTTATTAAAAGTGAACGAGAAACGAAAGTCAACTGGGTGAGAAATGAGACAGCACGAGCTCCACTGAGGAAAGACCCCCTGGCTGAGGCAGGTCTCGGCTGTTACTGTGAACGGGGAATGTGCCTGTTAGGAGGAGACCACGGCTCAGTGCTCCTAGTTCCTGTTCCCCAGCTCTGGGCACGCACCAGTGCTTTCAGAAGACAGTGGACTTGCGGGCTCCTCAGTAACTGTCCACTATGCTCACAATACTGGGCCTGCCCAGTCCTCCCACATGTCCAAACTCTTCCAGAAACGGCCTCTCTTACACCTTCTGCTGCCTGAGAAGCGCGTCTTCCACTCTGAACTCCCCCTGGTCGAATCAAGACATCTGTTCTCCAAAACCCTGTTGTCCAGATATTAAAGCACTGTGCACACCTTTATATTCATTGATCACTTTAGTTTTCACTGAGGTAAGTGACCATCGTTCCCTGTGATGCCTTTATGGGACCTGTAGCGATTCCTCGTTAAAGAGATGGTCCACAAAACACACTTATGAGCTCAGTGGTATTTCTCAGCTGGGGGTCACGGCCCCCCCGTGAGCCCCAGGATATTCCAAAGGGGCCACAGGTGAAAACTCCATGAAATAGGAAAGCACAGATTGAAAATAGGGGCCCAGTTAGTAAGACAAAGGGGTGGGGGGGCACAGGAAGGAAATAAAGTCAGAAAAGCTTTGAGAAGTGGTACTCCAGTACCTGGGAGACAGGCCCTCCCACAAGAGAGGCAAATGCCCATTTAGCTGACCGCTGCATGCTTGCCTCTCCACATCAGTACACATGCCATGCCTTGGACTTGGCTATCTTTCAAGAATCTTTTCCAAAATTTTAAAACTTTGAATAAAAATCTCCAAATTTCTACCTCTTAAACTTCAACATTTTTCACTTTAACTTCCCTGTTGTAAATCCTCCACTCCAAGAATCTTTATATGTCTCCAACATTAACTAACACTCTGTATTGATCTTACTTCTTTTTCTCTTCTAAAAATCCCTAGGCCCTCATTTCATCTCACTAGCTTTGATATGTGCCTGTCTTGCTCTGGCTTTGTCTCTTTCAAGAAACTCTCCCTGCAGAGAGATGTTGCCAATGTACTGCTAGAGTCACCTCTCCACAGTTTCCACCTAACACACCACTATACTCACAAAGATCTTGAAAGACAAAACATATCTTCTGCATTTGCATGTCATATCAATAACAGACTGTTGATCTCTCAGCTTGTGTGAAGATTTCATGAGAACTCTGTGCAAAAAGTAGAGCTGAAGGACTTAGAGAACATAGAAAGATGTCTGTGTCTTTAGAATGTCAGAGAACTCCAGGAGAATATTGCTAAGGCCTGAATAACATCAACATGAATCAAGTCCTTCTCTCTAAACTAGATATGGGAAAACCGCTAGTCACATATACATGAGGAAGTGTACCTCCAGTTTTCCCCTTTCCCTCACAACATAAGACAACCACCAACTCTTCACAGAGTTCCCTCTGTCCCAGTTACTCTTGGTTTCCCACAGCTCAGGGTCAGCATAAAGGCTCAGAACAATAGGCATGCCATGAAGGAAAGTCATAGGTAATTGGAAATGTTCGGGAAAATTCCAAAGCATGATTCACATCAGCACTTCTCAATGAAACATCTCATGAGTCCCTCCACCTTTCCTCCGTTGACTAAGCATCTGTATGTCCTTGAGTCTGTATGTCAAACGCCACTTTTCCATGACACATCCTCCATCCCAGGTTTTTGTGTGCTTATTTTGAGTTTGGGCCACACCTAGTGAGTGCCGCTATCCCTGGTTCTTTGCTCAGGTGGCTTATGGCAGTGCTGGAGGGATTGTAGACCACTGAGGACTGATCCCAGACCTCATTGATGAACAATAAACAAACTGAAATCCAAAGAGGGTGAGCAGGATTCTCTTCTCCCCATCTGGAATCCCTGTGATCTCTTCGTCTTTACCACTAATTTGGCAGTTCTGCTTACTTAAGGGACTCGAGACTTGTTTTCTTCATTGTCCTGGAATGCATTCAGATTTCTGCATTGACGGGCACCATACCTTTCACGTTACTCTGTTCAATAAGTACTGATCGGAGGAGTGATGAGAGAAGACGGTGACACTGACGGGGAGGAAGCATCTCCTAGGAAGCTGACAGCTGGAACCTCCAGGAAACAGGCCTCTCATTCTCCCTTGTCCTGCCCACCAGGAGCACAAAGCCCATTTCCCAAAAGGATAGACTGAAGAGTGACTTTCTGAGTCAAACTGTTGGCCAAGGTGGCTAAGTCCATGTCATGGCTTGATAACTATGTGATTTTTATTATATGTGCAGCAATTTTATACTTTGAAAATCACCTTTATGTTGGTGACTTCATTTGATCTTTACGATCACCCTGGAAGGCGATTAGGGCCAATGTTATGATTAATGGGTGAATAAACTGAGGCACAGAGCGGCCGGGAGGCTCCAGAGGCAAAGCCTGCGGAGAAAAGCAGCATTGGACAGGATGGTCACGTGTGCCTTGGGAGTTGAACAGTTTAGTGGGAACAACAAATCCGTGATGCAGCCAGACTCAAGAGTGAATGATCCGAGGAGAGCCCAAATGCTACGGAATGCAGAGGAAGATGCAAAATGCAGCTCCCCTGACCAGTGCTGTCCACTCGGGGAGGTCCTTCTCTCGTAGGAGGCCTGATTCCACAGGACCTGAGCGAGCACTCGGGCACGCAGGCCTTCCCAAGTGCTGCAGGTTCTGAAAGGATGAAAGGAGCTTTGAATATGGGTGCTGCAATAATTATGTTTGTTTTAATGGAGCCATGCGGCTTCTGTTGTACGATGGTGCAAAGGCCTAATTATTCAGGCGCAGCCATTAGTTCCCACACAGCCCAGATGACAGCAGGGGTTATAAAGATAGCATCTCTTGGCCACTCGCCCCCGGGACCCGGCCGCAAGGACACTTCAAAAGCAGCAGTATTCCCTGCCAGCAGCATCCCACCCCTCGGCCCAGAACATCAGAGCACAAAGTTGATTGGAGACATCTGGTGGAGGAGAGGTCAGGCACCTCCTCCCGCAGCCCCAGGTAGAGGAGGCCGAGGCCGGCTCTCCAGCTCTGCCGGCCGCAGGAGGCCGCGTCCTGCCACCACCAGCACTCAGCAAGAGCAAGCACCAGGACAGACGCCGGTGTCGGGCGCTCATTCCAAACCCACCGGGCTGAAAGGGGATCGCTCGTCTAACTCAGGAACAAGGTGTACCCAGAAACCTGTCCAACTGCTTGCCACCACCACCAGGAAAAAAATTCCATGTCGACCCAGCTGAATCTGTGTGGTATACGATTGCTCAAACTCGGGCACTCAGAGCAGGCACCAGCCTGCCTGCATTTTTCCTACCCCAGCCCTATGAGTAACAGTTCGGAGAGCACAAAGGGCTTTAAAAAGTTCAAAGAAGGGAGAAAAAAGTGGCTGTATCATTATCACCACCAAACTGCTGAATATTTAAGCTCCTGTAAACTAAATGAACATAAATGAGTGGAGAGATGAGTGCGGGTTATTTTCCTTCTGTATAAACCATTGCGAACTTTCCAAGAAGTGGAGTCCTGCAAGCATTTGGATCTGGTGTTTCCTACACACACACACACACACACACACACACACACACACACACACACACACACACACACTCACACAAACCTGTACACGCCCTTCTTGATTTAACTGTCTAGTTTTTCATTGTCTGCCTTTGCGTTCAAAGCCCCACACACAAGGCGAGGGCTGTGCTACTGAGGGACGTCCATGGTCCACCATAGCTTTGCCGTCTCCTTCGTTAGCTCAGAGGCCTAGAACGCCATTTAGTCCTAAAACCACACTGATCTCTCTCTTCTCATCTCACTTCCACCAGATCACCGGTAAGACTCCAACAAAAACTGTTCCTTGGGGCTGGTGAGATGGGTCAAAGGGCGAGAGGGCAGAATTCTCATGCAAAGACCCTGGGTTTGATCCAGCCCACCCCCAAGCAACACGGGGCTGGGGGGAGGGAGGGTCCGGTTTCCTGCTCCCCCAGGCTCTTCAAAATGTTTTACTCAGTTTGAAAAACTGTACTGTGAAGGCTAGTAGTTTAAGAAAGAAAAAATTACCTATCTTGTAATAATAAGGGAAAATTGCTCTGTCCCTGCCAGCACAGACTCTGTTTGAACAAGGCCATGGTTGGCGCTCAGCTGGGCCTTCCCGGGGACGAGCAGGAGGAGGGAGCAGAGCGGAGATGCTGCGTGAGGCTCCGAGGCACGTCAGGAAAAGTCAGAGCTGATGAGGAATTTTCCAGCAAAAGAAGATCTAGTGAAGAGTGAAGGCGAAGGACTTGCCTCTGATTCAGAAAGAGGCTGTGAACTTGAGAAGCATCGTAAGACCTCCATAGGGTTCTAGAAATACGTCAATTAAAAACACAAACACATGCAGGAAAAAAATGTGAAACAATCAAAATAGTAACCACGAAGTACATCAATGAGTGAAGCGGCCAGGACAAGCCCTGCGCCGACTGAAATACAGAAAGGACAATGAGAAAGAATGCAACATATCTGAAAACATCTTGGGTCAGCACTTAAATGCGTTTTCTAGCACCAAGACAATAATATGCCATGGAATCTCATACTTCTATCTATCCTGGTGGGTCAGTGTGTGTTGCAACTGCGAGAGTAGCCAAAGGTTCTAATTTCAAGCTGGAAGGAGGGGTCCAGAGGGCACCGTGCCCAAGGGTGCCAGTGAGCCCAAGGGTGTAGAACTGTGAGTAATCTGTAGGTTCCGCACTACCTGTACTTTATATAAAAGGAAATTGGCCACATTAGGGGCCTCATTTTATTCAGCAAATAAATGGCACAGCTGAACTCTGATGCCAGCTTACTGCCTTTCATTTCAGTGTCCTAAAGGTGACATAAAATAGCCACAGGGTGGCCTGAGGTTGGGATGCACAGACGAAAACTGACACTGGAATAGTGTTGGAGCCGTATTTACAACGGGACAGTTGGGAGGTCCCCTCGCATGCAGCAAACCCTAGTTGGAGTACTGAGCGCCACAGAGGGTCCTCCAAGAACCACCAGGGGCTGTTCTTGAGCGCAGAGGCAGGGCTAGTCCCTGTCTTGGCTGGGTGTGGCTCGACACAGAAATACTCCTGGGCAAGTGCTCATGCCTCTTCCCACCAGCGTGCAGAAGCCACGATTCTGTCCCTGTCCTAGGTGAGGTTGAGGCACACGTGCACAGTGAAGCTCAGATTCTCAGCGCCCGCCTACTAAGCCACGCCATGCTTGGGTTCACTGACAAGGTCCATCTGAATAAACACTGTATTCTACTTTGTGTCACTTTCTGCTTCACAAGAAAACACCAGAGCAAAACCAAAGCCATCTGGGTCCTAGTGGGAGCAATGGGAAAGGGCGAGACTGGATTGACATTTATTTTAAGGTCTCAGCGGAGAAACACAAGAACGCCAAACCACCAAGACACTGCCCACAGGGGCCCAGCATGCTGACCGAGCACACGTCTAGGTTCTAAGGCTCTCGCCTAGAATCAAAGGCTGCTTCAAGGTCCCCATGCAGGACGCAGAACTGCTTCCACAGAAGAGAACGTGCTTCATAATCCAAAGGTCTAACATCAGGTCTGTGGATAAAGCCTGCAGAATATGTACACAATAGAATCTTACACAGCTGTAAGAACTGTCAAAGACAAAAGATGTGAAAACTGGTTTCCAAAATCAAACTCACCAGGGGTGGTGGGAGGGTATGTGTGTTTGTGGGAGCAGACACTCTAAGGGAGGTGCAGTGTTGGGACATTATGTGCACAAAACATCATCGTTGACTGTATTGAAGGACTCAAAAAGAAAAAAATGGGGTCTGGACTTCACTGCAATATGGATGGAAACTGTAAGGCATTGTGTTAAGTGAATAAGTCAGAAGGAGAATAAGAAATACAAGATAATCCCACTCATCTGTAGTAGAGAGAGAGACACACACACAACAAGGGAATAGACATTATCACAGTGACAAACCCTGGACCTTAGAATACAAAAGTAACTGCCATGAAGTGGGGAGAGGAAGCAGGAAGAACAAAGGTGACCTGAGATGCATGATGCATGGGGGCAGACAGGGCACTTTGATGGTGGTCCTTGGGGGTACCCTTAACACCACCATAACCACATTAAACTACATAACCTTGTGTGTGTGTGTGTGTGTGTGTGTGTGTGTGTAAGAATCAATATGAGAATTATAGCCCAGGAATTCAAGGCAATTAGACAATGGGGCATTATCACCGTCAGTCTTGGAGGGAGGGGTAAGTGGGGCTGAACACCCTCCTCAGTGGGTTGTGCCCTGCCTGGGGTTTTCCTGGCGAGTAACTGAAGTCTGGGGGAAACAATGCCCTGAGGGACAATGACTTGGTGTGAGTTCTGGCGAGTGACCTAACCTGACATTGCTCTGAAAGTTCGTCTTTCTTGGTGTCTATAAACTTGACTTTTCAGAATAACATTAGAAATTCACAAAATAAAAATAAATGCAATTAAACAATTATGGTCAATTGTTTGGATTTCTGCAAAACTCATTAGAGATCTTGAGTGATCTAAATTTTGGCATAAAAATCACACGCAGGACAAAGGCACTAGAAAATCCCGCTTGGTATTCCCATGGCTCCTGCTACCCCGGGACTGAACACCCAACTCCCACAAACGTCGGGGCAGAACACCAAACTCGAACTTCCAAACACCCTGACTATTCACTGCCAACAGTTTGACTTTGTTTTACCTTGAAGCAAAGCAAAGGTCAGGGCTAGAAAGCTAACTAGCGCAAATTATTTGTATGAAATCGCAATTGTAATACAACAATTTTATGGATAAAATTGTTGGACATTAACACGTTACTAATCTATGTTTTAGATTAGTTTTAACTTTTTCTATTCTTTTTTATCTTTATTGAATCACCGTGAGATACAGTTACAAAACTTTCACGTTTGATTTTCAGTCATCAATGGTCGAACACCCAGCCCTCCACCAGTGCACCTTACCCCCAACCGTGATGCTTTCTTACATAGCACTCAAATCTCAAACCGGCCCGAGGACGCACGGTCAAGGAGACAGGATATCCAGAATTTGGCTTTAATTTTTTCATGCAACGTCAGAGACGTGCTCAATGCCAAAGTTTGGCTGGTATTTAGGACTTTAAAAATGGAGTCTGAGTATGGCCAATTGCATCCTGGTCTGCTCTTTCTCTCGAGGCTGTCCCGAGCAGAGAGTCTGCACCCTGAGAAGCGCTGTCAGTCCCTGCGGTTTCAGCTCGCCTGTGAGTCTGGGTCCCTTGCCAGTGACCAGAGAGACCAGAGAGACCAGACCTGGTTCCGAGGAGGACCCAGTCAAGACAAGCACCGCTCACACCTAGGCCCACCGGAGTCTCTGTGTGCCTCAGTCTCCCTTACCTGGATCACAGGGTCCTGTTCCAGGTAAGCCTGGAGGTGAAGTGTCCCCGTGCTGCCGCTCATAACCCCGGTCCATTGGTCACTCGCCACATGCCACAGACCACCGGTGACACACCAGCCCAGGAGAAGGAGTCGTGGAGAAGTCTTAGATTTCATTTTCTGAGCTTCTCCCGGCTCTTGGTCAAGCGGGAAGCTGCTGGCTCACACATGGCTTCGCTGTGACAGTTCTTTAAAAGAAGGCTTAGAATGTGGCCAGAAATTCTTCCCGTCTTCGTCTTGTTCTCATGTTATTAGGCAATTCTTAAAATACTAAAGTTTGAAACTCAAGGACAAGTCCCAAGGAGAAGTCCTTTCCTTGCAGCCCCCGAGGAAGAGCAGAAGCTACTCCAAGGCTCATCTCTGGCCTGGGACACTCCCTTAGACCACTCCCCACTTTCTACTCCTTCCCTGGGACCAAGCCCACCCAGAACAGTAAGCTCAAGCTCCCCTTCACCTTGTTGCCTTTTAGGTGTCTGCACGCATGAATTCCATTTTCCTCTTCCTCAAGTGAGTTCCTACAATCAGTTTTACACAATTGGAATACAATAGTGTGAGCGTCACTCTGCTTCTCTCATAGGATCAAAATGCCCCTATTCATACCCTTGGTAAGATCCATTCCAGTTTCTAATCAAAATGTTGAAAAGCTCATACTTAAAAATGTAGGAAGAAGAGCTAGAAGGATAACCTGCAAGAAATAGTCTAAAATATACCAAATATGTCACTTATTTTACTTTGGATATACGAAAATGTATGCATTCAAAATAATGTTTTGACAGACCCAAAGGAAAATGAATAGATACTTTGTCTCTATGAATATCAGTTTTTCCAAAGTAAAGAAAATAAAGATGTATTAAATAAAAATAAGAGCATGTAAACAAAGGAAGGTACTTGGCCTCATGCATTATATTCTTCTACCAAATGGAGCTGCCTCACCTGGTGCTGAGGGGGAAAGATCTCCACAGACAATGTGACGTTTTACCTTCCTTCCTATCACTAATTTATCATTAATATTTACACACTGGGACATGTCCTCGCTGACAGCTGGAGTAGGAACTTCTCTCAGGCTTAGAGTCCCAGTTAATGCGTACACCTAGGTACATGGATTAATAGAACACATAATCGTCACCCCCCCACCCTGCCCCAGGCTTAAAACATTGGCAAAATCCCTTTGCCTAACACACACTGTTTTTGTGTTGAAGCTTTAGATCTTGATATTCTGAAAGGCCACACGCTCCAAGTTATTTGTCACAGCTTCTTTGGCTGAACACCTTGGAAAGGATGGAAGATGATTCCCTCAAAATACACGCAACAGGGTGTGGATATGCTGCAACAAGCAAATAAGCCTGAGAAAGTACTTCAAGATCCGGATTTCGGTTCTTTAAGATAAATATCAGGTATGATATTACATTATATAATAATTTCATTTTAAATCATAGTAACAGCCTAAAATATAGAGAAGTCATTGTAAAGAGATACAGCAGAAAGAATATTACTAAGTTTTCAAAATGCAGATTCTGTGACATGTGAAAAAATGGGTGAAGCTTGAGAAAGTTGTGAAATGGGTGAAATAAAAAGCCAAATGTACAATTCCATTTAGAAGAGGTGTGTACCGTGCTCAAACTCATAAAGTCAGAAAGTAGAATAGTGGTTCTCCGGGGCATTGTCGGTGGGTGTAAGCTTTAGTTATGCCTGATGAGTATGCCTTTGAGGGCTTTCTGGCCAGCACTGTGCTTCTGTTAAAAGCACTGTACCATATGTTGAAAATGTGCTGAGATGACAGATCAGTACCACGGGTTTCTATAATTTTGTGAGCACAAAAAGGGACGGTGTGTGCCATGTCCCTAGTCCCATCTCTGCAGCCAGCAATGCTGGAAGCCTTTGCTCTTTCACTCTCTGTTTGAAAGTTCATTTCCTCCGCTCTGAGAGAAATGGAGGCAGATTACCTTAGTGAAAGGAGAAATTTACTCTCGGCATACACTCTGCTACACCACACGGCCAGCCAGCACTGGTGCTACCTGCAGTTCCTTTTTGGTTTGCCCCGTGAAGGAGATGGGCACTGACTGAGCATTGTTGTGAGAAGCTAATGAGTAACTTACACTAGTGAATACACACCTAGATAACATCAAGTGTTAGCCGTTCTCTGCTTGTCATCATTGTTACCTGTGGAGAAACAGTCCTCTTAGTCACGGGGATAGGTATCTAGACCACTGGTGGATGCTTAACGCTCTGGATGGCTCTAACCACGAAGTATTTGTTTTCCCAGATTTGTGCCTGTGTCGTTGCCATCTGGCTGTTCGCCCTCCGCAAATGTAGCTCACTGCGCTGCATTTGCCCTGGTGTGATGGGCAGTGATGAAATGACTGTTGGATGAGATGAATGTGGTGAACAATATGGGCTTGTGATTGTAACAACCTTTTTAAACTTTAAGACATAGAAGTTATTTATGCCAAGAGTTATTCGTGCAAATTTTCATTTAGTACTTTCAGACCAAAGTTAATTATATTAACTAAAACTTTGAAAGTGAAGCTATGCAGAAGCTACTATTCATAATTTCTTCAAAGGCACATTCTCTGACAAATTTTGGTTTGTAGGAAACCCAACTCATTTGGTTTCTGTACGTTTATGTTGTTTTCTACAGGAAAACCTATTCAATTCTATAGCCCTGTCATCCCCTTGTTCATTGATTCGCTCAAGTGGGCACCAGTAACGTCTCCATTGTGAGACTTGCTGTTACTGTTTTTGGCATATCAAATATGCCACGGGGAGCTTGCCAGGCTCTGCCCTGCAGGCGGGATACTCTTGGTAGCTTGCCGGGCTCTCCAAGAGGGAATTCAATTCTGTAGTTGAACTAAATTTAAGTAATCATTTTAATTAGTCCATCATTGATGAAATTGCCTGATAGTGGCTTTGACATCAGAAGGCTGTAGACTGCATACAGCCCCAGCACCGACTGTGGTGGAACATTCATTTAAGCTAGTGGGAAGGATTGGAGATGTTTTATGGCAGATTGGCAGGCAAAGGTAGGAGGTGGTCAGCCTGGGCATGACTCACTGGGAGCTCCTAATGGAGACCCTGCTCCTCCAAGCTTACAGATTCACCTGCTGTCCCTATAACTGGAATAGATCTCCTCTCTGTATGCAGGCCAACTAAAGGAAACTGCACACTGTGATAGAATAAATCTGAGAGCCCTACTTATAGCATGGGAACTGAGCAATCCAGCTTTTCACAGTGATTGAAGCTGCAGATTTAACAATGCCAAAGAGGGAAGGGCCTGGTCTCCCCATGAATTCATTAATTGTGTTTATTGTACATATTGTCTACCTGTGTCTTTGAGGCATGGGATCATAAAGTGTAAATGACAGCACCTCGATTACAGAGTTGTTGTTCTCGCTCAGTTCTAGTTCCAAAGGGATTATCACGCGAGTCGCCCAACTCTGGGGTCCCAGCTCTTAGCACACATGGAATCCCACCAGCCAATGTTAGATCCAGTCTTGTAAACATATCACTGGGGCGGGGGAAGACGACCAAAGTTAAGGAGAAAGTAATCTGTGACAAATTAAAAAGTCAAATAAATATTTTAAGCTTACTGTAGGAGATACTCACAGAGATACTGAGGCATGCATACCGCTGAGCTGGCCCAGCCACGGTTCCCATTACCCCACAAAGTGTTGGTCCTAGGCATGTGTCCGGCATAGGAACGGATTTATGACGTATGAAAAGTTTATGTCCCAAAGATAAACATCTATCTGCTATGTACTCCATTTAACAACTATATTTTTCTTCTAGAAAGTCACACATAATACATATAAATTAACAGTGCCTGGCACTAAGGTTTTTGCACACTGGTACAATCACATACGGTCATATTAATTCATAATTAGCAAATACTCGATAAGGGAGTAAAACAGAAAGGAGTGGAGATTGACAGAATGGTTTCATTGGAGCTGAACACAGAATTCCCTACAGAGCTTTCAAAGTAATCTAATGACTCAAAATTTACACAAAATATTTATTATGCATCTTCTCCATAGATATATATATATATATATATATATTAACTCAGCTCAATAATCATCGCATTATTATACAGTTCCATTACTTGACTTCATGATTTGTTATGCCCGAGGTGAGTGTATTAAATATAAATTACATATCATAGGGGTAGTCTACAATGTATTTTGATACAAATTATCAAGAATAAAAGGATGTTCCTTAACAATTTGGATGACCCATCATCTGACCCATGAAATTTACAATATGCCAAAAACAGTAACAACAAGTCTCACAATGGAGACGGTACTGGTGCCTGCTCGAGCAAATCAATGAGCAACAGGAAGACAGTGCTACAGTGCTACAGTTTATATAATTTATGTTTACTGTCAGTTTTCACTCAATATATCTCTACTGTTTAAATCAATTGACTCATCATTAAAATATGTTATAATTGCAAAAATATTAATATTATTTCAATAAAAGTATCCACATACATTAAGAGTTTCAAAAGTAATTCCAAAGAGAAGAATTCCAGCTGTGGGTCTTGTTAGGAACCACTGTTCAAACATTCTGCAAATAAAATAGTGTAACTTCTTAAAGGGCTTTATAAAACCACACTTATATTTAATTTTAATTGGTTGAGACATTCACCAAACTCAACTGGTAATTAACAATATCAATGGAAAACATGTTTTGCCAACATCAGTGACGTGCCAGAACAAGTTCAGAGTGGCTCATGAGAAACCCGTGTTCAACTTTTGGGAATTTTTTGAGTTGTTTGTTAAACTTCATCACTATTAATATTAAATGATGCAGCTACAAGTTAATTAACTTTATGACATGCAAAGATAGCAAGACCTCAAAAGCCATCTCTCCCTAAATATTTATCCCATTTTGCCGTGTTTTCATGTCATCCGATCTGTTTGGCGGAGCGTTAGACTGGTGAGCACTTGTCAGTCGCATAACGCAAGAGAGACATGAGCGCCATCTCCAGCCTGAGGTCCTCCCTTCTCGGTGATGAGTAACCAGGTGCTTATCGTCCCCTGGACTAGAGAAGAGGTGTGCCGCTGGGTCCAGTCCCTTGCCGGGCCTCAGAGAGTCCCTTCTGTCATCTTTGCAGCCATGGGGCTCCTGTCACGGTGACAGACTAAAGTGGATGGCGAAAGGCCCTCCACGGCCACTGCAGTGGAGTTGACTCCGCCCGGCTCCTCGGTCAGGCTGCTGGGTGCTCTCGGGGAGTTGGCGGCCTGACAGGGGAGTTTGTCTTCTGAGCGGCAGTGGTGATGAGGACAATGCAGCAAACAGAGGCCGTGGGCCCTGACCTTGGACGCCGCTACTTGGCGTCCGTGGTCGTCACTTGCAAGGGACCCCGGTGGCTCTCTAACACCTGCCCCTGACCCCACTCTCAGTGGAGGGGACTGGAAGCGTAAGAATTTTGGGGTTTTGTCTAATTCTTTGTCATAAGCCTCCAAAAAGCAAATAAATCACAAAAATGAAGTCTGTGTGTTCAGATAAAAGCTTGAAATGAAATCATAACTCAAAAGTATCCAAAGAGCAGATTTCCAGGGTGAAACACAGTACATTCATTCAGACCACCGCTCCCCGATGCAGGGACCAGAGAAGCCAGATGTGAGACTTGATCTTGAGCTTAATTTTGAGCTGGAGTAGTTAAGGTTTTAGGGTCGTGTTTCTTCAGCTGCACAATAGGCACTCAGGTCTGAAAGCCAGAGTGTCAGGATAATAAAGCTACTATCATCTTTACCAATATCGTCAAGTGTAATACAATTAATAGCACTGGCATTATAATAGGTCGGGTC
Source organism: Sorex araneus (assembly GCF_027595985.1). Lineage (NCBI taxonomy): Eukaryota > Metazoa > Chordata > Mammalia > Eulipotyphla > Soricidae > Sorex > Sorex araneus. The sequence goes on from NC_073303.1 coordinate 203,414,846, forward strand.
TTCTGAGAAAACAGAACAAAAATGTCATTCAGCATGAAACATGCATGTCATTACTCACTGCGGCACTTCTACAACAGCTAAGATATGGAATCAACGTAGGTGTCTAATGATAGATGATCGATTTATGAATACGTGCTAATACAATGAAATACGATGCAGCTGAGTTGTTTGTTAAAGTTTATCACTATTAATATTAAATGATAGTTACAACTTGGATCACCCATCATCTCACCCATGAAATTTACAATATGCCAAAAACAGTAACAACAAGTCTCACAATGGAGATGTTACTGGTGCCCACTCGAGCACCAGGAAAAATGAGATTGGCAGTTTTCTGCAGCCTGGACGAAATGGGAAAATACATTGTGTGAAGTAACCAGAAGATGAATGAACACAGGATGCTCTCACCCAGCTGTGATAAATAGAATAGAACTGGGAGGGGGGGCCATAGGTCACGCTTGATCCCGGAATATAGGAAGAAGAAGGACATTGAAGGAAATCGGTCACGGGGGATGGAAGAAGATGGGGAAGGGAATGAAGGTGGAGCCATGTGAAGACTTTGGTGATGCCTGTGATTGGGAGAATGTTCTAGCACAGGCCAAAGCACAGACTCAACTAGCTGAACATGAGGTCCAGGCTGCAACCACTGAGGTTTAAAATGTGCCTGTGGAATACCCATCAGATAAGGGGTTGATATCAATGGTATATAAAGCACTGGTTGAACTCTACAAGAAGAAAACATCCAACCCCATCAAAAAATGGGGCAAAGAAATGAACAGAAACTTTACCAAGGAAGAAATACGAATGGCCAAAAGGCACATGAAAAAGTGCTCTGCATCACTAATCATCAGAGAGATGCAGATCAAAACAACTTTGAGATACCACCTCACACCACAGAGACTAGCACACATCCAAAAGAACAAAAGCAACCGCTGTTGGAGAGGATGTGGGGAGAAAGGGACCCTTCTTCACTGCTGGTGGGAATGCCGACTGGTTCAGCCCTTCTGGAAAACAATTTGGACGATTCTCAAAAAATTAGATATTGAATTCCCATTTGACCCAGCAATACCACTGCTGGGAATATATCCCAGAGAGGCAAAAAAGTACAATCGAAACAACATCTGCACATGTATGTTTATCGCAGCACTGTTTACAATAGCCAGAATCTGGAAAAAACCCGAATGCCCCAGAACGGATGACTGGTTGAGGAAACTTTGGTACATCTATACAATGGAATACTATGCAGCTGTTAGAAAAAAGGAGGTCAAGAATTTTGTAGTTAAGTGGATGGGCATGAAAAGTTTCATGCTGAGTGAAATGAGTCAGGAAGAGAGAGACAGACATAGAAAGATTGCACTCATCTATGGTATATAGAATAACAGAGTGGGAGACTATCACCCAAGAACTGTAGAAATAAGTACCAGGAGGTTGACTCCATGGCTTCGAGGCTGGCCTCACGTTCCGGGGAAAGGTCAACTCAGAGAAGCGATCACCAACTACATTGTAGTCGAAGGCCATGTGGGGGAAGGGAGTTGCGGGCTGAATGAGGGCTAGAGACTGAGCACAGCGGCCACTGAACACCTTTATTGCAAACCACAACAGCTAATTAGAGAGAGAGAACAGAAGGGAATGCCTTGCCACAGTGGCAGGGTGGGGTGGGGGGGAGATGGGATTGGGGAGGGTGGGAGGGACGCTGGGTTTACGGGTGGTGGAGAATGGGCACTGGTGAAGGGATGGGTTTCCGAACTTTGTATGAGGGAAGTATAAGCACAAAAGTGTATAAATCTGTAACTGTACCCTCACGGTGATTCTCTAATTAAAAATAAATAAAATTTAAAAAAAATGTGCCTGTGGAGGGGGCAGGTGGGAGTAGGAGAGAGTGGAGAGAGTGTGGAACATGGGTGGAGGGAAGTTAACACTAGGGGAGGTGTTGAAATATTGTATGCCTAAAACAAAGCTATCAATAACTTTGTAAATCACCATTAATGAATCCAATAATCATTCTTTTAAAAAGAAAATAAGGTATAAAGAAAAGTGAGTGAAGTGCAGCCTCCGTTCAAGGGGTCTCCTGGGACACAGGAGACTCTCGGTACTAGGTAAGAGACTGTGGAATATTCCTGTTGTTTCAAATCATTTTTTTTTAAAGAAATATTTTATTGAACCACCGTGAAAACAAAAAAAATACAAAGCTTTCAGGTTTAAGTCACAGTCAAACACTGATCAAACCACCATCCCTTCACCAGTGCACCCGTTCCACCACCAAGAACCCCAATACACCCCCCTCCCACCCCTCCCCCCATCTAAGTAGCTGATGATATTCCCATTATTCTCTCTATATATTGAGTACATTTCATATTTCCATACAGAACTCACTATTGTTGATTGGAAATTTTCCCCAACAATCAGGCCTGCTGAATAAGCATCATCTAATAATTTCTCTTCCTTGGTAAAGGTGAAGATAGCGGCCGCGCGGTTTTGGATTTCTAATATTTTAGCTCAGTTCACAGTCAAAATGGATGGCTGCAAGAATCTGCTCTGGTGCCAAAATGGGTTAGGAGACCTCAGGATCACAGTCAGTAGGCGGGAGGCTCTGCTTCTCGTGCCGCGGCTCTTGGTTCATCTCTGGGCGGAAGGCGCGCCGGGAACACCTCCCCTCCCAGGATCACCTACAGGCTACGTCACTAAAGAAAGTCCTACCTCCTGGTCTAGGGGTCTTAGAGGGTGGCTCTCACCGCGTGGCTGCTGCCGCTGCCGCCATTTTCGCTCAGAAAAATGGGGTGGAGAGGGAAAAAAATCCCTTCCCGGGCTGCACGAGGTTGTAGTTCAGTTCGCAGTCAAAATGCATGGCTGCAAGAATCTGCTCTGGTGCCAAAATGGGTTAGGAGACCTCAGGATCACAGTCAGTAGGCGGGAGGCTCTGCTTCTCGTGCTGCGGCTCTTGGTTCATCTCTGGGCGGAAGGCGCGCCGGGAACACCTCCCCTCCCAGGATCACCTACAGGCTACGTCACTAAAGAAAGTCCTACCTCCTGGTCTAGGGGTCTTAGAGGGTGGCTCTCACCGCGTGGCTGCTTCAAATCATTTTTTTAAGGGTGGGGATTTGCCAAACGCTGCTCAGAGACCCACTCCCAGAAATTCTCTGGCAGCTGTATTGCTGAGTTGATGCTACAGCCTGAAGAAGCAAAGCTGCTTGGTACTAGAGCGTAGGAGGCCCCGGGGGCATGCCAGTCGTGCCGGGGACGTCTCCGGCCAGAGCCAGGGGTGTTCGGGAGACCCATGTGATGCCAGAGACCTAGGGTAGGTCAGCCACAGGTGATGCTCGCAACCTAACCCCTGTATTATCTCCCCAGCCCTCACTTTCTGTCTTTTTGTTGAAAGAAATGGATGTTAATTCTTATCGTCAGAGTACTTATAAGAATCAATTCCAAAGACTGAAGCTGCTCAGAGGAAATGTGTTATTAGAGTAAACTACATCATTATACTGTTGATGAAAATGAGTGCTTTGTGCACAGCTGACCTGCCCATTTATGAAAATCAAAAACACAACCTGCAATGGAGGGAAATTAGAAATTATGATGATTTAAACCTATCTTGCAAAAGAATACAGGTCAGTAAGGAGGAAATATGTTACATTTATCCAGTTTTTTGTGACAACCTATATAGACTTAGTTGTACCCCACAGTATGCTGGTAACTGTTTAGCAATAAGTGTTTGAGGGGTGGGGTGGCAGAGAAATGAGTCCCTGCTCTGTTGCCTTTGCCATGTTTGTGCTGTAAATGCTCCCATAGGAATCAAAGTAACTGACTGGAGCTCCGGGGCTTGGTTATGCAGACCTGGAGCCTGGCGTCCTGAGCACCAGCACACAGTCTGCCCACACCTCTGCCCCGGGCGTGACATGCTCCAGCTCACGTCAGAATCCAAGTTCACTTCAGACAACTGTGTTACTCGTTCTTGGAATCCGAGTATCTGTATGGCAAACCATAATGCCCAGAAGTAGAGAGAGAGTATAGGGGAGCCAGGGGGAGGGCTGGAAAGGGGGGGAGGGATGCTGGGGATATTGGTAGTGATGAATGTGCACTGGTGGAGGCATGGGTGTTCGATCATTGTATGACTGAAACTCAAACATGAAAGCTTGTAACTGTATCTCACGGTGATTCAATAAAATGAAATAAAATAAAATAAAAGTGGTAACAACAGCTATTGAGGTGGTTTAAAACTGACTGATATGCTTTAAATCCTAAAGCTCTATGCCATTATAAGTTTTTGCCATTATTATAAAGACATTACATTTGAGAATCTCCATACTTAGTTCAGGCGCTAAGATATCTAGACCTTCATCCAGTATCTCTGACACCTATAGGATAACATTGGATTTGTCCTTTTAACCTTGTCACAGGGAACTTAGTTTACCTTAAAGCAATGTCCTTTCTGTATGAACACAGGAAGACAGTTAATATTATGCTTTGTAACTTGGGAGCTGATTGACTCCAATAATATTTACTCCCGGGCATCTACTTTCTCGGCTCAGTTGCCCTTAGATCCTAGCACCCCAAAAGCAGGGTCCTGACAAGAGACAGAATGGACCCAGGGCAAGCTGTGAGCTACCCTGGCATTGAAATGGGCCAGGCCAAAGTGCCACAATACTCAACTATAAGTTGAGAGCATTGTCATAGACAAATGCTGTCATGATCCAAAAGTAACGACGAGACTAGGACCCTGCTGGGGTTAGGAAGACTAACCTGGCCTGAGGACTGTGGTCTGGAGTATGTAGTGAATGTCCTCAGGAAGAACCAAACTTTAAGTCTATATCTCTTACTGTGCTCATACAGAATGACATTGCTAGAAATATTAGAAGTAAATTCACTATAGCTGTTTGAATGGATTACTAGCTGAGGAAAGAAGAAAGAGACACACCCTGGATGGGATCCCGCCCTTGAGCAGATCTCCTAGTAATCTGGAGTAATCTCAAATGAGACTTTGTTAATCTCCTGGAGGAGTGGTGGTCTTACCCCTCTTTGTTGATTTGTTATTGTTCAACCCATCTTTGTGTCACCACCCTATGTGATTGCTGTATAAACTAAGACTGTAACAGAAGACACAGAAGCAGGGAGAAGACACAGAAGCAGAGCACAGAGCGAAAGAGAATCATCGGAGCCAGAAGCAGGGGAAAGAAAGAGCACAAAGTGAGTGAGAAGTGAGAGCGAGTGGGGCCCAGAGACTGAAGCAGAAGGGCTCCGGAGAGAGAGATTGGAAGAAGAGAGATCAGAAGAGACCAGAGGAGAGAATACAGAGACAGAGACAGGGATACAGAAACAGACAGAAGAGAGCAAGGTGGCACACACAGAAGCAGAGCACAAGGGAGGAATCATCCTGATCCGGTCCATACGCAGTGGCTGGAGAGCACCAAATTCGAGCAGCGCAAGAGCGAGAGAGTGCACCTCCCCAAGAGCCGGCAAACACACACATCACATCACCCCCTTCCCGCGCGTGGGGGCTTATATTATTTTACATCCACTGAGAGTCCCAAGTGGTAAACTAGCCTTACTTCACTAGGTTTCTTTTAACTAGTAAACATTCCACATTTGGGCCAGGGGTGGAGGGGTGGGGTTCAGGCTAGACTTGGGTGTGCTAAAGGATATTCTGGCTCTCTGCTCAGGGATCCCACCTGCTGAGTTTGGGGACCTGATGGGAGGCCAGATATTGAGCCTGATTGGCCACATGCAAGGCCTCACCTGCTGTGCTCTATCTCCAGCTTCATTTTAAGTAAATGTTTAAATTAGCTATTAGCCTAATAATTATAGCACACTCTCAGTTATTCCAGAGGAGATCCAGGAGCCCCATAGTCTTTTTAAAGGATTGTTTTTACCCTGATTACCCCAACGCAGGTCTATCCCATAACGTGGAGAAGAAATGTTAGTGCATGAAAGTTCTTAGAGTAACTAAAAATCCCCCTGGTGATAGAATGCAGCTAAACCTTACACTTAAATCACTGATAGCAAGTAAATCGGGGTATATTCTCCCAATTTCAACAGAAAAGAGCATAAAGCTTAAAATCCAGATCCTTTCATTTGATTTGATCACTTTAATTGAAACTAACTTCAGTTAGAGCCTTCAGTTAGAAAATCAAATTTAAAATGGAAGTTTCTAGCTCTATGACCTGGTTTAAAATTTATCCTCTCTAAAACTCAATTTACAATAAAATTAGTATGTACATGTGCATATCATATCCAGTTTATGAAAATGAAGTCCAATTTCATAAATAGAGGGATTTAGCTTTTCTACTTAGATATAATTCACAATTTATATTTAGTTGTTTTGTCATAGTACATGTGAAAACGCCTTTTAAATAATGCATGCTATTAAGTATAATCATTAAACATAAGCAAATAAAACCAGCAAGGAATTTTTATTTTTATCATAAAATTCTTTTCATGTATTGGATTTTAATATTTATAAAATTAATTACTATTTGGACTACCCTCAAAAATTTTGTGGGTAGAACAGAAAATCTTACTGGTCTAGATTTTTACTTTTTTTCAGAAGACAGAGATCATATTTAGTTAAAATGCCGATCACTATGAGTATTTTTTTGATTCTCTAACCAAGTCTATGAATAAATGGTAATTAATGCAAGGCAACAGTGGCAATCATTTATTTTGAGAGGTCAGCTAAGTAATTTATTTCTGGCCGATATCATGCATAAGGAAACCCAGAAGACATCAAAAGAAAAGTTTGCATACTACTAGAGGCACTCTGAATATATGCCCATTTCTTACCTCTGGATACTCCTGGTCTGGAAGAAAACCTAAGGGCCTTCCTGGTCGTGGAGCTTGAGGCAGACCAGGGAAGGAAGGGGAGGGAAGAGGAAGACGGATCCTTCTGAAGGTACCCATAGTTGTGAAATCAGCCAACCCGAAAACAGTCTCAGGAACTTCTTTTAGTAAATCGTTAATATCTTCATTGTTGATTTTTTCCTCATTTGCAGCTCAGTAGATTTTTACTAATGCTTCTTGAAATGGTAAAGTTGATAAAAACATGAAATGCAGTCAGCCAACCTCAAGGTGAGACACACACATTTTGGATGAATTGCTGTAAGACAAAAGCCACCAGCTCCTGCAGCACGAACGTTAGATTTGCAACACATCTCTCACAGTGAACGTTCTCATACCTGCAGCCAGGGCAGCCGAGCTGGTGTTGTGCATCCCTCGTGCCCCTGGCTTGGGTCAGTCCTTAGCACTGCTTTGTGCCCTGAGCCTCTCTAGATGTGGTACTGGGTCCCCAGGTCCTGTAAGGGTGTCCCCACGACCCTTGGCACTGCGAGGCCCGAGCCCTATGGCTTTATCTGACCCTTGTTTCGAACCACTGAGCTGTTTGGCTGAGTTTTACCACGAGGGTCACATCCCCAAAGTACCAGGGACAGTCCTCTACACAGCAGAAAAATGAATTTCATATTAAAAGGATCAGAAGCAATAGAGATGAACAAAATATAAGTATTAAAGTGCATGAAGAGGGGGCTGGAGTGATAGCACAGCGGGTAGGGCATTGGCCTTGCATGCGGCTGACCCGGGTTCAATTCCCAGAATCCCAGATGGTCCACTGAGCACCGCCAGGAGTAATTCCTCAGTGCAAAGTCAGGAGTAACCCCTGTGAATCGCCGGGTGTGACCCAAAAGCCAAAAATAAATAAAAATTAAAAATAAAGTGCATGAAGATTATCACTATTTGACATGTATCTGCCATATCAAAGATCATTGCAGCTTATAAAGTAAATGGAACGGACTATAAAGATAGTCGGGTGCCTCGAGGGTGCTTGCCTCCCATGGGACTGCCCTCTTCCACCCTTGGCACCAACAGCCTCCAGACCCCTGCCAGGAGTGATTCCTTAGCACAGAGCCAAGACTAAGACCCAAGTACGGCTGAGTGTAGCTAAAAATCTTACCCCATAAATTTAAATTTAGAGCTACTAGTTATCAAGAGAGAGATATTACAACAATAGTTACTTCCTCAGTTTCCCCAGCAGACAGACCAGATAGAATTAAGAGCAGAGATACCACCACACCAAAGGAATTAGAAAAAGGTTAAACTTCCAGAGCTTGCAGGACTCTGCTTAGAACAAATAAATACATATTCTTCCCCAATTTGTATGGAACATATTCAAGGAAGGATCACATGCTGAGAGATAAAACAAGGATCAGTAACATCATGAGGGTTGAAACCATAGCAAGAACATGTTCATCTAAACATTGAAATCAACCATAAAAAGAAAACTGGAAATAATGCAAACAGTTGGAGACTCCACTGTACACTATTAAATAAATTCATCGTCGATTATGAAATCAAAGGATAAATGAGAGAATTCCCGGAATCAACTACACTAAGAATGTAAGCAATCAGAACATATGGGAAGCAGCGAAAGCAACACTAAAGATGAGAGTTCATACAAATACATGCCTCCGAGGGCGAGGGAGTGTGCAGCACTCGGCCTGACCTATGGTACTCCTGGCACTCTGGGCACTGCCTGGCATAGACGCAGGGATCCCTGCACCAACACACAGAGTCCTAGTGGCCTCTGAGAACAAAAATGGGGGATCTGGGTGGAAGAGGCCCAGTCCCAATCCGAGCAGCCTTGGAGATCTCAGCCCCCGGGTCCCGCACACCTGGGTTATTGTAAGGAGAAAAAATTATTATTATTATTACTATTATTGTTGTTTTTCTTACAATGTTATTGTAAGAAGAAAAATTTTAAAAGAGGGTATAATTAATTATGGTATAAATAAAAATTAATACAAAGATCAATGAAACTAAGAGTTCTTTGAAAGGATAAATAAGAATAATTTAGCTAAACTCATGAAACAAGAGAGCAAGAAAACCCTAATAAAAAGGATCAGACAAAAAGGGTAGGAGTTACAACAGACAGTACAGAATTATAAAAGATTGTACATATACAAGGCCACTATGAAAAATCTTTATGACATTAAATTGGAGAACCCAGAATCATACAACTCCAAGATTGAAATAGAAGTTATAGAAAACCAATGCAGGCCAATTAACACCGAAGGATATAATAACACAAAAGTCCACCACAAAACAAAACATAGGATCAAATCTATTTACTTGTAAGTTCTAGCAAATCTGCAATAATCTTACTTCTTAAACTCTTCCAAACAAGTGAAGACACAAGAAACAGTTCTTCCAAATAGTTTTAATGATTCTAATGCTACCCTCACAACAAAAGCAGACACACACCTCAACAAAGAAAATTTAAACACGAATTCCCCTGATGAAAATCAATGTCAATATCCTCATCAAAATGTCAGCAAGAAAATTTAACAAAACACTGAAAGAATTTACATCATGACCAAGAGAAACTTATTTAAAGGTGCAAGGATGGTTCAACATATGCGAATGTACTAGTTTGCAATACCACATATACAAATAGAAACATAAAAATTAAATGATGAGGCAAGGGTGGAGATAAGATTGCTGAAAAGGAAGAATTCTGTTAGAACTTTGAACAACTTAGTAAGAACTCTGTGGCCTCAGTAAAAGAATGCAAAAAAAAATTGACAAAACATAGCTACTGCACTTGGAAAGTCACAGTGATAATTCACTAGGCAGAAAAGGAAGGAAAGAAGGAAGGAAGGAAGGAAGGAAGGAAGGAAGGAAGGAAGGAAGGAAGGAAGGAAGGAAGGAAGGAAGGAAGGAAGGAAGGAAGGAAGGAAGGAAGGAAGGAAGGAAGGAAGGAAGGAAGCCATCAAGACAGGGTGACTATACTCAGGAATAAAGAACCGTGTGCAAGTCCAGAGCTAAGGAATACCTCCACTGGGGAAGAGAGGGAAGAAGCGGAGCTAAAAGAAGAGAGAAGCCCACAGCCCAGCAGCCCAGCAGAGCCGGTACCAGACAGAAAGCGCCAATGCAGGGCAGGACACAGAACGCAACAGACTTAGGGAACTTAAGTTGGATCAGGAATCAGGGTTTACAGAACAACAGCACACAATAATGTGCAGCAGACTCCCAGCATGAGGAGTCCAGCTCTTGAGGATGTTGTTCAAAGTGTGTGTGTGTGTGTGTGTGTGTGTGTGTGTGAGTCTGTGTGTGGGCAGAGGGAGGTGGGGGGTGCAGACATTGCCTAAGTGATCAATAGAGCTGGGGCCTCAGCTCTCCCCTGACCACTGACCACAACGACCAGATGCTCTCACTTATCTGTGCTCAAGAGATGAAGACTTGAACCTGACTACGCCTTCAGGGAGGTCAGATGGGGATGAAGAGGGAGATTCTAAGTGTCTTAAGGACAGTGATGGATGGTCTTGATATTTATAGTACCGTTGCAGGAAATCCATAATTATAAAGACCATAAACACTTGCAGTATTGTAACTATGATTTTGAACTACAGGAATAACACTTAAGTTTGAAATCTCACTTTTGAGCATGGGCTTAAGAAGTCTATTTATTTTGTGTGTGTGACCAAGCAGTTTTCCCAGCACCACGTGTTGAAGAGGCTTTCCTTGCTCCACCTAATGTTTTTTGCTCCTTTATAGAAGATTACCTGATCATCTACTTGAGCATCTGTCTCTGTATTTTTTATTTTATTCCATGGATCAAAGAGCCTGTCTTTCTTTCTGTACTGAGCTATTTTAATTACTACTCCTTTGCAGTATGATTTGAATGGGGAAAGCAATGTCCAAATGTTTTATGACTGAAACTCAATCATGAACAACTTTGTAACTTTGTCTCTCATAGAGATGCAATAATTTTAAAATATTAACATGACATATGAGAAAACTATAAACAGCTTCATATTTTAAATAGCAAAAAGCTAAAGGCCTCTTCACTAAAACAGGCAGAGATAATAAGGTTCAGTATATTCAGAATACTATTGGAAGTCATTGTCCCAGCAGTTGAGTCCAAATAAAGAAATAAAACATCCATGCTATATGAAAATACCCACCAAACCAAAAAGTAAAACACAAATGTATGTAAGTCAAGAAATTTGAAGAGATGAACAGATATTTCTCCAAATAAGACATATAGGTGGGCAACAAGCATACAGCAATACGTTCATAAACTCTGATTACCTGGGAACTACAAAGCAAAATGACAAGAAGATGTCGCCTTACTCTAGTGAGAATGGCTTGGACCAGAAATTCCAGGAACAAACAGTGCTGGCAGGAATGTGGTGGAAAAGAAACCCTCATTTGTTGCTTGTGGAATTTTCAATTTGTTAAGCCTCTATGAAAAGCAGTATGGATATTACTCAAACAAATGAAGTGTAGAGCAGGGAGATAATACATGAATTAAGGTGCTGCTTAGCATACGCTCAATCCAAGTTCATCCACGACCTATATGATATACCAAGAACCACTGGGAATTATCCCTGAGCACAGAGCCAGGAGTAAAAAAGACTTGAGCACTGTGTCATTTGAGGCCTCAAAACCAAAAAATAGAGAGAGAGAGAAATATATTTACTGGATAATCAGCAATTTCACTCCTTGGTGTCCTTCCAAATTAGAAAAATATACTAAATTAAACAGATATACAGTGTGTTCATAGCACCTCTGTTTATAATAGTCAGAATGTCACAACCAAATAGTCACAACCAAAGCACCTAGATTAATGGATAGGAATGTATGGCATATGCATGTGATTTAATAATAATCAACTAAAAGAAAAGATAAAGTCTTCCCTTTTGCTATAAAACAGAATTGGAAGGTGTCATGCTAAACCAAATATGTAAGCAGGTATAGGCATATACAGATGATCGGGTGTATATAGCTTATTAAGAAGCAAAACTAGGGACTGAACAATGGCTAATGAGAACAACCCCTCAGACTGTCCGAATCAAGGATATTAAGGGGAAGGGACTGAGGGAAAAGGCCCAATCCGTGCCAGTTAAGATATATTGGCACTGTGTTGAGACATGGCATGGTGGCACTGTGACCCTGGAAAATAATAACATTACACTATTGCACACCAATATTACTAAAGAATTAAATGAAAATAGCATTTATAAAAATGCAATGCCATATACTTCGTTAAATACTAAAATATTAATTTATCTTCACAGCTTTGCCTCAAAAAACAGTGGTATAGTGTGTGTTTTTGTCTAGTACAGATGTACATTAACCACCAGGGTTGTATCACTTGTTATCACTTGTCATTCAGTTGATCTTTAATTTGCTCGGGCGGGCGCCAGTAACAACTTCAGTCCTCTCTGTCACGTGCTAGTGTAGTCCAATGGTATCTGCTCGCTCCAGGAACATGAAGAGCCTCAAACTGTTCATTCAGGGTTTTGACGAAGAAGTCTGACCATCTCATAGCTGGGCAGCCATGTGGTCTTTTGACGTCCCGTGGAATCCAGTTGGTAACAACTCTAGTCCAGTGGTCATCTGTAAATTGCATTACGTGTCCAGACCATCTAAAGGTGGTGTAGTTGCTGACCGTCTATCTTCACTCCCATTCCTTCCGATTCCAGTCGTCGCATGACATTCTCGAGGGTGGCACTGAAGAGTTTCAGTGAAATGGTATCACACTGCCGAACCCCTCTCTTTACGTCAATGATCTCTCCTTGTAGAATAGTGAGATCCTGGTGGTGAATCCATAAATATAGCTCATGGAGGATCCTGATGTACTGAGTTTGAACACCCTCTTTGGCCTGGGCTTCAATAACCACTTCAGTCTCAACAGAATCAAAGGCCTTCTTTAAATCGATGAACGTTAGACAGAGCGGCATCTTGAACTCTCTTGAAATCTCAATGAGCTTGGTTACTATGTGCATATGGTCGATCATGTTGAATCCTTTTTGGAACCTGGCTTGCTCACATGGTTGTCCTTCACCTAGTGTTCTGCCTATTCTATGCAGGATGACTCGAGTGAACAGCTTATAGATGATAAACAACAGACAGATTGGGCAATAGTTGCCAATGTCGTGGGTATCTCCCTTCTTGTACAACAAAACAGTCCTGCTAGTTTTCCATTGTTACGGAACCTTGTGTTCAGACAGGTAGTATGTGAAGAGCTGACTCAGTGTACTGACGAGTACCGGTGACATATTTTTCAGGTGTTCCGGTCTGACCTTGGCTGGACTGGATGCTGTATGCATCTTTACCGATGCAATGGAGTGTCAGATTTTGGAATGGAGAATGTTGGGAACAAACTAGATATATCCATCCTGCGGAATTTGGTATGTGGACAGGTAGACGCAGCCATCAAAGAGATCCTAGTAGAAGTCGTGAATAATCCTCTCCATTGCCTTTCTGGAAGATGTGATAGATCCATCAGGACGTCAGAGGGCAGTGATCCTATTCTTATAGTTGGCAAAGGATAGGCAAGTGTTGCGAATACTTTTCCCAGTTTCTGCCACATCAGCCAACACTGCTGCTCTTCTCTCTTTGAGGTCTTCCTTTATCACTTCTCTGCACAGCTTTGTGAGCTTGGGCGTTAGCTTGTGATTGCCTGAGGCTCACGCCAAGCCATGTTGACAAATGAGCTCGAGAGTTTCCAAAGACAGGCGTCTGTTTGTGGCTTTCCCACTCTCGGCATTCCTCATGCAGTCATGGAGGTGCTGAACCAGTTGATCGTATTCCTCGTCGATGTTGTCAATGATGACATCTTCCCACATTGCCACAATAGTGCCAAAGAGCTCCCAGTTGGTGGCCATTCTGAGAGTTCTCTTCTTAAACTTAAACTTTGCAGTCCTTTCTTACCGCTTTGTGAAGTAGAATTTTGCACGAAGGAGATGGTGGTCCGATCCCATTTTGGAATGTTGGAACAACAGTGACATTGGCCAGACCAAACCATCAATTGAGTATGATATGGTCAATTTTGTTGTGGAACTGTCCACTGGGAGACTTCCATGTCCAATGTTTAGATTCGGCCTTCTGTAACTGTGAGTTACCATGGATGGTCTTGGTCGACATGATGAACTCAGACAGTCTCTCACCCTGATCGTTCCATTCTAGGCCATGGGACCCCATGTGGAGTTCGTCAGGCAACCTTCTCGGTCCTATCTTGGAATTAAAATCACCAACAATGATCTTGTTAAAGGTGTGGTCTTCTTTATAGAACCTCTCCAGCTCCATGTAGAACTTCTCAATTTCTTCTTCATCGTAGTTGGATGTTGGTGTGTAGACAACGAAGATAGAAAGTGCCAGCAGTGAGCCACATCTATTGAAGCGTAAACGTTCGATTTGGGTTGTTAGGCATTCGAATGAATCAATGCTCATGGCCAAGTTCGTGTTGACAAGAACACCGACACCATCAATGCCTCTACTGTTGCATGTTCCAAGGAACAGTGCTCCAGTGTTGAAAATGGCGTGATGTGATCGATGCTTTCTCGTCTGTGTCAGACCAATGATGTTGTACTTAATCTGCACTTGCCCCATCAGGTCCTCGATGATGCTTCTGATGCCAGCATACGTGCGTTGAAAATACAGACAGTCATTTTAGTCCTTCTTAGGTTTGGCGGTCTAATTTGTCCCTGAGATTTTATCAGTCTCTTTTTGCTCATCCTTCTTAATGCTGCCATGTTGGGGGCCCTTTCAGAGTCAGGCAAATGAGGCCCATTGTTGTCACTGCTATTGGCATATCGAATATGCCATGGGTAGCTTGCCAGGTTCTGCCCTTGCGAGCAGGGTACTCTTGGTAGCTTGCTGGGCTCTCCGAGAGGGACAGAGGCTTTTAGGGCGACCTCCAATCACCACCAGGGTTCTCCACCCAAATATGAATCCACATTGTGACATTGAGGGTGCACCTTCATGTTTAGTAATTTTTTATAAAGATTATTTCATTTATCTCATAGCTCAATTAATTGTTATTCTTCTTCTAAAATATACACTTAGAAAATGTGTAAGGAAATCTTCAGGATTAAATTTTAGGATTCACAACATGGAGAGTATCATGAGTCAGAAAGAGAGAGACAGACATAGAAAGATTGCACTCATCTGTAGAATATAAAATAACAAAGTGGGAGACTAACACCCAAGAGTAGTAGAGACAAGAACCAGGAAGACTGCTCCACGGCTTGGAAATTGGCCTCACATGCTGTGGGGAAAGGCAGCTCAGGTAGAGAAGGGAACACCAATTAGAGGATGTTGGGAGGACCAATTGGGGTTGAAATATGTGTGCCAAAAGTAGACTATAGACCAAACATGATGGCTGCTCAATACCTCTATACCTCTATTACAAACTACAACACCCAAAAGGAGAGAGGAAGCAAAAGGGAATGCCCTGCCACAGAGGCAGGGTGGGGTAGAGGGGGCAGGGTGGGGTTGGTGGGAGGGATGCTGGGACCACTGGTGGTGGAAAATGGGCACTGGTGGAGGGATGGGCACACGATCATTATATGACTGAAATGCAAGCATGAAAGTTTGTAAGCCTGTAACTGTACCTTACGGTGATTCACTAATAAAAAATAATAATAATAAAAATTTTAGGATTTTTAATTTTTAAAATTTTAAGTTCAAAAGCAAAAACTATATTTTTCTTTTTTCATAAGACCTAGGAATTTTTAATGAAACAAGAATCCAATTCCAGACTAATGCATTGTTTAAAACTCATGAAAATGTCTATTATAGATAACCTTTAATTTTACTTTTTGTATACTAATAGTTTTTTCCATTTTCTTTCTTTTTTTAAATTTATTTATTTTTTAATTAGTGAATCACCATGAGGGTACAGTTACAGATTTACACATTTTCCTGCTTGTGTTTCCCTCATACAATGTTCGAGAACCCATCCCTCCACCAGTGTCCATTCTCCATCACCAATAAACCCAGTATCCCTCCCACCCCCAATCCCATCCCCCCACACCCCACCCCACCTCCGTCCTCTCTCTTTTGTTCTCTCTCCTTTTGGGTGTGGTGATTTGCAATAGGGGTGTTGAGTGGCCATTGTGTTTAGTCTCTAGTCTACTTTCAGCACGCATCTCCCTTCCCTAGCAGGATCTCCAACCACATTTTACTTGCTGTTCCCTTCTCTATCTGAGCTGCCCTCTCCCCAGAATGTGAGGCCAGCTTCCAAGCCATGAAGTCAACCTCCTGATATTATATACTACTATTCTTGGGTGTTAGTCTCCTATTCTGTTATTTTATATTCCACAGATGAGCGCAATATTTCTATGTCTGTCTGTCTCTTTCTGACTCACTTCACTTAGCATGATACTTTCCATGTTGATTCACTTATACGCAAAGTTCATGACTTCATCTTTTCTAACAGCTGCATAGTATTCCATTGTAGAGATGTACCAAAGTTTCTTTAACCAGTCATCTGTTCTCGGGCACTGAGATTTTTTCCAGATTCTGGATATTGTAAACAGTGCTGCGATGAACATGTAGGTGCAGATGTCATTTCGATGATACTTTTTTGCTTCTCCGGGATATATTCCCAGCAGTGGTATTGCTGGGTCAAATGGAAGCTCAATATCTAATTTTTTGAGAAACATTCATATTGTCAAAAACTATATTTTTCTTTACTAACAAAAATATAACTTAAATAAAAATAAATAAAAGTTAAAATTAAAAAATAAAAAAATAAAATGTTTAATATTTCTAGCAATGTCATTCTGTATGAGCACAGTAAGAGATATATCAGACTTAAAGTTTGGTTCTTCCTGAGGACATTCACTATATATTCCAGACCATAGTCCTCAGGCCAGGTTAGTCTTCCTAACTCCAGCAGGGTCCTAGTCTCGTCATTACTTTTGGATCATGACAGCTTTTGTCTATGGCCATGCTCTCAACTTATAGTTGAGTATTGTGACGCTTTGGCCTGGCCCATTTCGATGCCAGGGTAGCTCACAGCTTGCCCTGGGTCCATTCCATTCCTCGTTGGGACCCTGCTTTTGGGGTGCTAGGAACTAAGGGCAACTGAGTGAGAAAGCAGATGCCCGGGAGTAAATATTATTGGAGTCAATCAATTCCCAAGTTACACTTGTATCGCTTGTCATCCAGTTGATCTTCGATTTGCTCGTGTGGGCACCAGTAACATCTCCATTTGTCCCTGTTGCGTGCTAGTGTAGGTAGCCCAGGTAGGGCATTTGCCTTGCACGGGTTCAATTCCCAGCATCCCATATGGTCCCCCAAGCACTGCCAAGAGCAATTCCTGAGGGCTTGAGCCAGAAGTAACCCCTGTGCATCACCGAGTGTGACCCAAAAAGCAAAAAAAAAAGGCAAGATGAGTTCATATGAACACACTAATAAACATCTACTTATATAATAAAACTGCAGAACATAAAGTGTAGCAATATAGCATCAAGAAGAAGCATTCCCAAGTGCCAGCGATTCAGCAGAAACCTAAGACAGTTCGTAAAAAGTATGACTCCCTCGGCCCTGCCAAGGTCAATGAGACCCAGAGTTGCTTGATCTAAATCTGGTTGACTCATTTTTCTTGTTTGTGAGTTCCTCCCTTTCTTGTAGACCTGCCATTTTCTTTTATTTTCCTACCCTAACTCCCACATGAACTCCCTCCCTCATAGTTTTAATTGTCCCAGGAGATATACAATCCACATGCTGAAAACAGGGAAGATAGTGCGGCCAGCCCTGCTTCCAAGGCACTCGTTATTCTGAGTTCTTCTGCCTTAATTAGACCACACTCCGGGTTTGTGTTACAGCTTGATGCTCAGTTAGAGTGGGTAGGACGTAAAAAAAAAATGTTGTTATCATCTAAAGCATTTTGCTACAAATAAGTTGATTATTCTTTCATATTTGTCTTTACATAACCGTACTTCCCTTAGATTATTGTTACAAACAGTCATGTTTCCACAGGCGAGATTCCCCCACAGATGAAATTTCAGTGAAAAGCTGCAAAATATTTTGTTTTTAATGCTAAGAAATCATAAAGAAATTTAGTCTTAAAACAAATTAGTAAAATACCAAAACTATGGAGCCATGACCCACAGCTTTTATTTTTGTTTTACTTTTTCCCCAACTTAATGAGAACACTGATTTACAATATCGCTACTGATAGGAGTTTAGTGCATACAATGTTCCAATACAACACCCACTGCCAAAAAGTCCAAAGGATCCCATAAGTCCAGTCCCTCAAGTAAGATCAGTTTTATAGACCAACTCACAGATTCCCTAGCCTTCATTTGCTGTTCCTTTACTATGTTTCTTTATAACCCGCATGTGAGAGAAAGCATTCTGCATCTGCCACTCTCCATGTATTCACTCTTGAAAAACTAAAATCCAACTATTCTAAATGATTCACAGACTTCATAATCTACCAGTAAATATCCATATAGTTAGCTCCAAGTCTCTTTAAATAATAATCTTGATACCTAGAAGTGCAATTGAAATTTACATAAATACATTCACCTAAACCACACTTATCTCATTTTTCTTCATTTAAAATTTCCTGGAAAATAAGTAATTTACCACTCTATGATTTTCCAAACCTCAGGGGTCACTCATTTGTCACTAGGAAAACATTAGTAGCACCTGCTGGAAGATTGGCATTCAGGAGAGAGTGAACAGGAAGAACCAAAATAGCATGGTTGTATCCATGAAGTTTCAACTTATTTTAACTTTACATCATTAAACTAATTCAGAAAATAGCTGTATTAATTCACAGACTTTGAAAGAAAAGCAATCATGTAGATTAGTTGAGACCAAATTTAAAATATTTGTATAAATAGTGAGGTCTTTTGATTTTCCCTTGTTTTATTTTTTAAGTTATTAGGGATCGAACCCAGATTTCATGCGTGCACAGTATGCATAGACTGTGATATTTTCTTCACTTATATTATACTCTTTATAAAACATTCTCCAGAGACCTGTACTGGGCACTTTATAGTTTCCCCCATTAGTTTCCTGAGAGAATACTGAGAGACAGCTAGCTGAACAGTTTTAATTTAATATTAGTCAGTGTGCTTGTGGTAATACCTTGAATGTTTGTAGCTTTTTTTTCCTCTTATGTTTTCCAAATCCATTCCCATTCTCACTGATTCTTATGTGGTGCAACACTACATGTTCATGCAGTCTGGTAAAGAGCATCAACAGTCATAGAATGTTGGAGGTGAGTTACTGAGTCCTACTGTTGTCCAGCTTCTGCAGTTCCCATATTCCAATAAACTCATTTCCTTCTAGAAACTTCTGTAACCGGCATATTCAGAGAAATTCATGAATAAAGTTAACTGATAATACATAAAAGCCACCTGCATTTTTAATATCTTAAACTTAAGTCACTGCCAGGAATATTAAGAGAATGCCATTTTATCATATTTTTAAGAATATCCATCACTTCCCTATAGAACACTGCACAAAAAATTTTGCTCATCAGTTTTAAGTTTTACTATTTTTCTGAATACACACTCCTTATATATTCATTATTATCATCAACTTCCTGTACAGGCAGACCATCGATGGATTGATAGTTTATTAGCACACTGTCAAATGGATTTTAAACACCTAACAGAAGGGGTTCCTGTGGGTGACAATCTGCATATAAGAAGTATAAGAACCCCATGCAAAGTATCTTGGCGTAACTGTTCCAGGCAGTTGCTGTGCTTTCATAGGGTTCTGCTGGGAACTCTGCATGTAGCTGATCTACCTGTAGCTGCTGTCACGTTCCAGGGATAAGCACAACATGCCTTAGAGTGGAAATTAATGATCTGGAAGCC
Source organism: Sorex araneus (assembly GCF_027595985.1). Lineage (NCBI taxonomy): Eukaryota > Metazoa > Chordata > Mammalia > Eulipotyphla > Soricidae > Sorex > Sorex araneus. Next base: position 203,434,459 of record NC_073303.1, read on the forward strand.
CCCAAATCCAAAAGATCAATGAAACCAAGAGCTGGTTCTTTGAGAAAATATAAAAATCAATCAACCACTAGCAACTGTCACTGTATCACTGTCATCCCATGACCATCAATTTGCTCAAGCAGACCCAGTAACGTCTCCATCATCCTAGCCCAGATATTTTAGCAGCCTCTCTTTACTCGTCCTGCCCAGTGGTGACCACTAACAGCACTCACAAAGAAAGAGAAAGAACTCTAAGAAGCAGAGTCAGAAATGAAAGAGGGAACATCACAGCAGAAACCACAGAAAGGATCACCAGAGATTACTTTGAAAATCTTTATGCCATGAAATAAGAGAACCTCAAAGAAATGGATAAATTCATTATCCCAAGGCTGGCCCAAGAATATTTGGAATACCTGAACAGATCTATCACTATTCATGAAATTGAAATAGTAATGAAAAGTCTCCCAAAAAAACAAAAATCCTGGCCCAGATTGATTCACTAGTGAACTCTTCCAACCCTTTAAAGAGAACCTACTCCCAATCCTGTTCAATTTTTTCCAGGAAATTGAAGAAACAGAAACACTCCCAAACTGTTTCTATGAGGCACATATCACCCTGATACCAAAAGCAGAGAGAGACACCACAAAACAAAGAAAATTACAGGCTGATATCCCTGATGAACAGAGATGTAAAGATTCACAACAACATACTACCAAATAGAATCCAAAAATGATCATACACCACGACCAAGTAGAATTCATCCCTGGGATGCAAGGATGGTTCAACTCTCACAAGTCAATCAACATAATGTACCATATCAATAAAGGAAAGATGAAACCCATATGATCATATCAATAGGTGCATAGAAAGCATTTGACAAGATCCAGAACCCATTTATGATTAAAAAATAAAGCTCTCAACAGAATGGGAGTTGAAGGAACTCCCCTCAGTATAGTCAGAGCCTTCTCCACAAGCCCACAATAAGCATTGTTCTCAATGGGGATAACATTTTTTGTACAACTTTTTGACTGTGGCATTTAACTTAACTTATCCCTTTGTCCCAAACCTACATTAGTAGAATTGAAGGCTTAGCAGACAATTCAGGCAGAAATGCCTACAAAAATTCACTGCAAGTGCCACGAAAATATAAACTGTGCTCCTCTGCAGATGGGGATTTAGTGTTATTGCAGTTTCAGACTTTTATGAGCACTTAAAATTGTAGCTCTGACTGGGCTCAGGACTCACATTGACTCATTTCACATTATTGAAATATCCTTGTTGCAGAAAAAATAAAAAACATTAACTAGAGTCAGAGTTTTTTAGTGCCTGTGCTTGGTGGAAGAGTATGTTTTGGGTTATTTTAGGAAATACTTGTGGAAAACCAATCACAATAGACACGTAAGTGTAGACACCTGCTCCCAAACTCATTCATGGTGAGGAAGGCACTTGACTCAGCGAAAGGAAGGGCACCACTTTGTAAGTGACGCGTTCCGTGATCTCTAAGAACTGGTGGCTTTGGAGCTGATGGAGCCCATCTCAGTGCCCGAGCCCCTGAGTGTACGCTTATTAAGACAGCAGCAATTTCCTCATCGTGCAATGCATGCAGGCGATGAGTGTCCAACTTGTGCAAGGTCCCTATACTTAAGTTTTTAAGAAGATTTTTTTTAAGTGTGAGGATAAATAGGAGAGAGAAAGGAGCCACCAACTGCCTCGGCAGTCGGAGGAGCGCAGAGCCAGCAGCACGTGGGCCCAGTGAGCACCGATTAGCCCTGGACACTCGGGATGTGCAGCCCCGGGCATGTCCAGCACTTCAGACCTTAGCCCGGGGACCTGAAGTCAGGCTGCCCAGCCAGTGTCATGGGAGCTCATCGCTGCCCCCACCCTGGGCACCACTTGGTGGCCACCCCCCACCCCCGAGAAAGATAATGGTCAACTGTCCCGCTGCCTCACCTCCTCGTTCCTATGGACACTAGGTCCCATATAAGCCAGGCCCTGAGCCTTACATGCAAAACACTATTTTATTGTCTCTATGTATTAAAATAATGCCCAAAACAAGAGAGAGAGAGAGAGAGAGAGAGAGAGAGAGAGAGAACCTGCCACAGAGGCAGCTGGGGGGAGTGTATGATGGGAGGGAACCTGGGGACTTCGGTGATGGGAAGTGTACCCTGGTGGAGATTGGGTGTTGAAACACTGACTGAAACCTGATAATAAACAGCCTGTCTCACAGTGATTCAATAATAAAACCTTAATAAATAAATAAGTAATGTTAGGTAGCATTATACTCTAATTTTCAATAACACAGAAAACAGCTATTAAGGCATCATAAAACCCATTGAGAAACCATCCCAGAATCTCCATTTTTATAGACACTAGAAATTAATAAATGTTTATTTATTCTTTATTCATAAATGCTAGAGCATAAAGTTTCATACAAACAAAAAATAAAATTTTATAAACCACTACCTTGCTTTAACTCAGGGCTTTAAAGAATGTTTTTGTACTAATCCAGTTGCTCTCTTTCCTAGTCCTTCCAGGGGGGAGTTTCTTACCCTTCCAAAATAAAACAAGCACCAAGCTCTCAGTCTCCAAATCACAAATATATTTTCACATTTAAATAGTCTGTTTGATCTAGATAACATTTTCAGCTTAATAGCAAGTCTAACTTGACCATCCTTTCTAAACTCGGCATGCAGAGAAGGCGGAACAGGTGGAAACCTGTGTCTTACAACACACCCAGGAGGAAGCTGAGATTTAAGACTTTTGGATGGGAAAACGTGAGCCAAGCCAGGCAGTTACCACCCCTTTCAAGCTGAACAGGAATCCAAAGAAAGAAGAAGGTTCTTTTTCCTCAATGAATCATTTTTCCATGAGGGAATTTAGGGCACTTGAAAGATTCTTAAAAAAAACATCTAAATACAGGGGACATGTGATTCCAGCACCTCTGCCACTTTTAGAAAGCTCGATAAATAATTTCTTTAGATTTTATAACAGCCTTCAGTTATGCAGACTAAATTACAGGATTGGCTCCATCAGAATTTCAGAGAAGCTGGTAAACACACACCAGCCGCCAGCAGGAATGGAAGCTAATTAACTTGTTTTCTTGTTTTTTTTCACTCGTGCTCCACACAGACCTATAAAAATATAGGTAAGAGGTTGGAAGTTGGAAAAAGTACTCTACTACTCTGGAAAAGGTAGAGACACATTTGCTTCATACATATTGGTGGTTGGGACACTATGTTTCTCATTTCGTATAGGATGATAGTTAATTAGTATGAAAAAACAGAATGGTAAACAGAGAGAGTTCTACTCACAGAATAATTGTATCATTGGCCCCAGTTTTCAGAGCAAAAACCTATATTTGGTGAGTCAGAAAGAGAGACACAGACATAGAAAGATTGCACTCATCTGTGGAATATAAAATAACAGAGTAGGAGTTTAACACCCAAGAATAGTAGAAATAAGTACCAGGAGGTTGACTCCATGGCTTGGAAGCTGGCCTCACATTCTGGGGAAAAGGCAGCTCAGATAGAGAAGGGAACACCAAGTACAATGTGGTTGGAGGCCATGCAGGGGAAGGGAGATGCGTGCTGAAAGTAGACTAGAGACTGAACACAATGGCCACTCAACACCCCTACTGCAAACAACAATACCCAATTGGAGAGAGAGAACAAAAGGGAATACCCTGCCACAGAGGCAAGGTGGGGTGGGGGGAGATGGAATTGGGGGTGGGAGGGATGCTGGGTTTATTGGTGGTGGAGAATGGGCACTGGTGAAGGTATGGGTTCTATACATTGTATGAGGGAAACACAAGCATGAAAATGTATAAATCTGTAACTGTACCCTCACGGTGATTCACTAATTAAAAAATAAATTAATTTAAAAAATATATTTGGTGCATGAATTTAATATCCTATACATATGAAGACAAATTTTTTGACTGAAAAACTTAAAAAAAAAGTAATGAGGGAATTTAATCTAAGATGGAATATGGCAGATGGGCAGACAAAGCTTATGAAGAATGTGACTACTATACGTAATTTTAAAAAGTGAGGACTCAGAAAATTTCATATCCGTCGAGTACTTACTTCAATAATTTAATGATCATAAGCACCGTGGAAAAAAGACATTTAGGGTAAACAACACGTAATACAGTATTGCATACGTATAGCAATTAAGTATGATTTAACTGCTGGGCCTTCTTACAGACTTCTTTAGGTCTCCGCCATCCATTAAATTGTTGCTGGTACAACACAGTTCCATATCTTGTCCAAAATCTTCAACCACTGTATCACTGTATCACTGTCATCCCATTGATCATCGATTTGCTTGAGTGGACACCAGTAACGTCTCCATTCATCCTAGCCCTGAGATTTTAGAAGCCTCTCTTTACTCTTTTTACCCAGCGGTGCCGCATTGGAAGCTCTTTCAGGATAAGGGGAATGAGACCCATCGTTGTTACTGTATTTGGCATATCCAATATGCCACAGAGAGCTTGCCAGGCTCTGCCATGATGGCAGGAAGCTCTCGGTACCTTGCAGTTTCTCTGAGAGGGAGAACTAGGCTATAAGACGTCGCTCAGTCATGACTGTACATCCTCCGTTATAGATCTTCAATATATAACATATCACACATCATTCTAGTTTATGCACTGATTCTTTAATATTGAGTTATATTCAGATATTTTTGTTTTTAAAACTTGAGATATAAAAGTCGAGATTATTTTGTGTATTTTGTGAAATAAATTTGTTTTATTCAGAGAACTTTGCTTATAGGAATATGAAGAAAGCTAGAGACTCTGAGATAAAGATCCTGTGTCTCTTGCCTTTATGAGTTGGTTTTATCATAGGCCTTTTTCCAAATGCCTCTACCTGGGAATTTTGCTTTAAATTTATCAATTTTGGAAATATGGTGAAAATGAAGATTTATTTTATGGTAATCTTCAAACTCAAAACGTTTTAGATTATACCCATTGTTCATCTAAGTCTCTTCAGTCCAAACCTAACCCTAAGTGTGCCATTGTAAGGGAATATTTACTGCACACCATTTCCTATTTCATTGTTAGTTGCTAAGAGATGTCTTCTGGACACTGATCTTTTGATGATGGGGGAAACTGAAAAAAAAAAAAAGTGCATCACATTTTTTTCTTCTTGGTCCTGGGCCATTACCATTTTCAGCCCTGACAGCAGAGGAGAAGCATTGTTAACATTATTCTCTATTTCTGTAGAAAACACCACCAATGGCCGGAAGCGAGCCCTGTAGATTAGCTTCCTGTCTCAGCCAACAGGTACTTGGAAATATTCCAATCCTTTATCCTTTTTTGAGGAACGTGTATTTTTCCATTATTAGAATATAGTTTTGGTCTTCAACATGACTCTACAGTAAGAAAACTGTTTCTTGGAAAAATATCTAAATACTTAACATTTTATAAGTAGAACAGATTTTGAGAAAAAGCATCATAAGAAAAAAAACAACACTTAGTGTATTTTTCATTTTCCATTTTATTGTATTTTGTTTCTTGGGTCATCCCTGGGGTGCTCAGGGCTACCCCGATCTCTGTGCCCAGAGACCAGAGCTAGCTTTGTGCCCGGGGTCCTCTCTCCTCAGTGCCTGGGGGACCAGAGGTATCAGAGGGTCCAGCCAGCTCTACAGCCACGACAGAAGCACCTTAACCTCAGCACTATCTCCCAAGCATCTGTATATTTATTTTGTGTGATTGAAAATTCCACTCAAGGTTTTCAACAATCTGTTGTAATTTTTGATAAATTCTTTCATTTATTTTAACCTGTTTTCTGTAAATATATATTAAATTTTGTGCATATTTGTATAAGCATCCTTAATCTTTTCTACTTTAGTTTCTTTTAAAACTTATTTTACTTGAGATCTGTGGCTTACAATGTAACATAATAGCTCTCACATACCCCCCAACACCATTCTGACGAGTTTCAGTCTGTGCTCAGTCCCTCTGGCCCTCCCTGGCAGCACCCAGGGTGTCCGTCTGTCTGCACTCAGCGATCCCTCCTTGTGGGGCCCAGGAGACACACGTGATGCTGGGGACCCAATTCCACTCAGCCTAGCAGACGGCAAACTCCCTGCCTGCTGGACTATCTCTCTGGGCCCCATATTTTCTTTTATGATATTCTCTAATTTCATGGCTTTTCCCTTAATTTTTACATATATTTATAAAAATCTGGCATTAACACTGAATTCTAATTTGGGCAGAAAGGTTTCACACAAGGAGAAACATATGTGAGTTAGGAACAACACATCTGATGACAGCGTTACCCAAAAGGCAGAACTCGAGGTAAATACAATTTCAGGTCTTACAGTTTGTCAGAATCAGACAGTGATATAAAAGGTGGCATTTGGGGGCTAGAGGTATGGTACAGCCGGAGGATGCTCGCCTTGGACGCGACCCGGGTCCGTCCCCACTCCGCCTGTGGTCCTCCGGGCCCTGTACAGGGGCCCTGGGCACCGTCGGGATAAGCCCTGGGCACCGTCGGGATAAGCCCTGGGCACCGTCGGGATAAGCCCTGGGCAGCGCCAGGATAAGCCCTGGGCACCGTCGGGATAAGCCCTGGGCAGCGCCAGGGGTGCGGCCAGAAAGCAAACCCAAGTGTCCTTTCCTGTGTCCCGCTGCTCCCGCGGCGCCGTTCCCAGCGGTCAGGGTCAGGAAACAGCCCCCAGGCCCGGGACAGCCGGAGACCTGGACGAGGGGACGTCGCGGTCCAGGGGCCGGGTCAGGTCACCCGTCACCCGCCATGTTCGACGAGGGCAGAGAAGGAAAGAAGGGGAGACGGGGAGACGGGGAGACGGGGAGCGGGGAGCCAGAGGCCAGGCCGGGAATGCGTGTGGCGCGGACAGTGCCCTGGACAGTGCCCTGGCTACGGGCGAGACCACACACTCAACACTGAAAACCCGAGCCCCCGGCTAAGGCCGCTGAGCCTTGGACTGCGCCTGTTGGGTAGAGAGGGTGGAGGGTAGAGGTGGGCGGGGGCCGGCTCGCAGAGGGGGCGGGTGGAGGGTAGAGGCGGGCGGGGGGGGGGGGTGCGGCTCGCAGAGGGGCGGGTGGAGGGTAGAGGCGGGCGGGGGGCTGGCTTGCAGAGGGGCCGTGGCAACACTGGTGGAGGGAAGTTGGCATTGGTGTTGGAATATGGCATGCCTGACTCCTCTATCAATAACTTTGCAAACCATGGCTTAAAGATAAAAGGAAAAAGTAAAAAAAAAAAAATTTAAATACTATTCAATTACACTGGTGCCCACTCCAGCAAATCGATGAGCAACGGGATGACAGCGACAGTGACGTGATTCAACTACACCAGAAAGTGAAATAATATAACTTGCTGCTATGTGATGGAAAAGGAGGTGTCTCTTGAGTGAAGCCGGCCAGAGGAGGAGGGACGCAGAATGGCCTCGCTCACATGTGTGATCTAAAGAAACACAGGATTGAAGTGACACGTGACAAAGAACAAGGTAACCTGAGAACTGGTTTGTAGACTGAGTTTCCGCAGGGTGGGGTGGAGACGAGCATGGGTGAAGGCGGGATAGAGAGACTCTAGTGTGGAGGGTGTGGTTTGGGAACATTCTATTCATGAGACCCCCTTCTGAACAGGATTACAAATCCAGGTGCTTCGAATTTTTAAAAAATGTTAATTTCATTAAAAATTTTAAATGCAAAAAGCTGCCATTTGTTTAACAAACTGTCTTGGGCGCTTATTTTATGCCAAGCACCATTCTGAGAAAGTAACTAAACTTTTTTAATGTAAATATAAGAAAATAGGGCCTTTCCCGCACCAAAACTAATGAAAGTAAGTACAACTGCTATTATAAAATACTCATGGTTGACACAGTATTTTAGCACTTTTCAATTCTGGTTGGTTTGTTTAAATTTTGGGTCACCCCCCACCCCCGGGGTGCTCAGGACTTACTCCTAGTCCTGAGCTCAGGAATCACTCTTGGGGACCGTAAGTGGTACCAGGGATCCAACGCGTGGGCAGGTGTGAAGCAAACACTCCCTACTGTACTATCTTTTGAGCCCAGTGATGTTAAATTTGTAACCTCACCTCTGAGTCATGGAGGAGTTTTTGAAAATAGTTTCTTGAAATAACATTGTATCTTGAAATAACATTGTATCTTAATACTAAGAGGATCCTCATTGCAAACTACCAGTTGTACACACTGAATTTCCGTCTTCAGCCATGCAACTGACCCCTTAGCTCCACTTACTCACTCCGTTTCTCCTTCTCTGTAATCACTAATCTAATCTTATCATGTAAATGTTTAGTTTTGCATTATTTGCTTCAATTACTTATTTCTCTAAGTACCACACATTAATGGAATTATATTGTGTTTGTCTTTCTCCATCTTATTTATTTCACCTAATAAATCGTGTAGAGGAAGACCTATAATACATAATATCCTCTAAGACCACCTATGATATTGCAAATGAAAGGACTTCATCCTGTTTTATAGCTGAGCAATATTCTATTACTTATACATACCTCTTCTTTATCCAGTTATCTATCAATAAGCATTTAGTATTTCTCTAGTTCTGGTCTATAGGAAACGATGCAAAAATTTTTTATACCTGAATAATTAAAGCACATCATTTTATAACTTTCAGATTAGAGCATGCCCTAATTCTTCCTATATATGCAACTGAACCAACCAAGCCTCTACTATTCTTAGGACTCAGTCCAAAACCAATATTGGCTTGGAGAAAAGGAGAAAATGAAACATGGCCTATGGCCCATCTCTGTACAGGCTGATTCATAAGCAACGTCCACACAGTGTGTCCCAGATTCCCTTCTGTGCCCTTGGAGATGAGTCCAGAATGGTAGCAGAGACTTCGGAATCTTCAGGGGGGAAGAGGATTCCTCGGGACATGGTGCCTGAACCCAGGCAAACAGGCTGAGCCCTCCAACCTTCTGCAGCAAGTCCCTCTCTAAGGGACGGCTCTGGACCGCACCTTGTTAATTAGAGTGACTGCGAAGTATTAAGGTGAACAGGATCACTGCCAAAGAAAACGGCATCTTGTAATGATAGAGACACCCACAGAAATAACCCAAGTAGGTATGCGGCAGCCTGGAGAATGGTTTTGGACACAGGGGTACCATCGTAGGGCTGACAGGCAGGCCAGGTGCTAGGCTGGGGAAGGCTAATACCCGGGAGAGGCCGTCAGGTTAAGACTTGATGGAAGGGACCTGCAGAACACGCACGACCCTTAGGGTGACAGAGAAGCTGGGCCCTGGGAGGCTAGAAGGTGAGCAGGTGAGGACCCGGAAGGGGACCCACTAACACTATAATAAGCGTAGCGTCCGTCCCCTCAGCTTTCCAGTAACCAACCCTAAGGATCACGGCCTGGGCGTGGCAGTGGGGTAGGGTAAGTTCCTGTGCCTTGCAGTGACAGAGCGTAATATCTTTATGAATATCTGGAAATGGTGCTGCAGCTGCACGTGGCAAACCCGGAAGAGAACTTTGTCCAACCACCGCGGCTCTGAAGCACGGATGATGCAGCCTTGGAAACTCGGACGGAGAAATATAGGACTTGCAGGAGCAAGAGCTTTAGCCTTATCACAAGATCGTTTACCTTTATAAATAATCTTATGATAATTTATAAAGTAAGTTAGAGAGTGATAGCACAGCAGTAAGCATTTGCCTTGCACTTGGCTGACCCGGGTTCGATTCCTCCACCCCTTTTGGAGAGGCTGGAAAGCTACCGAGAGTATCTCACCCGCACAGCAGAGCCTGGCAAGATACCCGTGGCATATTCAATATGCCTAAAACAGCAACAACAAGTCTCACAATGGAGCCGTTACTGGTTCCTGCTCGAGCAAATTGATGAGCAATGGGATGACAGTGATACAGTGATTATATATTAGAGGTAAGAACTTTTGAAACTTAGAAGGAAACACTGGGCATTTGATGTTCTCTGGTCAGGCACACGAGAACCTGCCCCATCCGCCCTGTGAGTAGTGTGCAGTTTGGTTCAGTCCTGAAGTCGGTTGGACCAGTTCTCTTGAGAGTGACAGTGACTCTCTAGTCCATCATCACACCAGAGAGACATTCCTACTCCTGGCTATTGACATACGCTTAACTGCTAAAACTTTCCCCAAAGATAGAACTACCATACTCAGCCCTAGTTTGGCCATTCATCACAGAGAAGTATCTAAGACACTCTCCTAAGTGAGTTTCCTCATGATGTTTGGCCTAAAGTCCTGGGACTAAGGATGAAAATTGGACTGGAAAAAAAAATAGTGACAAGTAAAACTATTTTTATCAGAAAATTCAATAAAAAACGTAATCAATTCAGTTATTACTTGAAAGTAGTGTTACTCTTTAAGCTAATAAAAGAAATTATATTCTATTACTGGGCTGGAGCGATAGCACAGTGGTAGGGTGTTTGCCTTTACATGGCTGACCCAGGTTCAATTCCTCCATCCCTCTCAGAGAGCCTGGCAAGCTACCGAGAGTATCTCGCCTGCACAGCAGAGCCTGGCAAGATACCCATGGTGTATTCAATTTGCCAAAAACAGTAACAATGAGTCTCACAATGGATATGTTACTGGCGCCTGCTCAAGCAAATCCATGAGCAATGGGATGACAGTGATAGTGACAATGATATTCTATTACTATTCTGTTAAATAATGTGTGTATTGTTTTAATTTGAGAAAAAAATATTATTGACTCCAAGGATCTAATACAAACTTGTGAAATATAATAATGAATTAATAGATTTCAAATGTTCATTGAAAATGGAATAAATAAAAATGAGAAACACATTTGCTACACAATTATTAATTATGAATAATCTAATATGGTACACTGCCATTTGTGTACTCTATATAAAAGTAGTTTGTTAAGGTTTCAAATGCCATTTCTATGATATTCTAGGAGCCAATAATGCACAAACTGTAAAATCCATGTTTTGCCTGGAAAGACTCTGCCTCTTCTTCTCTGTCTCTTGGCAATTGCATGCGTCATTATAAGTTTTTATTGTCTTGTTGCCTGTGGGTCCTCAAAACGATGAGACAATAAGAAAAGAAGGAAAAGGAAGCTTCCAGAACAGGAAAGAAGCAACTGAGAAGCAAGACTCCAGCGGACACTTGACATAGCCATGAAGCTTGCATTTCAGCTCCAAAACAAAATATGCAATTACCAAACCAAACTTAACTCCAGAAAATCCTATGTTTGATTAGATTTAAAAATTATATTTCAACAAATTTAATTTTCTTTTAAAATAGTCTAATTCACCTAACTATGATTTTTAAGAGTTAATTTGAAGTGCATTAAATACCTTATGATTAGATCAGAATTTATAAAATATACAGAGGAAATGACAGGCCAAAGTCTTCAGGATATGGACCTCAAAGGGGTCTTCAACTATATCACTCCATTGACAAAGATCAAAAAGCAAAAGCAAATTAGTGGCACTAGATCAAATTTATAGACTTGAGTAACAGCACAGCAAGTAGGCATTTGCCTTGCACGAGGCTGACCCAGTTTGGATTCCTCCGTCTCTCTCGGAGAGCCCAGCAAGCTACCAAGAGCATCCTGCCCACACAAAAGAGCCTGGCAAGATACCTGTGAAATATTCGATATGCCAAAAACAGTAACAACAAGTCTCACAATGGAAACGTTACTGGTGCCCGCTTGAGCAAATCGATAAACAATGGGACAACAGTGCTACAATGCTACAACAGATCAAATTAAAAGTTTTACATGACAAAAGAACCTCTGGCTAAAATAAAAAGATACTCCATTAAAACTCCCATTAAAGTTTTTAATGGGGGGCTGGAGTGATAGCACAGCGGGTAGGACGTTTGCCTTGCACACAGCTGACCCAGGTTTGATTCCCAGCATATGGTCTCCTGAGCACCACCAGGAGTAATTCCTGAGTGCAGAGCCAGAAGTAACCCTTATGCATAACTGGGTGTGACCCAAAAAGCCAAAAGTAAATAAATAAATAAATAAATAAAGTTTTTAATGGGAGAAAAACTTGCATGCAATATACCAGGTAAAGGGCTAATATGCAAAATAGACAAAATAGTCAAAATTCTCAACAACAATAAACAGTAATTGCAGCAGAAAATGGGGAGAGGTGGTGAATAGAAGCTTTTCTGAAGATATATGAATGGACAGTAGGCAGAATGTAAAGGTGTTTATCATCACTTATTACCAGGGAATGAAAATCACAGCAAAAAATGAGGCATCACTTCGCATCACTGAGACTGGCACATATCATAAAGACTGAAAACAGCTAGGGATGCAGTAAAAAAAATATACCCCTCATTCACTATTTGCCCCACCAGTCTTGCCGTTTGTCTCCAGCTCCATGGTAGACAGTCCAGGGATTCCTCCAGAAAAGTCTCTAGAGATCTCCCACTGCCCTTCTTGGCATCTAAGTTCAAATAAAGACACTCACTTAAAATATACAGGCACACCACAAAGGGAATTTTGCACCAAATTTTACTGAAGTTCTGAATTTAGCTTAGCTCATCTCCTCCCACTGCAGTCCCCCCCACCAACACACACACTTTCCCATGACATAATCCTCACTCTACACACCCTGATCTAAAGTTATAATATTTGAGAGTAAGCCTAAAAAACAGCTATTTTCTTTCAACGCTACTTTTTAATATTTATGCTACTGACTCAGCTAAGACTGAGGAGTCAGTGTTAATATTCAACTTCTTACTTCGGGAGTTCAGCCTGTCTGACTTCAGTTAAAGCCTGTTTTCAAAAACGTAAATAGTGACTAGTGATTTGTACTCATTCTCCTTGAAAAAAGATTCATTATTTGTGAAAACGATATCATGGTGCTAAGATTGACATTAATGTAAGATCAGAAATTAACATGACTCAGAACTTAACAAGCTTTCCTTGAATTTCATCTTTCAACATTTATGACAGCAAATATAGGAATTCTTAGCCACACCTGGTATGATTTTCCATTACTCCCGATGAACAAACATGTTGATCAATTTTGTCTTGAATAAAATTGTATGTATGGGTGAAAAAGACTGAGCACATCGCTTATTTGAATGACCATGCACTCCTGGGTCAGCCAGCAGTATTAGGAGGAAATTTATTTATTTATTTATTATGATTTATTAATTATTTATTTTGTAAATTGTTTAAAAACTCCCAAGAAGTCAAGACTGTTCAATCTTTCTTACATTCTAGTGATATCCAGCCCTAAGGAGAAACAATTGAGACTAAACTCTATGCCTCATCAAGAGGTCAATAAGATTTGGGGGGGTGGGGATTATCATTTTCAGCAAGGAAAAGACGTCTCTCTGCTGTTTAGATTCCAGCTATATCCCTCCCGACTCCTGGACGGCGCGAACAGGAGCCTGGGAGTGGAGGCGTCCCGGAGTGCAGGGGGAGCCGGGGGAGCCGGCCTGGGACCCGGGATGAAGGCTCCGTTCCCAGGCTTATTCTGGGATGCCAAGCTGCAGCCTGGAATTTTTACAGCAGAGTTTTAAACCCCTGACAATGAGAGTTTATAATGGAAATGCTGCCAGACCTTTAACTATAGCGACGCCACTATAATATTTATAAGTACCTTATACTCTTTCCAAACACATGTGCTCATTACTCGTGTCTCTGCTTCTGCCTCACTTTGGGGGAACCTCGCTGTATAAACACAACAGATTGGCTTGCTTATACTTTCAGACTTTAATTGCACTCCAGCTCTATCTGTGGAAGAAAGCCTGCCCCAGGGCCACGCACGGGCCCCTCCCCCGAGCCCGACCCAGCTCCAGTGCTCCCTGGCCCTCGGCGCTCCCCTGCTGCCCTGGCCACTGGAGTCCCGATCACATGCATGTCCTTAAGAGCTTTCTTAAAATCATTTCTCCCAGTGATGTATCGAGTGCGAGCTGAAAACAGCCCCTCACTCCGCTGGGTCTGGAAGAATCTTCCCGGTGGGAAGGTTCTAAATAAACAAAGGAAGAGGCAGTAAACAGGGAAGAGGCCGCGCATGCGAGCGAAAGGCCACTCCAGCGCTGACAGCTTATCTGGTCCAACACAAGCAGGTTGCCAGGGAAACTGATTACTTAATCATGATGAGGAATGACAAGGATTTCCTTACTTCCCTGTGGAACCTCACACCAATTGTATGCCTGGAACAAAGACATGCTGAATCGTGAACCTGAGAGCCAGCAGGCCTGGCCCACAGGTGAAAGGGACAAACAAAAGGAAACAAATCCTCCTGCAGAGGCAGAAAGTGAAGGACAAATTCATCATGACGCAGGACACTGGACTGCCGGTCTGCGAGATGGAACGGAGAGAAGTGGTCCTGAGCAGAGCCTCCCAGGCTGACAGGCTGCAGCCAGCTTCCGAGCCCGTCCTCAGGACATGGGTCTGAGCTTACTGGCGAGAGTCGCCTGGATTCAAGACGCTTCTCTGGGATTCAAGGCTTCTGGCCAGAAATGAATCAGGAGTGGGTCGCAAACGAACAAGTTCAATGTAGATTCCCAAGGCTATGAACATAAGCAGAAGGAGAATATACAATGGGTAGGGTAATTGCCTTGTGGCAGCCTACCTGGGTTTCATCCCTAACACCCCATATGGTCCCCTGAGCACTGCCAGGAGTGACCCTTGAGCACATAGCCAAGACTAAGCACTGTCAGAAGGAAATAAAGAAAAGCCAAGACCTTGAGCACTGTCAGAAGGAAAGAAAAGAAAGAAAGAAAGAAAGAAAGAAAGAAAGAAAGAAAGAAAGAAAGAAAGAAAGAAAGAAAGAAAGAAAGAAAGAAAGAAAGAAAGAAAGAAAGAAAGAAAGAAAGAAAGAAAGAGAGAAAGAAAGGAGGGAGTGAGGGAGGGAGGGAGGGAGGGAGGGAAGAAGGAAGGAAGGAAGGAAGGAAGGAAGGAAGGAAGGAAGGAAGGAAGGAAGGAAGGAAGGAAGGAAGGAAGGAAGGAAGGAAGGAAGGAAGGAAGGAAGGAAGGAAGGAAGGAAGGAAGATAACCGAAAATGAGCTACCAGTTATACAGTGCAGTGCAGTGGGTAGGGTGCTTGTTTGAATGCATCTCACCTGGGTTTGATCCCCAGTATTACAGATGGTCCTCTGAGCCCCCCTCCCCGCCCCTCAAGGAGCGATTCTTGAGCAGAGAGCCAAGGGTTAGTTATGAGCACAACCAGGTGTGGCCACAAAATCAAACAAAAGAGACAGAAACAAAAGTTGGACCATGCCTCAACTGATGAATCATTGCACCCAGTGGGCACCAAGGGTGAACAGCCAGGCTGACCACCGTAATCCGCTCACCCTGGGCTGTGCCCACAGCTGACAGACTCCAGCCAAACAGCATCTCAACAACAGATCCGAAGTCTGATGTCTCATCACAGACTCGTGAAACACAAACAAGGGTTGATTAACTCACACAACAGGGAACTGATGGTAACACACACTCTTCCAGGGAGAGTCTAAGCAGATGACACGTGCCTCGCAGAGTGAAATGACTTCATAAACATGCCATTGCTGGAACACGGAGTCACCCGTGAGTGCCGTGCTACCTGAGCAACCCTCGCCAGGGAGATGGCGTCTCGTGTGGAAAGCCACAAGCACACGTGTGCGGTCCGCTCGTTCTGAGAGCAGCGAGCGGTGCTCAGGGGTCAGCCAGAAAGAAGGAGCTGAAACTTCGCCACAGAGGGATGTGCATCCTCTCCCGGGTGTGAATAGTGCTGGCCAGTCCTGGTCGGCATCTCCACACGGGCCCTGCACAGAGCCCCGTGAAGACACGAAAGGGAACCTCGAACCAGGACACCAATATCATCTTTGTTGGCTCCCGTATGTGGATACCAGGACTATTCCTCCGAGCCGCATGGTGGCACTGGAACCGGGCAGTTCCATCCCAGCCCCAGTCTGCCCCTGAAGCCGGGAATCATGCCCTCAACCCGCCCCTGGCACACACAGCAGCTAAGAGTCCCTGTGGGCACCGCAACACCGGAGAATTCCCTGGGCTCCATACTGAGCCAGTGTCACCGGGAGGCCCCTGAAGGAGCAGGTGCAGTCTCCACGCCTTCTCCAGATGGAATCCCGGCGACCAGGAGCTTCTGCAAGCATGGCTCCGGTATGTGGGTACCAGGAGCATTCCTCCAAAACATGGGGCCACTTATGTGGCTGTGCGACCTTTCTTGATATGCAAAGTGAACAATGGAAAACAAATTATCTAGTGTCTGCCCCTGGGAGGCAGGCTTGAATAGCGGTGGGAATATCCTAGCAAAATAGAATGCCCCCAACAAGAGAGAATCTGAGCAATTGTGTGCCGTAGAGGCAGGGTAAGGACTGGGATGGAAGTGGAGGGGATAAGGGGGATATTGGTGGTGGAAAGTTTGCACTGGTGGAGGGATGGGTGATCGGTCACTGGATGGCTGAATATGAAACATGAAAACTTTCTAACTGTATTTCACAGTGGCTCAATAAAATATTTTAAAATAAATAAAATCATCTTTGTGCTTTGAACGTTGAATAAAGGAAAGTAACCGGTGTGTGACTATCATGAGTGATTTATTTATACCTTTTTTTAATGTTGTTGCTCACAGAACCTCAGGCACAGAACACAACAGCGTTTCTCTTCAACCCCCAGCTTCTAGCACTTTGACACAAGGAACTAATGTAGTTGTAATACTCAGTGTTGATGAAACTGGTACCTAAGGATTCCCTTAATAACCAAACAGACCAGGGCTGCCGCCCAATGAAGGAGCAATCGTGAATCAACAGGAGGCCGTGTGGAAAGGCTGCCTGTGAGCAGGTGAGCAGTCCCGCCAGCGAGAATGGTGCGGGAAGAATCGCTCAGGAAAAAAATCCTCTTCCTCCCTTGCTGCAGGACAAGATCAAGTCTAACAAAGAAGAGGAAGGGGGAGAGTGAAGCCACCCCCCCCCCCCGCCCCCCCGTCTCCCGGGTGAGGTTAGACACTCCTGTCAGAGCTGTAACTGCGGTGGGGTTGGGTCTCCTACTCTCGGCTGTGTGACTGAGCTGGACCCTACCCCTGACACCTGCTCCGGGACAGAGTGGCCCGTGCCCCCCGTGGAGACTAATTTAAGGACCGTGTTTTGCAACTCATCTATATTTGAGTAGTTGATTTAAGATAACTCTTGAAAACAGGAAGCAAATGCTGTAATTTTAAGGAACCACTTGGCAATCAACCCATGAAAAATAACAATCCTAAAACTTTTAAGTGTAAGGGGGGGGGGAACCTCAGAACTGTAATGTTAAAAGCTTAACATTTCCCCCTGTAGTTTGTCAGTCCATACCATGGCAGAAGTGAGGGAAGTAAAGATCTAAAGTTGACTAAGCAAATAAATAATTGAAAAACTCCACAGCCCTTGTGCTGGAGAGAGGGGAACACAATGGGAAAACAGCTTTCTCCCCAATTGTGACACAGTTGCAGCGCAGAGAAACAGAAAGATCTCTGGCAAAGGCAAACTGAAACTAAGGTAACCAGCATGCTGAGCGACGCTGGAGTCGTGGAGAGGACGGGGCTCCCTCCCCCAGGAAGTGCTCCGTAACAGGCAGGGGAGCAGTGAGGAGGGGAGGCGTCATTCACAGGGACCCAGCCCTCCAGTGAAGCAACCTCTGAGTTCGCCAGGTAGCCTGTTCCCAGGACAGCTGCAGGGGACAGCCACTCAGCGTCCACCCAGACACCGCCAGGATGAGTCCAGTGATAGCCCTGAACTAAAGGAAACTCGCCAGCAAATGCTCTTTGCTCCAGGCATGGAAGGCTTAAGCTTAAGGAGAGACTGTTTGTATTGGAGCCAAATAAGTCACCTGGGCAGGGGGTTGGTTGGCCACTGCAGAAACAGTAGGAACCTCAGAGAAGCCAACGTCTCACCTGCTGTGTCTCTGCATCCCGGGAAAATGGTCTCACGCCCAGACCAGATGCAGCAGATGCCCCTGCCCTCTGTGGGCTTCCCCAAGCGTGCCCGCCAATGTGCTAGCACGTGGCTTAGCTGGGTTCTAAAGAGTGTGTGCTTTCACTGTCTCCCTTTCGCACCAGGGGATAGCGGTGGGGCTGGGAGGTAGTAGAGAGGGTGCTGGCCCAGCCTGCTGTGGGGCTGACTCTGGTTCTTCCCCCAGCACCCTGTATGGTCCCCCAAGTACCTTCAGGAGTAACCCCTGAGCGGAGAGTGCCTTGTGTACCCACTGGGTGTACCCTACCGCACAAAATAAAAAAAAATGATAGTTGTGATTTATGAATCCGAATTCTCTGTATAATCACAGGAAATAGATGGATGCATTAACTACTTCTGATTTGGAGAAAGAGACCCACCAATACGTAATATTTGAATTTAAACCCTAAGTTTTCTAGCTTTCCCTTTCCAAAACTATGACGAGATTGAAAGAAGTCAGAGCTCCAGAGAGCAGCCCTCTAAGCCAAGCCCAGGCTCTGAAGGACTCGCTGAAGTTCACATGGACCCCAGGAAGATACCCCTCCCTCCAGTGAAGGAGGGGGAGGGGCAACAGGAGACGCAGAGGAGTTGCCTAGAAAGACAGCGTCTCTCCTTTGTGCTCGGGCCTCAGCTCTCGGCTAATGATGGACTAACGTTCTCCAAGTCAGCCTATGGCTGCATAAACAAAGGGCCAGAAAACAACTCTCTCAAACAAATAAACAATTCAGCGCTTGAACTTTATGTTTTCAATCTCTGCCATCATCAATCACATCCAAAGTTTGTCTTTGAGAGCCTGAATAAAGCAGGGCAATGTGGGAGGAAAGAAAGGAAAATAAACTCCTGGGTCCAGTTGAGATTGAGGAGACACAAAGAAGAGGAAAACTCACTTAATTTGCCAAGAAGCACTTCAGGAAGCTTGCTAGAGGCATCCAGGGTAAGCAGCAGGGTATGGCTGCAGTGAACGGAGCTGCCTCCAGCACCGACACACTCGGAACCCTGGAGAACCGACTCAGCATTCTGGAAAGGAGCCTCATCTGAATTTCAGTAGGAAATCTATGGGAGTCTAAAAATATTTCATGCATATATGTATGGCTTTTGTTAAGAAAAACAAAATCTAGAAGCGTAAGTCTAAGTTCAAATCCTAAAGATATGCGAAGCCTTTGGGAATGTAACTATAAGAAGGAAATGAGACATTTTCACATTACAGAGGAAACACTCTGATCCCACGAGCAAGAAGAGCACTGACTCTCACTGCGTCTGGGGCCCGGCTCCACGATGCTCTGGGCAGGGCCTGCGCTCGGAGGGCCGGGCCCGGTGCCTTATGCGTTGTTTGCAAAGCATGTCTACGGCACAGGAATGCAACAGAACGTTTGCCGTTTGTTGGTGCTGCTGCTCCTGCTGCTGATTGCTTTTTGGCTTAAGCTGCCTTGCTGTTTATCAGCGAACACTGTTCCGTGATGAAAGCCAGCTGGGTCACTTTACATCTGGGGAGCTAGTGAGCTCTGCACGCTAAGGGCTCGCACCGTCCAGAGGGGCTTATCATCAATTTGTTGGTTCTGTAAACTTAGTCAAACATATATCTACTAGAGCAAGCCCTGAACAGAATCTAGCCCATGTGAGGCTACCACAAAACAAGAAAATATCTTTCAAATATAAACATTTTATAGACCTTACTCGTTATCCATGATCACTTACACAGTCTTAGAAATCAGTTGTACTTCGATAATTGAATAGTCCCTTTCCAAGGTGGGTTATACAGGAGGAGAATATCAGAGTGACTTAAACTTACTCTATCTGGCTACATTTCACATCTACGTTTTACGCTTCAGCATATTGGAATTCTCAGCTCATAACTCCCTGAAAATAATTGTAATTTCAAACTGTAATGAAGAAATAAAAAAAAATCAAAGTGAACAATGAGTATATCTAGGCCTAATGTTATTTTTTAATTGAACCACCATGAGAAAGAGCATTACAAAATTGCTCATGATTGCGTTTCAGTCATAGTGTTCCAACACCCCTCCCTCCACCAGTCTAATTTCCCATCACCAGTGTCCCCGTTCCCCTCCCACCCCTTCCAGTCACCCCCACCCCAGCCTGCCTCGATGCCAGTAGGCCTATTGTTAGACAATAAATCAGAATTAAAGAAACACCACTTTCCCTCCTTGGAGTAATCTCCACTCAAAATTCACCAACTTTTTGTGGGTGTGTGTTTTGGGCCACACCCAGCAGTACACGGGGTTACTCCTGGCTTTGCACTCAGGAATTAACCCTGGTGGTATATGGTGGCCCACCCAAGATGCCAGGGATTGAACCCAGGTAGGCTGCATGCAAGGCAAACATCCTACCCACTGTACTATCAATCTGGCCCCCAATTCACCAACTTTAATAAGGAAAAAATTTAAAACATTCTAATATAACTTCCCTTACATAAAAGAACACTGAAATTCTGTTAGTTTTGTAGTAGCCAAGAACATGGAAACAAGCCTTGACAGTGTATTCCTCTAGTGCTTACCAATAGACAATCACTTATTGCAGAGAATATCACTGTTTTTTTTTAATGTGCCTTTGATATGAATGAAATGTAAACCTAAGGCACTCCAGTTGCTAGGGTGCTGTATAGACACCCAATGGGTCATCTGGCTTTATATAATCATCTTAGAATCACTGGGATATGAGTAAACGTGTATTTTCTCTGATGTCATTTCCATAGCATTGAGCAGCAACTAGTAAGTAGATAAAGTTCTGTGACACAAGCTTGGCAATGGGACATACTTTTGAATTTTGCATTTGGAAAGACTCAGCTGTCATGTACTGCATAATTTCAAGATCAAAATGAAGCAATAGACCATAGAAAGCAAAAAAGGAACAAAATGAGCGAAACATAGGAACAAGAATAGGAATGGAGTGTACTTTGAATGAGTGTGCTTTCCTTATTGAATCATGCCACATCCTTCTTTAAAATGTGCAATTGAAAAATTGGCAACAATTATGTACAAGAACTGAATATTTTTAGCTTAAACTCTATAACTGTAACTGCAAAATTTTCTAGACAAGTTAAATTTAAACTACATTACAGGATAATTTAGGATAACAAATTACTGTAGGATAACATTGATTTGTCTTTTTTGCCTTGTTGCAGGAAGCTTAGGTTTATTTGGGTTACTCCCATCACAGTGCTCCCATTCCTCGGTGTTTATTTGTGACTTCTTTCTTTGTGCTCTGTTGACTTGTAAATATTGTTTTCCTCTTCTCCTTAAGTCCTTTGCATAGTTTATTCAGAGCAATGTCCTTTTTGTATGGGCACAAGAAGACAGTAAATGCTATGCTTTTGTTAACATGTGAGTTAATTGATTCTCAGTGATATTTACCTCCTGGGCATCTGTTCTCTCAACCTAAGCCTCAGCTGCCCTTACTTCCTAACCCCCCAAAAACAGGATCCCAACAAGGAACTGGATGGACCCAGGGCAAGCGGTGAGCTATGTGCTATCCTGGCATCGAGATGGGCCTGGCCGAAGTGCCTAATGCTTAACTATAAGTTAAGAGCTTGGTCATGGACAAATTCTGTCATGATCCAAAAAGTAATGACTAGATTTGGACCCTGCTAGGGTTACGAATGATTAATCTGGGCTGAGAACTGTAGTTTGAGTCTGTGGTGAGATGTTCCCAGGAGAGCTGCCTTACAAGTCTCAATGTATCTCTTACTGTGCCCATACAAAAATAACTTATATTAAGATGTTAATTAAGATGCTAGGAGAAGAGGAACACCCCTGGGTGGTGTTTCTGCCCCTGAGCCTGATCGTCAGGAAGGGCTTGGAATATCCCTAGGTGGTGTTTCCACCCCTGGACCTGATGGCAGTCAGGAAGGGCTTGGAATATCCCCAGGTGGTGTTTCCGCCCCTGGGCCTGATGGGCAGTCAGGAAGGGCTTTCTTATGTTGATTTTGCTACCAGTCTGGATATAGCAGGTCCAGAGGGGGAGAGTTGGAGAGATGGGTGGGGGAGAGGCAGAAAAGGGGAGTCAGGGAGTCCTGGGGGAGAAGCTGTCAGAGTCAAAATCCAGAGGTCAGAGGCAGAGGCAGAATCCAGAGAGTTCAGATCGAGGAATGAGGGGCTAGGAAGGAAGAGTGTGTGAGATGGGAGGGACGAGAGATTAAATAAACGACAATGAATCAGCAACCAGCTTGGTCCCCGTTCTTCCTTCGCCTGCCCATTGCCAACAGCCATCCCCATCCAGTCCATACACAGCAGCTCGAGAGCACCAAACGCTGGCGGCGAGAGAGAGCCGCCCGGAGAGCCCGCAAACACACATCCCTCTGCGTGCATATCTTTTTTACAGTAACTCATGTTGTTTTTGAAAAGTACTATACTTATTGCTAAAAATAATTTTTAAATGGGGACATGGTTAAGTCTTAAACCATCTGTAAAGATAAGAAGATAATTTACCTATTTAAGGTTAATTATAATATTGCGTTGAACATTTTCTGATATCTCCAGCTACTTCCCCCTTCTTTAATTTGTAATCTTAGTTTAATTAAATAGTTATTGCCACACACTTACAAAATATTTTCCAAAATAGTGTTTTATATGCAGATCTATGATAAAGATCATGAATAATGAATTTCTTGTTATTGTAGAGGAAACTTATTATAAGTGTGCACTTGTGAAATATTCTACAGGAAAACAACTGTTTTCTATTAGACTATCCCAAAATTTATCCACTCTTACAAAAGAGTAAGAACTCATCAATTATTTCCTTTCAGCATATTTTTATTCTGTTCATTTCCTTATTAAACAAACGCTTACTCCCTATGTAAAATACCATGATAAATAACCATAGCACAGCGGGTAGGTTCAATTCCTCCACTCCTCTAGGAGAGCCCAGAAAGCTACCTAGAGTATCTCGCCCGCACGGCAGAGCCTGGCAAGCTACCCGTGGCGTATTGGATATGCCAAAAACAGTAACAACAAGTCTCACAATGGAGCCATTACTGGTGCCCGCTCAAGCAAGTCGATGAGCAACGAGATGACAGTGATACAGTGATATCTCCCATCTTTGTAGTTATATATGGTAATTTTGGGGTGCGGATGGCAAAATGTGCTACAGAAGAAACTCAATTTTTTAAGCAAAGACAGGACATTTTGTCTCAATCTTCTATTATCCTAAAAGATCCACAAGTTATTTCATTTGTAGCATACTCAGGTTATCTCCTAAACTTAGCTCATTTTGACACAATATTACTAGACATGAATATTAATATCCCCAATGGTGAGATATCCCAATCTTATCTTGTTCATTTTTCTGCCCTAGATTTAGAATTAGTCACTTCTCTTTGAAGCCCTGGTTAATTTTATTAGGAAAATGTACCTAGAGATCACAATCTGAATGCAAGGGAATCAGAATCCAAAATTATATTGATTGAAACTCAAACTCTACATGGGGAGTTGTTTTCATAAGTAATATAAATAAAAATATTCAAGTGAAAAATGGTGCTATAGAAGACAGCTTGAAATAATACAAATAAAAATGAATAGTTTTTTAAACCTAAACTCAAGGTCAACCAATTTTCAAAACACTTAGTTTCTCCTCATTGGCATTCATGTCTAACTGGAAGGTCTTTGCATCCTTTGGAATTGTGTCTGAGATGAGTTGAGACATAGTTATCGCAGCGTGAGCTTCATTTGTGACTGCAGATTTCATAGTTCTTTGAGCTTAGATGGCCGTGGGTTGAAAGACTCCTTGTGGCTCTCAGACCCATGAATGGCTGCAAGAATAAATCAGGTCAAAACACAACACGTGTTGAATGGTCAGCTGGCCGAGACTACAGTGTCACACCCCAGCACCTTGCAATCACCTCCGAGGTGGTCACCTGGGATGACCCCAGCTTCCAGGGACAGCCTATCTTCTGTCTGCTGGGCCTCTCCAAAGGGTTCCCTCCTCCTTTGTTCAAATTTCATTGTAGGTAGCTTTACCTGGCAAATTAAAAAGTGATTGTTTTCATGCACATATACGACAAAAAAAACGTTGTTTTTTGTACTTGGGTCTTCAGATTGTTCTTCCCATATCCATTCTATTTTTTTTCTATAAAGTAGTTCACAATATTTCATTACATTTAATATTCAAACACCAATCCCACTTCCATGACACCTTCCCACCACCATATTTCGGATGTTTCCATCCTGAACCCCAACCCCTGCACCAAAAGCAGAGCCAATATAACTTATCTTGTATGGTTTTTTCCCAATTCAATTCTTATATTCACCACCCACCCGTTCATCTTACAGTTTGAATGTGAACATCAGAATCAAACTTTATATTAAGAAATACTAAGGGCATGCATGTTCTAAATCCCTTTTGCTAAATCACTGTCAATTACATCTATGGCATATTGTCTTATAGAAAGGCAGGGGACATTTTGGAAAATGAGGCATTTCTTCCAAATATTTTTGTTGTTGATTTCTGTTTGTATGGGGGCCACACCTGGCTATGTTTAGAGGACCATATATGCTGGTATGGATAAAATCCTTCTTCCAAATTTTAATAAAGTAACTAAAACTTTTTATGTAAGATAATCTGAAATATCTTTAAAATGGTCATAAATAATGCTTTGCAAACTCTACCATTAGAAATTACAGAGTGTATACTCTGCTACTTTTTAGCTGTCTGTCAAACTACTTAATAATACCTGGGCACCCGATTTTTGCCAATAAAGAACCCAAACCGAATAATAACAACTCTGGTTCAATAAAATTGTGGTGAGGATAAATAAAACAATGGAGATGAAGAACATACCCATATGACTTCTGCTTCCAGCCAAGAGAGAGTCATAGGGCACATGTAGAATAATAGGGCACATATAAATTAGCAGCACATTTTTTTACCTCCTGACTGCAACAAGAAAGTTCGTACCCTCCCCACAACCGCCAACACATACACACACTGATGGACTGCAGAGGTAGTTCAGTATCTGTGTCGTACACAGGGCTCTGGGTTCAATATTTGTGTCATATGTAGGAAAACACATACGTGTTGTTTTCAAGACACTGCTATACATACGGCCCCAAAGAGCAGAAGCCCTGGAAAGGACACCCTGCAGCGTCCTGCCAGCAAACCCCTTTGAGAGAGTCGCAGCCACGGCAGAGGCAGGGAGCCCAGCAGAGCTGACCTATCTGAGTTACGACGGAGCAGAGACCCGCAGAGACCCAGAGAGCTAATGAGGGCAGAACCGGAGAGACGAGAAAGCCCTGGAAATATTCAGATTTCCTCTTATGGATTCAGCTGAGTGTTGATACTTGTAGCACGGTAGGGAAAGGAGCATCTGAAAGGAGTGAATGTGGAGAGATCCTTGTTTTCGCAGAGACAGGGTAAGAGTGTCAGTTCCCACCAGCCATAGTGGGGACAGCAACCACTACCCGCAAGCTATTAAGAGGATTTTTACTTCAGAGTGGAAAATAATTAGCCCAAGATTTAGTACAGCTGGGTCCAATCTACATCATCGCAAAAGAAATATATGAAAGATTCAAATTGTTGTATCCAAGTAAATTAATTGCTTTTCAGAGTAAAACTCAAGGATGCCTGTAGAGATCTGAAACATATAGTTTCTGATGAGATAAATGTCACAACATGTGACATACAAATAAAAATGGTCACTCACAAAAGAAGAACACATGACCCATAAATAAGAACAAATCTGTTGATCAAAACTAATTCAGAGTTTAAATTAGCAAATATATTAGAAGTTATTTTAACTCTATTCTACTTACACAAAATGTTAAATAAGCCTATAGAAGATATAATAAAGACCCAAATTAAGATTTTATAAATGAAAAATAGAATTTATAAGTTAAAATTTAAAGTATTCTAGATTAAATTAATGGCAGCAAAAACTTTGATCATAAAATTTATTTTTAACAACAAAAATAAGAAATAGAGAAGATATATTTTTGTAAAATGGCTAGCCAGTAATAAGAGAAAAATGTATAAGACATTCAGAAAATCAGACATAGCACATAAGGGGTCAAAGACCAGTAGGGGGGCCAGAGTAATAGTACAGTGGGGAAGGCATTTGCCTTGCATGCAGCCAACAGGGTTCGATCTCCCAGCATCCCATACGGTCCCCCAAGCACTGCCAGGAGTAATTCCTGAGTGCAGAGCCACGACTTAATCCTTGAGCATCACTAGGTGTGACCCAAATGGAAAAAGAAAAAAAAAGATCAGTAGGGTAGGTTTCTATCAGAAGCATTACTAGCAGGAAGACAGTGAGGCAAAATTTAAATACTGAAATAACAACAATCATCATAGAATTGTATGGTGGTGACCTCTCAAAAGTGAAGACCAGACAAAAACATTTTTAAATAAAGATTTTTCAAATAGTCTATTTTTATAAAAACCGGGTTTTAGAATTTGTTGATTTACATGAGAGTATGTAAACTTATACTTTTTCAAAAATAATATTATTACTACACACCCACTACAAAAGTAACCAATATCTCTAAAATCAACATTTTAAGGCATACGCAAACCAAAAGAATTCACTGCCAGTGAATTTTCATTACATAGTCAAAGAAATTGTTTATGAAGACAAATCATTAGCAAACTTTGACATTCTAAATACTTATGGACCTCATAAAAGAACTTCAAAATACACAGTTAAGGGTAACTACAAAAAAATATTTTTTGTTGCTAAACACATTGTTAAGAGCATAGCAATTCAAGTCACAGATTAGAAAATTTATTTTTCAAAATACATATATGTCAAATTACTGGTATCAAAAATATACAATACATCATAAAACTAAAAAAAATCTGTTTTCTAAATAGGCAAAACAGCTTAATGTTGAGCAAACATGAAAATAATAAATAAGCTTTACAAAACATATGCACACCATAGCACTAAGTAAAATAACTAAGACATGGAATCAGTCTAGGTGTGCAAAGAGAGATAAGTAGATCTTGGACACCTATCTACTTATAGAAAGATGTCTATATATACCACGTGCTGTGGTATATATACACAATGGAATATTATGCAGCTAGAAGGAAATAGGACACCATGCAATTTGCTGCCGATCGGATGCAACTGGAAGATACAATGGTAAATCATTTAAGTCAGAAGGAGAAACTTGAGGTAAGGTCACTTACATGCGGTATTGAGAATAACCGGACAAAGGTGTGTCATGTTTGAAAAGGGGTTACCTAGATTGCTCTTGGCCAGAGAACAGGGAGAACCAGGACAAAGAAGGAAAAACATTGAGGGGGAAATAAGAGGTAGAGAGGGAGCCACAGGGCGCGGGGGTCGGGGGTACGGCGTCCGTCAGAGGTGTGAAGGGGTGGTACGGCCAAGTATCCACACCACAGCCAACAGCACTGAAAAGTCGAGATCCACATGTTCACGGCCAAACTGAAAACTGTGCCGTAAGGTGGCAGACTGCGGTTTGGGGGATGAGGTCGGGGCTGTGAGCCGGCGAGGAGAGATGACGCTGTGGGGGCAGGGTTCATGATGGAGTGTAGTATGTCTAAAACTCAACACATTCAACTATGAATTTGAAAATCACAGGGTACCAGCTTGCACTTTTTCAAAGGTAATGTTATTACTGCACCTTTGCATTCCATTATTTTTGCTCTGTGTATTTTGAAGTTAGGCCATAAGTATTTAGGGTGTTAATATCTGCTAATGATTTGTCTCTGTAAACCATTTCTTTGATCATTTATGCAGTGAAAATTCACGGGTAGTGAATTCTTTTAGTTTGTGTATCTCTTTAAAATGTTTATTTTATATTTTTATTTATTTATTTTTTATTAGTGAATCACCATGAGGGTACAGTTACAGATTTACATAGATACCCATGAAATTCTTCAAAGAAATGGATCAAGCAATCCTGAAACTCATATGGAACAACAAACATCCACGAATAGCTAAAGCAATTCTTGGAGAAAAGATGATGGGAGGCATCACCCTCCCCAACCTTAAACTCTACTACAAAGGGGTAACAATTAAAACAGTATGGTACTGGAACAAAGGCAGAACCGCAGACCAATGGAACAGGGTGGAATATCCCTACACACAACCCCAAATGTATGATCATCTAATCTTTGATAAGGGAGCAAGAAATGTGAAGTGGAGCATAGAAAGACTCTTTAACAAATGGTGTTGGCATTACTGGACAACCACATGCAAAACAATGGGCTTAGACCTCAACCTGACACCATGCACAAAAGTCAGGTCAAAATGGATCAAAGACCTCAACATCAGACCACAAACCATAAGGTACATTGAAGACAAGGTCGGCAAAACCCTCCATGATATTGAAGCTAAAGGTATCTTCAAAGAGGACATGAAACTGATCAAGGAAGTGGAAACAGAGATAAACAAATGGGACTATATTAAACTAAGAAGCTTCTACAATGTTTATTTTAGAGATATTGGTTACTTTTGTTGTGGGTTTGCAGTAATAACATCATTTTGGAAAAAATGTAATTGCAATATAATGGCAGAGCCTGGCAAGCTACCCGGGGTGTACTCAATTTTCAAAAACAGTAACGATGATGGTCCTCATTCCCCTGATCCTGAAAGAACCTCCAATACGCCATCAGGCTACACTAGCACACGACAGGGACAAATGGAAACATCTTATTACTAGCGCCTGCTCGAGTAAATCGATAAACAATGGGATGACAGGGATATAGTGAAATGTAATATAAATAATTGAATATATTTTTTAAATGACTAGTGTAATATTTATGGGACTAAACACTGAAACAAAATGAGATACCTGCATTTAAATATCTACATGCATTTAAATGGATAAAACAAAAACAAACACTAACAGTATCAATTTGGAGTGAGGATGTGCATCAATCAGAATTCCAGTTTTTCATGATGAGAAAATGAATGATGTCATCACCTTGGAAGAAAGTTTCACAATTTTTTGTAAAACTAAATACAGCTTTTCAGTACTGTTCAGCAACTGTGCTTCTGCTGAATTGTACCTTATGGCCACACAACCTTCATATGCACAAATGTTTATAGAAGTTTTACCCATATTTACTAGAAACTAGAATATATTCTTCAACTGTATAAGAAAACTGGTACAAATGTACAATGAAATAGTATTCAGTGATAACAATAAATAAAATACAGGTTCCATAGAACATGAATAATACTGAAGCACATATTGGTGAGTATTAAGAAATTAAGAAATCTGCTTAAAAGCCATGTGTCTTGTGATTACATTTATATGACATCCCAAAAAGGTCAGAAAGACTCAGTGGATTGGTGGCTGTCTGCAGTTTATGGAAGAGAAACAGCTAAAGTGTGAAGTATAGGCTACAGGGATTAGTTTAAGGTGGAGAAACCGTTCCTTAGGATGCTCTGCTATTTATATATGACTATCCATTTATCAAAATCTATAGTATTTTATAGCACAAAGAGTGAACGTATTGTGTGCAAATGTTTACAGATTATTTATATCAAGATGTCCAGCACCAAATGCAGAATGTAACCCAAAAATGTTAACAAGCATATTTGACCCTTGAAAAATATTGGTTTAAACCTAAACACCGCATGCTTGTACAATGTTCACTTGTTTTGCCTACTTAGAAAATCCTTCAAAGAGCTAAAGTCCGAATTTAACTTTTGATGGCCCCAAATCTTAACTTGGTAACCCAAAACATTACTGATCACACAACTGATGACATGATTAACATATATTTTCAAATTATATGTGGCATACTCCATTGTAAAAAAATAATAAAGACAAACTAAAATTTGATTATGAATATCATATCTTTTTATCACTGTATCATTGTCATCCCGTTGTTCATTGATTTACTCAAGTGGGCACCAGTAACGTCTCTATTCCTTCAAGCCCTGAGATTTTAGCAGCCTCTCCTTACTCGTCTTTCCCAACTATTGGAGGCTCTTTCAGGGTCAGGGGAATGTGACCTGTTATAGTTACTGTTTTTGGCATATCGAATATGCCACAGGTAGCTTGCCAGGCTCTGTCTGTGCAGGCAGGATATTCTCGGTGTGTGTATATATATATATATATATATATATGTATGTATCTTATATATATGGTATAGTATATGTAATATATTATATATACACACATATATACATATATATTATATATACATATATATATTACTCTATGGTTTGTAGCCTACTGTCTGAACTCCATCAACTATGGTGTAGTTATTATGGAAATTGGGTAGGAAGTGTCTTATAATGTGTTGCGCAGCTGCTAAGCGACCACACAGTCCGGAAAGCAGCCTAGAGCATGGCAGACGTTGGGTAGTGGAGGTCGGCTGCCAGGGCTGGATCCCTTTGGGTGGGGAGGGTTCTCACCGGCCCCCCTCTGGGGCACCCCAAGTGAAAACCACCTGGCGCAGACTCCAGTGGCATGGCTATGGGGCCTCATTTTATACTCCTGTCTGGGAGGAGCAGCGTTGAGATCTGGAGGGAGGCCGATGAGGAGAGTATGTGGTGCAGGCAGGGTGTGGCTTATGGGTGTGACCCCTGGGTCACTGGAGATTGGGGGATAGCAGACAGAGGGTCTCTGCTTCCGGGTCTATTGAGTCCAGCGTCCAAGGTCACAAAGTTCCGCATTATCTGGGTTCCGTGGGACTTTATTCATGTGAGAGGCTCGGCCGGAGGGTCCGGAAAGGAGCCTGGAGTGTGGTGGCAGTTGGGTAGTAGAGGTCGGCTGCTGAGGCTGGATTCCTTGGGTGGGGAGGATTCTCACCACCCCCATGGGGCGCCCCAAGTGAAAACAGCCTGGTGCAGAGTCTTTTATACAGTATTAATATTGTAAGTTCCTATCCGTTTACAAGGACATATACATTAATTGGATAGGTACAGTGAAATTCACACTTGTGTTCTTCAAGGGTCACTGTATCACTGTATCACTATCATCCCCTTGATCATCAATTTGCTTGAGCAGGCCCAGTAACGTCTCCTTTCCTCCCAGCCCTGAGATTTTAGCAGTCTCTCTTTACTCATCCTTCCCAACAGTGCCGCATTAGAGGCTCTTCAGGGTCAGGGAAATGAGACCCATCATTGTCACTGTGTTTGGCATATGGATATGCCATAGGGAGCTTGCCAGGCTCTCCCGGGCAGGCAGGAAACTCTCTGTAGCTTGCCAGGTTTTCCAAGAGGGAAAACTAGGCTATAAGATGTCACTTCTGGGAGCTTGGTTTTATAGACTATGGATGTTGGGGGGGTGGGGGTAGTTTCTGGGTGTGACTGCCTAGCTAATGGAAAATGGGGAATCTGGTTGGAAGAGGCTCAGTCCCGATCTGAGCAGGTTTGGAGATCTCTGCCCCGGGTCCCGCACACCTGGGTTCCTCTGCCGGTTCCTTCCTGCGTGAGGCTCGTCCTAACATGTGGAGAGTGGCCTTGAGCATGGCTGTGGCTGGGTTCCGGAGCTCTTCAGATGCTGGGGCTCTGCTCAGGGCGGGGAGGTAAACTCAATCCACCCCTTCCAAGGATCAAACATATAAAACAATGAGGGGGAAAAGTAGTGCTTAATTGTGAGGCGTGATCCCTGAGAACAGAGCGAGGAGCAAACCAGGCGCACTGCCAGTATAATCAAAAAATAATTTTTAAAAGGGTAGTACTTCACATTCAAAAGAACAAAAGCAACCAGTGCTGGCGTGGATGTGGGGAAAAGGGACGCTCCTTCACTGTTGGTGGGAATGCCGACTGGTCCAGCCTTTCTGGAAAACAATATGGACAGTCCTTCAAAACCTAGAAATTGAGCCTCCATATGACCCCACAATACCACTTCTGTGAATATATATCCCAAGGATGCAAAAGAGCACAGTATAAATGACATCTGTACCTATGTATTTATTGCAGCACTGTTCACAATAGCCAAAGTCTGGAAACCCGAGTGCCCTAAAACAGATGACTGGTTAAAGAAACTTTGGTACATCTACACAATGGAATACTATGCAGCTGTAAGGAGAGATGAAGTCATGAAATTTGCTTATAAATGTATAGACATGGAGAGTAACATGCTAAGTAAAATGAGTCAGAAAGAGAGGGACAGACATAGAGGGACTGCACTCATTTGTGGAGTATAGAATAACATCACATGAGGCTGACACCTAAGGACACTAGATACAAGGGCCAGGGGGGTTGTCCCATAGCTGGAAGACTGCTTCATGAGCAGAGGGGAGAAGGCAGATGGAATAGAGAAGGGATCACTAAGAAAATGATGGCTGGAGGAACCAGTTGGGATGGGAGATGCGTGCCGAAAGTAGATAATGGACCAAACATGATGACCTCTCAGTGTCTGTGTTGCAAGCCATAATGAATGCCCAAAAGTAGAGAGAGATTATGGGGAATATTGTCTGCCATGGAGGCAGGAGGAGGGTGGGAAAAGGGGGGTATACCCGGGATATTGGTGGTGAGGAATGTGCACTGGTGGAGGGATGGGTGTTTGATCATTGTGAGATTGTAACCCAAACATGAAAGCTTGTAACTATCTCACGGTGATTCAATAAAATTTAAAAAATTTTCTTTAAAAAAGGGTAATGCTCATTAATTCATGAAAAACAGTACTCTGTTTGATGCAGTTTTTTCCTACGGTGGTATAGATTAAAAATTCAGCAATCATTATTCAGTAACAGTAAATAAAGTTTCTATAGAATGGATGGTTTTACACAAGGAAGAGAAAGCTAAGACATTCTCTATGGTACTTATGAGAGTTTTGAGACAGAGGTTTTGGCCCTAATATATAGGTGCTAGAACTTGGTTAATATGACTCACAGGTATCAACTCTGTCAGCTGAGGAAACAATACTACCCAGGTAATCCTATGCATCCCAGGAGCCAGATCTCATTTGTTAGTACTATTATCCAATCAAATTAAAAGATTTTAAAAATGACTGCTTCTAGGCTTGGGATCGGAAATAAGGAATTTGAGCCAGAAACATCATAATGTGTCAGGGAATAATAATAAGCCAATAGTCAACAAATTAATACCACAATGACTGGTTATAATGGCCAATGCCAAAACCATTTGAAAAGAAAATAATCCAACACATAAAGCAATTGTGTTTGACTACATAGTGATACAAAAATAAATGATAAATCTCTAATATGTAACAATTCCAAATAATTGACATCAATGAACTTACTCTGTGAGGTAGGAAGTAGCATCCCACTCTTTGAGTGAGCTTCTCATACTAACTTCCAAAGTTTGGAAGCAAGAAGCTGAGGAAACAGCAGAAATTTTATTGTATAGTTGTTTTACAAACATGCCTAGATTGGAGGTGAGATAATTTGGTATATATATATATATATACACATATATATAGGTATATAAGATTTATCTGATGTGATGGCAAAAGTCATTTGCTATTGAAAAGTCAGTGCTGGGGCCGGAGCGATAGCACAGAGGGTAGGGCGTTTGCCTTGCGCGCGGCCGACCTGGGTTCGATCCCCGGCATCCCATATGGTCCCCCAAGCACTGCCAGGAGCAATTCCTGAGTGCAAAGCCAGGAGTAACCCCTGAGCATCGCTGGGTGTGACCCAAAAAAAAAAAGCAAAAAAAAAAAAAAAAAAAAAAAAAAAAGTCAGTGCTATTGAAAAAGAATTATAATTCCAGTCTAATCATGGTAAAAATATTAGAGAAATCTCAAAGGGGAATACTCTATAAAAATGTAAATATAAGGGTTCTCTCTCTCTCTTTCTTTGTGAGTTTTGCTAGTGGTTTGTCAATCTTATTTATTTTCTCGAAGAACCAGCTCTTGGTTTCATTGATCTTTCGGATTGTTTTCTGGGTTTCCATGTCTTTGGAAGATGCGAGCTGAAAGTAGACTATAGACCGAACATGATGGCCACTCAACACCTCTATTGCAAACTACAACTCCCAAAAGGAGAGAGAACAAAGGGGAATGCCCTGCCGCAGAGGCAGGGTGGGGGATGGGGGATGGGGTGGGGGTGGTGAGAGGGATACTGGGATCATTGGTGGAGGAGAATGGGCACTGGTGGAGGGATGGGTAAATGATCACTATATGAGTAAAATGCAAACACAAAAGTTCATAAGTTTGTAACTGTACATCACAGTGATTCTCTGATAATTTTTAAATGTAAATATAAAAAATATAAAAATACCTATCCAGGTATTCTGACAAGACATTCTATCTCAAAATTCTCCGTGTTATCAAAAATAAAAGAAGATTGAGAAATGGTAACAGAAAAGGCATAAGGAAATATGATAACTGGTGTGCTGAGGCATTTTGGAAGGGATTCTGGACAGAAAAAGATATGAAGTAAAAGCTAGCAAAATCTACCCATACCCACTGTGGGGGTGGCTCAGGGCTTACTCCTGGCTCTGCACTCAGTGCTCAGGGGACTATGTGAGGTGCAGGAATCGAACCCAGGTTGACTGTATGCAAGACAAGCTCTTGACCTGTGGATAATTGCTCTGTCCCCTGTGGACTCTCTTTTCCTTTTTCTGCTCTTTACTTCCTGCTGTCCCTTCTGCTATTATACGAGTAGATGGGAAATATGGAAATAAATGTGGAAATACTAGAAAATATGAGTATATGTTCCAAATAAAGCGATTTAGTTTTTGGTTCTTGAGTCTCACCCACTTACTTGTTCTCAGGGGCTACCCACTACTCTGTGCTCCGAAACCACTCCCAGTGGTACTCAGGAATCACGGCATGCCAGGGATACACCTGGGTATCAGACACACAAAGCACGTGCTCAGCATACTGACCTATCACTCCAGCCTCAACAACACGATTTTATTTCATGTAATAAAGCCACAAAATAAAACTGCTCTAAAATAAGCTTATGAAAAGGATATATATATAAATATGTATATATTATACATATATATACATATATATGTATATACATAAAAGCACTGTAGTCCTTTGTTCATCTATTTGCTTGAGCGGGCACCAGTAATGTCTCCATTGTAAGACTTGTGACTGTTTTTAGCATATCAAATGTGCCACGGGGAGCTTGCCAGGCTCTGCCGTGCGTGCGGGATACTCTCTATAGCTTGCCGGGCTTTCCAAGAGGTACAAAGGAATCAAACCTGGGTTGGCCATGTGCAAGGTAAACACCCTACCGGCTGTTCTTTTAATCTCAATACAGAGATTAAAAGAATAAAAATTTTAAATGAATGTGCTTAAATATATTTCATTAAATGTCAATGCTAATATTGTTCATTTTAGCTATTATCATTACTTAATATTAATTTACTGACAATATTCATAGTAATCATTATCTAATTCATAATGTTCAGTATCTATACAATGTCAATGAGAATATCATACTTAAGACTTGGATCTCTTCATATAGTTCACCTATAGTCAAGTCAGGACAGAAAGGCTTTCAGGAACTTTGACGTATCATTTAAAGTTCTTCCTTTGTATGCATACAGTGTCATGGAGTACATTCCCTAATGTACTCTTCACTTGCAACAGGAATCTAAGACTTTGCTTCAGTGCTTTACCCATGTTCTCCTTTTTACCAGTACATATCACTATTGCTTACCACAGTTTAGAAGCACCTTCAGGAAATTTCAGTTCCTGAAATTAAGGATGGATTGCAGTAACTTATCCCCAGCCATCTAAGAGATCGTGCAAAGTCAGAATTAATTGGAAGAAAATATAGCCAGTTAAAATTTGGGATAATGAATATGGGAGAATCTGTTAACCCAATATAATCATCATACCAAAATAAGTTACCAGCCAAAATGGTGTCCTGTGTTTGATTTGCATCACAGTTCTGAGATCTTAGGTTGCTGAAGGGGTAAGACTACCCCCATAGTTTTCCCATTTAAGGTTGCTACCCTCTCCTCCTGATGAGGCATCTGCGGTGTCAGGTACAGTCTGGGGAAGCGAGGGCAGCAAAGAGGTGCATAACTCCATCAAAATCCTACCCCTGAACGACTGGCAGGCCGAAACATGAAGACAAGTGGAATCTATCGTGTAATCACCCGCTCGCCTGGAATACCTGCTCCGGGTTGCTTCTCCAATCAGAGCCCAGGTGTAATTAGCTGCTGCCGAGGCTGAAGGGCCCAACATGTTTGAGCAGGTTGGCATCAAGGGCTTAACATGCACCTGTATACGATTAGCAACAATGGATTCCACACACCACACCTCATCTCTTGGAGGGAAGGAAAAACTTGTTTGAGCAATGTTTTCAAACTTCTCTTTCCTCCAAGTTTTGTTGGTTATAGACAGAGCCATTTCTAACTTGTTCACTGGTCTTCTTTTCATGCTTTTCCCCCTCAGAGCCTGCTGTGAGCTGGTTAACATCCACTTCCTTATAAAACTCCCCAAATAACTCTTTGTTACCTTCTCCCTGCTACATAGGAGACTGGCCTTGCCAGTAGGACCAACGTCTAAAACCCACAGGGGTCATATGCACTAACCCAGATACTTATTTGTTCTTTTTTCTTCATAGAACTATACCATGCATAAGAAAAAAGAGATGGGACTCTGATTCAGCCAGAGGCTTTTGTAATCACATATTATTGCTATTGAGGAGGGGAGCTCAGAGGGCCCACACTTGACAGCATGGATGCATCAGCAGGGACCATGAACACAACATAAATGAATTCCGTGTCTTCTATTGTTGATGGAAACAACAGACAAGGAAGAAGAGATCAATGAGTAGAGCACTGTCACCTTGGCTAGTCAGGTAGAGCCAATGGTAAGTCCAGACTACCATGAACACTAATAATACACTAAAGTTTTCACAATGTGTCATATTTCTAGTTTTCACATTTCTGTTCCAATTGAAATACTTAAATTGGTACTTTTTCTTGAAGTGGATAGTATAAAGGCCACCCTACTTGGATCACACACCCTCACTAGTGATCCGGAGCTTCCGTCTCAAGGTGTTAAAGAGTCCCCACATTAAGTTCACAGACCAAGAGAAAGGGTAGGGACACAACTCTGAAGTCACAGCCCTTCCCTCATGAATCCAAAGCAAGACTATGGAGGGAGATGTAGAGATAAAAACGCATGTCTACCCTCCGGAGTTTCTCTCAGAATTTGTCCAGGTAAAGAGCCAGGCCTAGTCCATAGCCTGCCCAAATTTGGCTAGTTCCAATCTAGGGAAGCACCTGGTACAAACACAAATGATCTTTCTCTAAGACCTGGCATCTCAAAGCACACCGGGAGTGCTCTTTTGAACCTGTGACAGGTGATGGCGTTGCTGGGATACATTTTTCTGCAAGTTCTGTAGATCCACAGAATCCTGGCTTAATCTCAGGGACTAGAACTGGCAAAGTGATCCTTCCACATCCTGGACTATCTCCATTCCCTCAATCATCTCTATGTCAAAAACATAGCCTATCCTTAAATCCACCGCCAACATACTCAAATATAAATATGCCAAAATATTCAAAGAAAGAATCTGGCACTCTGGTTTTTGAAGGAGAATTTAGGCAGAAGAAGGAAAAGATGGTGAAGCACAAAGTCATTTAAGATTTCTGAAATTATTCATTGAGTTTTATTTTTGTGAGAGATTCCAAAAATTTAATAGCTCATTAGAATCAAACATGGCAGAGCCTGGCAAGCTACCCATGGCATACTCGATATGCCCAAAATAGTAACAACGATGGTCCTCATTCCCCTGATCCTGAAAGAGCCCCCAGTACGCCATTGGGCTACACTAGCACATGACAGGGATGAATGGAAACATTACTGGTGCCTCTCAAGCAAATCGATGAACAACAGGATGACAGTAATACAGTGATTAGAATAAAAAAACTAACACAAAGACAGGTCTTATGCAAAGAATTTCTTATTGGGGGTGGAGCAATAGCACAGCGGGTAGGGCGTTTGCCTTGCATGCGGCCGACCCAGTTTGATTCCCAGCATCCCATATGGTCCCCTGAGCACTACCAGGAGTAATTCCTGAGTGCAAAGCCAAGAGTAACCCGGTGCTTCGCTGGGTGTGACCCAAAAGAAAAAAAAATTTCTAATTAAGATGGAGCTGGTTTTTGTTCCTCTGCTATTCTATGTAAATCATCATTAGAGAAGAATTTTCTTATTTGCGGTAAGGTGACAAATTATCTTCTATACCAAATCTCTAGGGCATTAGGATTATATCTATATCAAATTTCTGCGTTTATTTTTCATTCTATATTTACTTATTTATTTAATGTACCATAAATTCTCCTGGGATTCACCAAAAGTTTATTTACTCAATACATATGTATTGAATGCTTCATGTTTCCTGCAGTTTCAGGAAAAAAATGGCATTTAAAGAATGAAATTCTTCTTTTTTATGTAAATTAATATCATAATGTGGTACCTCGCAGAAACTAAGACACTTCCATCTGCAATGTTCGTTTGGGACAAAATGTAAATCACTCTCAAATAGTTTTTGACATCCCCACAAAAAAATTCCTCTTATATCTCAAAATAAAATCTATCAAGAATTCTAGGAATAGAGAAAGGAAACTATACACAACTAAACACTATCCATTTAATCCTAGATTTTAAATAGTTTTATGTTACTGAGAAAATTTGCTATCCTCCTTTTGTTCCGTTCAGCAGAAAATATTTTCTGTTTTTATTTTACAGGATTAGAGAAGGGGTTTTAATCATGTGACATAGAATTTCTTGAATGTGAGTGCTGCCTCGTAAGCGTTTCTCTGAGGACGAGAAAGCGGGCTAGATAGAACTCGGGATTCGCGCGAGGGCGGGCTCTGCTGAAGTCTAGGTTTTCCTCTCTCTCACTGGAGGCGAGGTCTGCCCCTCGGCTCTTCCTCTCCTCTCATCCACCCAAGGGCTCCTTTCTGGCAATGTTTGCGGATCCCAAGCAGCGTCACTGGGGACGGTTGCTGAGAGCTGAACCACTGCAGTGGGCCTCAAAGGTCAGGCTCTCGGCAGACCTGCAGGCCTGTCGCTTTGCCGAGGGTCTCAGCTTACTATACGTCACCCCTGCAGATCGATTTCTTTAGACCCATTTCCCTTGATATTTCAACAAGCCTCTTCCAGCTGAGTTACTCACATATTCTCAGTGCAGAGGACAAGAGCAGGAGGGGGCCGGAGCCCCCCAGACCAGCCGTATCCAGCTCTAATCAGCGAGCACGGCTCTCCACGAGCCCCCAGGAGACAGGCACAGGGCAGTGCCAACTTCCTCTGCCACCTCAGCCCCGCAGACACTTCCCCGTCCCTCTTCCAACTTAGCGCTGATCCTTCGACTTAATTTTTCTCATAAATTTTATTGGAGCACCATGATTTACAAAGTTGTTTACAAACCAGTTATTTCAGACAATGTCCCAGCACCCACCCCACACCCCCAGACTGACCTGCCCTCCACCCATGCCACCAGCTCCCCTCCCATCCCCAGTCGGCTTTCTTACTGAGCACATGGCAATTTTTTTTTCATATTACTTGCTCCAAGCAATCTTAAAGGAATGGCAAATGGAATTACCAGGAAGTAAGTCAATAAAAGGCAATTTGTGATGATCGATTGCTATATGATTTTAACCTATTTAAATAAAGAACATCGTTTAATGCAACATAATATAATACCTACTCTGATTTTCATAGATCAATTTCCAACCCTGGTATCTAAAGTAGATCACACTAGCTTTTAATTTCTAACTGGTCTCCTTGATCAGAGCCACATGGCTCTGTCAGCAGATATCTATGGTCCATGAACATCACACCTTCAGACGCCTGCCAGAATCCACAGGAAACCGCTGGCAACTCCCCAGTGTAATGACTTCCCGCTTTAAACCTCAGAACCCACCGCACATCCCCTCTTCTCGAGCTGCTAAGTTCCACTCCTCCCAGCCAGCGTCTCCAGCACGGCACCCACGGATCATGAGTGGAAACTCTGGCAGGGGCCAAGTCTTTTCTTGCTGGTTCAAAACACAAAGTGATGAAGAGATGCAAAAAATTAACGTCTACACCTCAAAGGAATATAGTCTAGGGGCGTCATCAAGCCCATCGATCCCTGATGCCATTCAAGGAGGACCTCAGAGAAATGGTCTTCATGATGTAGAGGAAAAGAAGGCCACTCTGGAAGAGAAACTCAGTGGACTCAAAGAAGACCTGAGAAGCCAGAGATATACTACAGTGGGTATGACATTTGCCTGGCACACACTGACATTGGTTTTTTGGTTTTGTTTATTTGTTTGTTTGTTTGTTTGTTTTTTATTGAATCACCATGTGGAAAGTTACAAAGCTTTCAGGCTTAAGTCTCAGTTACACAACGCTCAAACACCCATCCCTTCACCAGTGCACATATTCCACCACCAAGAACCACAGTATACCTCCCCCCTCCCCCCACCCCCCAGTCCCCCACCCCGCCTGTGTAGCTGATAAATTTCACTTCACTTTCTCTTTACTTTGATTTAAATTTAATTCAATATTTCAACAAAAAAACTCACTATTATTGTTTGGAGTTCCCCCCCCCCGCAAAGTCGGACTTGTTGGAAAGGAAGCATTTGATAATTTGTTTTCCATTGTTGAGAATGAAAGATATGAGGTCGTGTGGCCACAATATGGCCCCCCAGCCCCCAGGAGTGATTCCTCAGCACAGAGCCAGGAGTAAGCCTTAAGCACTGCCAGGTATGACCCCTCAAATAAACAAGCAAAAATACCAATAAGAACTGATACAAGGTAATAAATAATCACTATAACGTAACTGAAAAGAGATAAGGAATACAGTAGAAAGTCACAGCAACAGAACTCAGAATGCCAAAAATTGTATCAGTGATCTAGAAGATATAATACAAGCTGGTATCACAAAAGAAAAAGCAATAGAAAAGCAACTTCAAAGTGAAAAAAGATAAAATATTTGGTGGATTACAACAAGGGAAGCAAACTTTGAATCACAGAAATATCTGAAATAGAAGAAAAGAAAATGGAAGAAAGACTAGTGGAAGAGATAAAAATACAAGATAAAGAACATAATACTCGCAACACATCTCTCATATGGAACTATACAAACAAGAAGACAATGTAAGAGGATATTCCAAACTCTCCAAGAGAAAACTCTTCAACCCAAGGTCTTCTAGCCTAAAAAGCTATTTTAGGGATTGATAAAAACATTCTGAAAAAAACAAAAGCTAAAGACATTTGTTTCATGTAACCTTTCAATGAATACTAAAATATCTGTCTCTCTGTGTGTGTCTCTCTCTCCACATACACACACACACATACACACACACACACACACATACACACACAGACACACATAAGTACCTAAAGGGAAAAATAACTAAATTTGCCATAGAAAACTAATTTTTAATTATTAGTTATTTTAATTATTTGTGTCAATAATTTTCCTAAATGCCAATAGGCTAAACTCTCACATCAAAAGGCATATTTTGGCTGGATGAATCAGGAGACAAAATACATCTATTTGCCCATAGGAAACACACCAAAATGATCCGGATAAGGATAGGTTTAGAATGAAAGGATGGAAAACAATCCTAGAAGCCAGTGAACTGAACAACGAAAGTTGGAACAACTGTACTTACATAGGACCAAATAGCACACTACCTGTGAACTAAGCGAAGTATCTTCCTATAAGCCAAGAAGGGAAACTCTCCGTGCAGAGGGGTCTGGGTGGGCAGGGGTCTCATGAAGAGAAACGACAGGGATGCACAGGGACACAGGATGGGCACCGCCCACGGTGCTCTGAGCACAGCCCTGGCCCCCGGGCGTGGTGCTGAGCATCCGCCCGGGGCTGTGGGACTGTCACCCGCACCGTGCGGGAACCAGCCCTGGGCCAGCCCAGCCGGTGTGAGGAACCGGCCGCGCGGCTGGAACGCGTCCCGTTTCTCTGGCGGGAAGCAGCAAAGGGCCTTTCCCTGCTCTGTAGCTGCCTTGAGCGGGTCCAGCAGCTCGCGGTCCAGTCTTTGCTGGTCACTGGAGAAGGCAATCCTCATCACCAAAGTGTCCTGGCCCATCATTCTGCAACAGGAATGTGTTTCTTGAATTCATTTTCTTTTTAAAATAAAAAAAAAGTACTAAAGAGCCGTGATGTACAAAGTTACTGATAGCTGCATTTTAGGCATACAACGATTCAACACCAACCCCCCCTCCAGTGTCAGCTTCCCTCCACCGGTGTCCTCAGATGCCCTCCCCACCCCAGCCCCCACTCCACCCCGCCTGTCCCCTTGGCAGGCACATCGCAGAGCTCACTGTGGCGTCTGTGTTTGGGGTAGGTGGCTCTACCCCTCACTCCCATCATCATGGGGACACCTGAAGCGTTGGTGCCTGTCCAACCATAACTTCTCATTCTCTTCCCACCCGCAGACACCCCTTGCTTTCTCCCCTTCTCTGTCCTTCCCCTCTCTAAACACTGGGTTCAGGGGAGGTCCCAGTGTCCCTCTTACTACACCAGCACTGTTGTAATGCTGTCGTCCCATTGTTCATCGATTTGCTCAAGCAGGCACCAGGAACGTCTCCATTGTGAGACTTGTTGTTACTGCTTTTGGCATATCGAATAGGCCACAGGGAGCTTGCCAAGCTCTGCCATGCGGGCGGGATACTCTCGGTAGCTTGCCAGGCTCTCTGAGAAGGAGATTTAAAAAGGACTTACATTTAAAAAGGACTTACATACAAAATATGAACCCTAAAGTGAACACAGAAAATAAATAAATAACCCGGTTAGTAAATGGGCATTAAATGAAACAAGCTTCACTAGAG
This sequence comes from Sorex araneus, assembly GCF_027595985.1. NCBI lineage: Eukaryota > Metazoa > Chordata > Mammalia > Eulipotyphla > Soricidae > Sorex > Sorex araneus. The sequence goes on from NC_073303.1 coordinate 203,476,985, forward strand.
AGAAAAATATAAATAGAAAATACATACTTCACACATCACTAGCCCTTAGAGAAATCAAACTTGATGCCACGTTGATATATCAGCATGTCCCCTACAAGAATAAATAAGTATCACTGTAACTGTCACTGTCATCCCATTGTTCATTGATTTGCTTGAGTGGGCGCCAATAACATCTCCATCGGTCCTAGCCCTACATTTTCTTATCTAGTATCTATTCCACAGATAAGCCACATCATCCTGCGTCTGTCTCTCTTCTTCTGGCTAACTTCACTCAATGTATCTTCCAACTGCAACCATGTTACTAAGAAACGCGCATCTCTAAACAGTTTCCACGGACAAATTTTTACAACAAACCTAGAAAGTAAGTAACTTTTTACATTTGCAGATAAGCAAATTTATGTTAAAAAGATTAGGAATGTTAGTTATAACATATACTCAGGACAAATTGACCAAAATGCAAAGCTCATGAAATCATTTCACTCATCAAAATGCTATTGAATTAGTCTTCAATATGGCATGCCTCTGCCTTGCGAAATACATACTATGCCTGTGCTTATTAAAATCTAATTTTAAAATTATAAACTCAATAAAAATGGGGATTAGATATATAATGAAATTATTTCAGTCAATAAAGTTATTTATCTGTATTTCTTGCTGTGGAAGAATTTATATTATCTAACAATAGAGTAAAATATAAAAATTTTAATTTAGAATTTTAGTTACCATGATAGACTGGAAATGCTATTAATCTATAGTATAAAACTCCTAGGACATCTTTTAATTTTTTAGAAATGCTGTGTCAGACCCAACTGACATAAGTCAAGTTCTTGCAAATGTGTCTATGTTCCAAAGATTCTACCTGAGATTTTCTAGGTTGCTCACATGTGCACTGTATCACTGTGTCACTGTTGTCTCGTTGTTCATTGATTTGCTCAAGCAGGCACCAGTAACAGCTCCATTGTGAGACTTGTTGTTACTGTTTTTGGCATATCAAATACGCCACAGGGAGCTTGCCAGGCTCTATCATGTGGGTGGGATACTCTCGGTAGCTTGCCAGGCTCTCTGAGAGGGATGGAGGAATCGAACCCAGGTCAGCTGCGTGCAAGGCAAATGCCCTACCTGCTGTGCTATAGCTCCAGTCCAAAATACAATCAGTGTATGTATGTATATAAAATACGTATTCTATTTTATACTCATATATGATTCATTATACACATATATTATGAACATATAATTTGCATTGCATTTTATAATTTAATGCAAATTATATGTTCATTATATGTGTATAATGTTTTATATATGAGTATAAAATAGAATATACATTTTATATACATAGACCGTATGTATTTTGGGCAATAAACATATTTAATGGATCTAACACTGCATTTCTCCTGAATGCTTTAGCTCCTTGCATGCAGGTTAATTCTCATTCACTAGTCTGAAACACAAAGAGTCTAATACAACAAGTTAGTATAGATCTCCGTGCTCTATGGTAGCAAGCGAATCCAGGACCTGACTTTGTAATATGTTCTTTTACCCACTACGTGGTCACTGAAGGTGCTATATGTACTTAGGAAACATTACCATATGTGTTTAGGGAATACATACAATATAGATGAACGAGTCTGAGAGTATGAAAGAATATAGAAAGCAAGTCCTTGTTTTTGGACACCTTGGTGATGGAAGTGTTCACAACACAACACTCAGAGAATGGAGAGTCTCGTCCATTGTCACCTGATGCTCACGTTTCTTTGAGGTGGTGGAATAGGAATCAAGCTGGGAAGCTCTCTCTCTTCCCTCAGAGGTCAAACACCGCCTGCCCACATCAGAGACCACACTGACAGAGCCAGGAGGGGACGTCCCTGTCCCTGTGCAAATAGCGCTGTGTCTTCCCCGAAAGGCTGACTTCCTCCAGTGTTCTTAATGTCCTTGCCTTCTGCTCTCCCTCTGCTGTCTTCTTCCTTCCATCTTTCGGTCCATTCTCTCTCTTGAGCTCTTCTCTATCCTCCGTCTCTCCTTCTTTCCATCTGAAATAAGAATTTACCAGGGAGCAGGTGCTTTGTGAGACGCAGAGATGGTCATAAAAAGCACTATAGCCTCTGTGCTTAGGGAGCTTGAACTCCAGAGAAGCCAAAACAAACCAGAAAATTGTTTACATTATTTTAAGTGACAGAAGGGAAACGCAGGGAACTGTGCAAGGTTAGAAACTAGTGCAAACCTCCAGGGGAGGCACTACGTGAGGAGCTTTGCTCCGAACACGGCATTTCCAGCTAAGCTCCCTGTACCAAGACAAACTTCTGTGTGGCCATCAGCCAGTGCAGCCCTCAGTACCTGCAGTGTGAGCAGCGGGATGGAGTCCCGGGAGTTCCAGTCCCTTCCCCACCTTTCAGGTGAATGAAGAACCAAGGGAGTGAAGCGAACAGCTGAGGCAAAAGCAGAGAGGGAGGAGGAGTGGGAGGAAAGAGCAGGGTGCTGGAGAGACAACAAGTTTATTAACAACTACAGTTGTTTCTGAATAAATTCACTACTAGCTGTTCTGGAAGTAAATGTTTTCCAGCACACTGCAGCAATTTTCCTTATAGTATGAAAATGTCCCCCTTTGAATCAATAAACAAACACTCCACGAAGAGCTCGCCATCCTGGGTCTAGGGGCACCGTGCCACACATGAGTGATACAAACTCCCTTTTCTGCACAGGTTTGTACATTCACATGGCCACACAATTACATAACTACCAGCACAGTACATTTTGAAACAATTTTTATGAAAGAGAAAAGTTTCTGGAAAATTATTTGTTCGTCAATATGCAGAGCTGTTAAAACCATCATTCATTTTGATGAAGCAGTTGTGTTTCCAAGAATCCATTATGAGCTGGCAAGGAAAACAGGTGTTCTCAGAATTTGAAATGACTGTGTTGTATATTAAGTGAAAAAATAACACAAACAGGTCATTTAGGGGAGGTAGAAATAAATCACAGATCATTAAAAACAATGGAATATTACACACCCATTTAAAAGTGCTCATAGTAGTTGACATATGAAGCATTGAGCACATAGCAAGACTTTTATGGTCACAAACACAGAAAATTAGAGAAACACAATATTAGAAAAGGTCCTCTTGTTCACGGTGTCACTTTACAGATGACACAATAATAGAGATGAACAGACCCAGTAACTGAACAACTTGGAGCTTAGATTTTTACTTGATTATGGAGCCAAGGTCCAGAACTCTTTGTTTGCTTCCAAATCATGTTTGTTCCTAATACCTAGTAACTTGAGAAATGCCTACAGCAGAATGAAAATGGGAAAAAATATATCACAATATGATTTTATTTTGTGAAAAAAATATAAAAAAAACCATGCACTTCATGCTCAGGCATCTATACTTGTGTGTATTCATGTATGAAGCCAGATTCTTTTCCTAAACTTTCAATGTTACATGTTAATTTAATAGGCAACAATTACACCATGAAAATTGTTGCAGAAGAAAGTTTATCCGTGATTTAATTAATCATTCTGTACAAAATCTATTTGCATATCTAAAAGTCTTTAAACTAAAGAGAATACAAATTTCATTAATGTTATGCTTTAGGATCTACTCATCTATGCATGTTTTGAAAACCTGTCTAATAAATCCTCTCATCTTATCAAGGAATATTATTTCCAGTCTGCAAATACATCTCAGAAATAAGTATAGAATCCATAATTCCAAAACAATGTATCATTTGATTTCTGTGTACTTATATCTGGCCATAGAAAGTCTGTGGGAGCAGTTACTACAGGATACATTTCTTAAATCACCAAGCAAATCAAACCCTTTTAGGAATTTGGAACCAAACCTCAGTTCAGAATTTGTTTTGTTCCCTCAAATATAATTTTAGAATGTGTAAAAAGTCTAGCTCATACATTTTTTATGTTGAATCACCAGAAAGGGAAATCCCTTGTAATTCTCACACGTATCGTCTTTTTAATTGAGTCCCTGTGGGATAGAGGTACACAGTTTCAGAGCTGTTCTTGACGGGGTTTCAGTCGATGTTCCGACATCCTTCCCTTCGCCAGTGTCTCTTCCGCAGCCCCAGGAGCTGGCTCGTCAGTGACCCTAAGTGTGGCTCTAAATCCACATCAATGACTTTCTACTCAGATCCTCGGAGTCTGCCTGATGTTGCCGCCACCTTCTAAAGTCCAAGGGTTCTTATCACAGGCTCTCCCGAAACCTCTCTGTGCTGATGACAATCACGTCCTATCAGCCTCTGACAAGTCCCAGAGGTCAGTAAGTGACTGGTAAAAGCTTCAAAGAGCTGGTGACAGAGTGATGGGGACACCAGAGCTGCTTTCTCTGCTCGCTCCTCAAACCTCTTGGCCCCTTCTTAAACATGCAGAGACTGGTCTGACCCTCAGGGACGGGTCCGGCTCCTGACTGGGAAGCCCATTGTTAGGCCAGTGTAAATAAATGGTCAATTGTTGTTTTGTCCCCCAGCGCCGTTTCCCCCTAAAAATCAAACACTTTAATAGACTACTTTCAGGAAAGTAAGTGGGAAATCTCTACACACACACACACACACACACACACACACACACACACACACACACACACACACACACGCCACCACTTTAAAAAACTAGTTTCCAAAATTTCAAGAAAGCTAGTAAGTGGGAAATCTCTCCCTCTCTCTCTCTCATCTCTCTCTCTCTCTCTCTCTCTCTCTCTCTCTCTCTCTCTCTCACACACACACACACACACACACACACACACACACAATCACCACCACTTTAAAAAAAACTAGTTTCCAAAACTTCAAGAAAGCTAGTAAGTAGGAAATCTCTCTCTCCCCCCCCCCTCACACACACACACACATACACACCACTTTAACAGAGTAATTTTCAAAACTTCAAGAAAGTTAATAAGTGGGAAATCGTGGGAAATCTCTCTCTCTCAAACACACACACACATACACACATACACGCCACCACTTTAATAAACTAATTTCCAAAACTTCAAGAAAGTAAGTAGGAAATCAATCTCTCTCTCTTTCTCTCTCTCCCTCTCTCTCACACACATACACGCATGCACACACTTAAACGTGCACACACCATGTATCCTTGCTTTGTAAACTCTGAGTCAAATGGGTTTGGACTCTTTCTCCCTTTCCTTGGCCAAGATTCAGGTTACTGAGCAAGAAGAGTCGCGCCAAAACAAATCAAGTTACCCCACAGACTCGTTGTGAGGTGCAGAGCTAGCACTTCTGACATTGTGTAATTAAGCCTGTAACAAATATTGCACAGGGAATTAGCCTCCACGTTGTGACAGAAATAAATCTACTTGGATTTCAAAGTTTCCCTTAGAAAGAAATATTTTGGGTAGAGTATCTGTGCAAGGGGAGAGAGCCTGCTGTCCTTGACACAGGAAGTACAAGCCACCTGTCAGTAGCATTCAAACCACCTGCGCGGGGAGCCTGGGGAATTAACCCTGCAGCTGCCTCACACGCTTTCTGGACCACACCCTCCAGGCTACGCTTGAATTTCAGAGTGGATGAAATCCTTTATTCTCAGATGGATGCATTGTCCTAAGTGGTGGAATTTCCCTCAAGGAATAAAAATATTTTGCTCAACACCTTCAGGATATTAGTTTCATATTTTGAGCCTGAATGGTTCTACACAATATCATCCATTCCATATTAACAATCAAACAAACAAGAAAACCACAATAATGAAACACAGGTAATTGTAAACCATGTCTGTTCTTCAGAACACAAAGTGATCTGTAACATTTACCCACAAATGCATTATGAAAGATGAATTAAAAAGTTCAAGCAACAGTCTCCATTCTAGCTCTCTAAGATTGTTCTGTGTTATTCTTGGGAAATCCCTTCCTGGCTTGAACAGACATCAGCGTTTTTCAGACGTTCACCATAATCATTTCTTTTATGGTTTTTAAATACTTTAACGAATTCTGAAGACTACATGAGCTAAGCATCACTGGTATTGGAATTAACCCATTATTAATAATTAATTAATATGGAATCGAGCCTAAAACAAATTGAACAGTTGATGTTTTTAAGCTCTCTTTACATGAATACTAAGAACCACCCACTTTTCACTTCTTTTTGCTGTGATATACAGTAGAACTCTTTCAACATAAATATAGCATTTTCAGGGGAATATCACAGACATGAAATTATCTTCTAAGCATAAAAATGGAGTTTTGAAAATGTGGAGACAACATAATAAAAGGAATTTGGATGCAAAATCAAAACTCTTCTCTTCCCAAGCATTTGTGTGAATTCTTTGTGCAAATGTGTGCCACATGTCAAGCTGTTTACAGAGTCAAGGGTTTTCCTTTCTGAATCACACATGTGTTAGGCATGCAACTCTGATGGAAAGAATCGTGCATAAATGGCTCAGTCAGTGATATGTGTGCTCATGAGGTCAATAGCTGCTGAGCTCTGGTAGGCGTGGCCCAGAAAAGGAAAAGAAAATACAAGAAATGATATAAGGGCACTTGGGCATTTTGGTCAGGCCGAGGTCTGTTGACTTTATACAACAAAACCATAAACTTAAGTGGTTTTGCAAACATGTGACCTAAACTGTAATAAATATTTTTTAAATGTTTGATTCACAGTTCCTGGGAGTCACAATACCTTGAGGCAGGTTTCCTTATACTAAGGCATGAACCATCTTCCTAGAGTCTGGTAGAAATGCAAATAAAGACAGAATCTAGGTGAATACATCACTGGCTTTGCAAACAGTGCTTTGGTCCCTGTAACCTTTGGCTCATAAATGCACACTAGTCACATAAATGCTCATCTCAAATACTAACGTTAACCTAGAGAGTCCTTAAAAGTTCTGGATGCCAGGAAGCCCATTTAAATCCTTTTCAGGATTGTAGCGAGTGTACAGCGAGTAAGGCACTTGCCTTGCACATACCCGACCTAGGTTCCATTCTTGCCACCAAAAAGGACCCTTTTGGCCACACATTTGTGCGGCTGCTCTGATGCTGATCGACCATGATGCGGAGGCCAGCTAGACTACTTTTGGTACCAGCAGCCGCTTGCAGAAATGCCTCTAGACTGTGAACTAAGCCATAGCCCCATGCTGCCCCAGGAAGGGAAATGATGCAATTTCTAACATAAATCTCCCTGGACTTAGTTACTAAAATGCTAAAATACAGAAATCCCAAACCTATGAAGAGACTTCTTATCTCTTCATTCTCAGCAATGGAAAACTAATTATCAAATGCTTCCTTCTCAGCAGGGCTGCTTTTTGGGGGGAAGCTCCAAAAACAATAGTGAGTTTTGTGTTGAAATATGGAATATAATCAAGTTAAAGAGAAAGTGAAGTGAAATTTATCAACTACGCAGGTGGGGGTGGGGGTGGGGGGGCGGGAGGTGGGAGGTATACTGGGGTTTTTGGTGGTGGAATATGTGCACTGGTGAAGGGACAGGTGTTTGAGCATTGTATAACTGAGACATAAGCCTGAAAGTTTTGTAACTTTCCATATGGTGATTCAATAAAATAAATAAATATATATATAGGACCCTTTGAGCACCACCAGGATTGATCCCTGAGTATAGATCCAGGAGCTAGCTCTGACCAAAGCTGCCTATGGCCCCAAAGTAAATAAAACATCATTCTCATTTCGTCACAGTGGACCTACAGTTTCCTAAAAATCAGAATCTCTCCTGTCTTTCTGTCTTTTCACTTCTACAGCAAAGAGACCCTCCCCTGACCATGGTCTCTTGCTCCACATGTGTGGAGTGTTTTTCCCTCACCCGATCTTGAGTTTTGCTTCACCAGCCAGCCATCTTCTTTATTGGGAAACTCATCAAAGAACTTTTCATCCATCATTAAAGCCTCCCCATCACACAGAAAGGCTCATTTAAAGTGATTATCCTAAGGACAATCATCACCAACTAAATGGTACCTCTGTGTCAGGTTTGTAACTCAGCACTGTGCATACATTTTTTTCTTGTTGATTCTTAAAGTTGATTCTAATTTAATGCCCACCTTAGAAATGTGGGAAACGAGGCACAATTCATATCATCTGCACAAAATCAAACACAGCGTATTAGTGTTGTTCCCAAAAGGGTGTTTCTTTACTTCTCCACTCAGGTTTACCATACGCACCCCTGGGCCCACAGCAAACCCACACTTCACAGACTCTTTAACTTTTGCAGCATAATTTTCAGTGGGAATGGAAGGATGGGGTGCTAGGTAAATTGATTTGACCATTTTTGGCATTATTGTTGATGGTATACCCTTCTTTCATTTTTAACTGAATCACCAGGTATTCCAAGGTTACAAAGATATTTGTAGTTGCATTTCGGGCATATATTGTCCCGCCTCCGACCCCTTCACCAGTGCCCACCAGCAACTGGCTGTTTCAAATACGACCCGCTGAAAGGAAATCCAGTCAGAACAGGTCAAGGGATGGCCAAGAGGTGAGAGACAGCAAACGGAAGAAGCCCCGAGAGGCATCAGTGCGCAGCCCTCCCCTGTGACCATGACGTCGAGACAGCAGAGGGTCTCGCCCACACACAGGAGGCCGTGACCAGACGCCAAGGAAAGCCAAGGACAAAAAGCCCCCTGGGCGCAGTGCTGGAGAAGTGACAGGCTGCAGAGCAGAGTCCCAGCAACCGTTCAGTGTAGTGTGGTCAGACATGAACGGGAGGGGTGCAGGTGAGTTCGTATCCTCCGCCGCTGCCCTCAGCCTTCAGTGGAGATCTCGCCCATGGCAACGGTTTCCACTCAGAGCTCAAACTCTCTGCCAGGTTGCTCGGGGCCACAGAAGCACAAATACAGGCCTTGAGTTTACTGCATGGAGTTGGGCACCCCAGGCATGCCCCCCCGCCTGCTTTAACCTACTGCCTCCCTGGGATCCATACCCATGTTTCAGAGTTGGCCACACTCCACGCAGACTTTACTGGAGATCAGAGCTGAACTCTCCAGTTTACCTGCTTGATAGAGCCCATATGATATTCTGAATTTAATTCCGGTTCATCTGTAGTTGCACTAAAATGCCAGTTTCACTAAAATGTTTTACTGACTTTTCCTCAACCTTCTCTTTCATTTTTCATGACTCTCAGAAGGAATCACCTTACAGATGAGGAAACTGAAGCTATAGCAGCAAAAGACTGAAGACTGGTCCTTCTGAGTAGTCCCCAGAGAGAAGAACTCCAGCACAGGTCAGAAATTCTATACTCAAGCACCTAACCTATAAAATAGCACCGTTGTCCCATTGTACATCGATATGCTCTAGAGGGCACCGGTAACGTCTCCATTGTGAGACTTGTCGTTATTGTCTTTGGTATATCGAATACGCCACAGGTAGCTTGCCAGACTCTGCCATGCGGGTGGGATACTCTCAGTAGCTTGCCAGGCTCTCCGAGAGGGGTGGAGGAATCGAACCCGGGTTGGCTGCGTGGAAAGCAAACACTCTACCAGCTGTGCTATTGCTCCAGCCCAACCTATAAAATATGATGTCAAATACTGGTATTATAAAAGTTTTATAAATATCAACTGAAAAATATGTGAAAATAAAATGCAATGTGATAAAATTATATATTTTTAAACATTTTTATTGTAAGTAACATCCAGAAAAACAAGACAAAATAATCAGGAAACATCACACAATTCAGCCAGTCCCAAAGTGTGTTCCAGGAGAGGTAGGACAGAGCAAAGTTTTAGAAGATTGGGCAAGGATTTGGTTTGAGCTTGGGTCATTTATTTTAAAACTTTGAATTGGTTGACTATAATCCTTGGACACAAACCTACAGTGAGGGGTCTTTGGCCCACCAATCCTTTCTTATTTCTCTGCTAATCGGAGAAGAGGGTGGCGGTGCTCTTTTCTAGGCATAGATAAGAAGCTGAGTCAGGCTGGTGAGTCAGACTGCTTGCTTTCCTACCGGAAGTCTCTTCGAGAGCCACAATGCAGCCTATTTGCTTCAAACAGGTAACGTTGAGTCAAGGAAGGGCACAGAAACACTTTGCGAAGGAATTTAAACAAAGGAGAAGCATCCTTCAGTCTCAACTAGAAGCTGTTCTCTTTGGAGTCAGCCATGAACCCTCACCACATGTGCCCAGTTACAGCCTTGGCACGCACAAAAATCAAGCTTTATTCACTGAATAATACTCAGGACTACTATTCGAAACTCAAGGCATTTATTGCTTACAGCAACCGTGTAAGTTCATCTTTCCTCGTACCTGTGGGTCCTGCCTCTCAGGCACAGAGGCTCTGCTTCCCCGTCTCCCTTTGATCGACTGTAAGAAATTAGGAAATGAGTTCTATGATTCAGTTATAACTTTAGTACTAGATAGAGTTTCTACCCAAAGATTAAATGAGTTAAGAGCTTGACGGGGCTGAAGTGATAGCACAGCGGGAAGGGTGTTTGCCTTGCATGCGGCCGACCCGGGTTCGTATCCCAGCATCCCATATGGTTCCCCAAGCACCGTCAGGAGTAATTCCTGAGTGCAAAGCCAGGAGTAACCCCTGAGCATCGCCGGGTGTGGTTCAAAAAGCAAAAAAAAAAAAAAAAAAAAAAGCTTGAACAAATATTATTCCCAATAGATTTCTTCTTTAAATCACAAGCAAGCAAAACATAGTTAGATGAATTCAGTTTTGCCATTCAGCACAGTAAGACAACCAGGCATATCTTGCTCTTAAAAACTAAACGTAGGGCACTGGAGCGATAGCACAGTAGGTAGGGCATTTGCCTTGCATGCGGCCAACTCGGGTTCAATTCCCAGTATCCCATATGGTCCCCTAAGCACTGCCAGGAATAATTCCTGAGTGCAGTGCCAGGAGTAACCCCTGTGCATCGCCAGGTGTGACCCAAAAAGCAAAAAAATAAATAAATAAAAATAAAAATAAAAACTAAACATAGGGTCTGGAGAGAGGACAGTGGGTAGGGTGCTTGCCTTGTATATGGTTGCAATCCCTTGCAACCCATATGGTCCCTCAAGCCCACCAGAAGTGATCCCTGAGTGCAGAGACAAGAGTAAGCCCCCAAACAAAACAAAAACAAACAAAATAAATCAAAATATAATATCCTTGTGACTCTTACTATCCCAATCAGTGCATCTCTACATGCATTCTCAATAAAAGAAGATGCATTGCGCAGTTCTAAGGGGCAAAGCCTATTCCAGTTTTTAGGTAAAGAGATACATGGTAAAATTTCAGTACCTATATTGCAAACATAAGGAAGGCCCACAAGGAAAGAAAGAGAGTGTAAGAAAGAAAGATAGGGACTGAAGCGATAGTACAGCAGGTAGGGCATTTGTCTTGCATGCAGCCAACCTGGGTTCGATTTCCAGCATCTCATATGATCCTCTGAGCACCGCCATGGGTAATTCCTGAGTGCATGAGCCAGGAGTAACCCCTGTGCATCGCTGGGTGTGACCCAAAAAGCAAAGAGAGAGACAGAGACAGAGACAGAGGAAGATAGAAAAAGAAGGAAAGTGCCCACCAGAGCATAGAGGCTGGCTGAGGGGTGGCAGAGTGGGACAGTGGGGTGGTGGGTAGAGAAACTGGGGACAGTTGGTGGTGGGAAACGAATACTGGTGAAGGGACGGTGTTGGAATATTGTATGACTGAAACCCACTCATGAACAACTTTATAACTGTGTATCTCACCTTGATGACTCAATTAAAAATTAAACTTAAAAATAAATACAAATTTGCAAAAGAAGATTGTATCACAACAAAGTCAAGGGAATTGTTTTAAATTTTTGTTCATTCTAAAACGTAGATTTTATTCTTCAGTAATATCTTGGGGGGCACATCCATTGTGTTTGGGGTCACTGTGGGTTCTGTGTCCAGGGTCCCTGCTGGGGACGTGTGAGCCCCCTACACAGTGCAGGACTGAAGTGAAACCAGGGCAGGGTCAGCACTTTAGGCCCGGGACTTTCTCTCTGTCTCCTCTTGCTAATGCCCTACCTCTTTTGTGTACATTTTCTTTCCTTGTCATCAAAAAAATATTTTCTGAAACCCTGTAGGGAGAAGCAAGCTGACCCAGTGGCGTGGCACGGCGCTGGGAGGAAGACTTGTGGCCCTTCACCCTTTGTGCAGTCTTAGAGAGAGGAGGCTTCCTTTGGCTTTCTTATCTAGCATCAAGAGCGTTACAAGAGAAAACTCTTTCAGCTCTATTCCAGTACGAAATGTTAGTGATTACACGAAATGCTATCATGTCTTCGCAAAGCTGACTTCTCTGCCTCCACAGCATTCTGGCCCCGCTGGATTAAGAACAGAACCGCTGAGGCTGCAGGGAGAGTCATTCCACCCCGTGCCCAGCTGGGTAGTGAAGGATTCCAGAGCCATAAAAAATCCAGCTGACATTTCCCAGGGAGATAAGCAAGGGGGGAAGGCTTCTTGAAGCCTGCTGGCTGCAAGACCTGTAGGCTCATTCTGAATATTCCCAATCACCCAGAGATAAAAACGTAAAATCTGAAGCGCCTGAATTCCCGCTTAACTTTATCAAGATGAATGACTTTAATAGAAAGAGGCATTTTTGGCAACTTTGGAAAGTATATTACTGTTTCTAAAATCCAAGTGGACTTTAAGGATTTCTTTCAAGATGCTGGTTGTGGCAATGACATATCACCCTTTCTTGCACTCTCACTCTCTCTCTGTCTCTCTCTGTCTGTCTTTCTCTGTCTCATTCTCTCTCTCCCCTCCCCCAAAAGGCATATTTGATAACAATTATCCCACAGTTAAACAGTACCCTTATCAGTCACTGCAATTTCATTAAAATGAAAAGCACTGTACTAAGGCAATAACTATTTATTGCCATTTTAAAATGAAAACGTTTTAATTTTTCTATAATACACCAACTCCCACTACTACTGAAAGGTTAAAACAAAAGGATACTATTTGTTGACCACCATAGGGAAAAAAAACTAGACTCTTAAGGGATGTTTTATGTAAAAGAGGAAAGTAGAAATTTCACTTCCAATAGTAATTTTTGAGTGCAGAGCCAGGAGTAACCCCTGTGCATCACTGGGTGTGACCCAAAAAGAAAAAAAAGAAAGGGGAAATATGTATCTTTATTCTCATCCACCCCTCTCGGAGAACCCGGCAAGCTACCAAGAGTATCCTGCCAACCTGGGTTCAATTCCTCCATCCCTCTTGGAGAGCCCAGCAAACTACCAAGAGTATCCCGCTCACAGGGCAGAGCCTGGCAAGCTATCCATGGCATATTCAATATGCCAAAAACAGTAACAACAAGTCTCACCATGAAGACGTTACTGGTGCCTGCTGGAGCAAATCGATGAGCAACAGGATGACAGTGACAGTGATACAGTGATAATCTATATTACAGTAGCACTGTAGCACTGTCATCCTATTGCCAGGCTCTGCCCTGTGAGCGGGATACTCTCTGTAGCTTGCTGTGCTCTCCAAGAGGGATGGAGGAATCGAACCCAAGTCGGCCACGTGCAAGGCAAACGCCCTACCCGCTGTGCTATCGCTCCAGTCCCTATATTACAGTATAAGTATTATTTATTATAAAAGTAAAATGATTTGTAACTTGTGAAATAGTTCTTGTTTTACAAAATGTCCCAAGTCTTAAATTTTGTGGGAGCATCACTGTAGAAAACTTTCAAATTGTTTTCTTAAGAATCTGGCAGTGAACCAGTGATAGGTCTGAACTTCCCCATCTACAGGTTAGACCATCTGTTGAAACAAGCTGTAGAGAAGGGTCTTGAGGGAAAAGCCTATAACTAAAGGTTCTAAATTTTTAAAAGCTTTCAATTTTGAATTTCAGATATTGGAGCTCTTCAAAGACCCTTGAAACTTTTAGGAAAATTCATCAAAATATCCTTCAGTCCCTTGGCCATCATCATCATTATTTTTAATGCTAGTATTTATGGACATTTATAGATTAAATCTTATGCTCAGTGTTTCTAAGATACATATTATACACATTATATATATTATATTCTCATTTATCTTCTTATTTAAAATTTGAGGCTTTTTTTTATTACTACCTTCTTCAAGATGAGGTAACTGTCCCACAATTGAGAAAACCTTCCCAAATGTGGAAGCCTGAGGTTTGGACTGCTTTCTCTCTAGTGTTCCCCAATAACTGTTGTGTAGTATAAAGTCCCGGGAGCATAGGTCCCACAGGTCAGAAGACATGAGAGGAAGCTTGGCGGAAGCTACTTTCTTTGAATTTAGAGACAGAAACCCATATAAACAAGGATAGATAGTCAATTAACTCTCACTAGAAGGTTCACCAAGTGTGAGCCCCTCCCCCAAAAAAGCCAATATTTATCACCATAGGTTCTATGTTAGTAAGACTAATTTTGTAAAACATTCCTGGAAGTTCAGAACTCTGGGGATTTTAACAAAAAAAAAATTAGCACTTTAAGTGCTTTCTTATCTTTAAAACTTTACCTTACCAAAAATCCAAATTACCTTGCAAAATTATTAAATAACAGCAACAATACAATCATAAAATTAAGATTATTTTAAAGAATGATAAGTCAAAACAACTGGCTCTTTGCCGCTCTAAGTGGAAATAGGAATCCGTAAAGTTCATCAATAAAAGCTCTTTATACAATGTAAAGTCGCAATAAATACTAGTGTGACTTAAATATTGAATTTAAAAGGTCTACATATCTTTCCATTCATGGGATCATAAATTCTTATTAATTTTAATGAGTCAGAGAATATATATTTACAAGTCAAAGATAATATGATTGTAAAGTTCAATTACATCAGTACTTAACTTTTATGACCTCCCAAATGACAGCGTGCTATCCCATTCCCACACAGGATTTGGAACTCTCTCCTGCAGTTACTTCTGCAGCATTAGTTGAGTGCCTAATGAGGCAGGTTTTCAGGGTAAAAAAATAATAATTTGTTCCTGTTAAATGTTTCTGTTAGCATGAAACACAGATACATTATGTGTCTTTTTTCAAAAAGTAAGCCTGGTATTATAATAATTCCGTGGAACTAAAACACAGTGTCTCTTAAAAGATGAGCCATTGGGCCAGAGCAATAATATAGCGGGTAGGGTGTTTGCCTTGCACTCCGTCAACCCGGATTCAATTCCCAGCATCCCATGTGGTCCCCTGAGCACCACCGGAGTAATTCCTGAGTGCAGAGCCAGGAGTAACCCCGTGTGACCTCCCCCCCCAAAAAAGAACTATTGGGGCAAAAAATAAAGAATGAAGGTGTGTTTCAAGCAAAGGAAATATAAAGAACAAAAGTATGACAGCATTCGACAACATGGTAAGTTCATGATAAAACCTTTAATGCCAGAAATCTAGTATGAACCACAATACAAACCACAGATACCATTTAGAAATAATAGAGGTCATTAAAATAATAAGAAACAGGTAAAATCCACTTTAAATTTTAATGTGACCCCCCCCACACACACATATATTTAAAACATGGCCATTTTAACACATAGCCAGTATAAAAATCATTAAGGAGACAATATGTTTCTACTTCTCTAAATATCAAGTCTTAATGGCATGGCAAACAGAACAACAAACTACGGCCTGGGAGAAGGGAACTGCCAACACTCGGGAAGAGGGCTGTAGGGGAAAGGCCACTATCAAGAGAGTGTTTTTTTTTTTTTAATTAGTGAATCACTGTGAGGTACAGTTACAAACTTACGAACTTTCGTGTTTTCATTTCAGTCATACAGTGAGCTTTTACCCATCCCTCCACCAGTGCCCATTCTCCCCCACCAATGATCCCAGTCTCCCTTCCACCACTCCCACCCCATCCCCCACCACCCCACCCTGCCTCTGCGGCAGGGCATTCCCTTTTATTCACTCTCCTTTTGGGTGTTGTAGTCTGCAATAGAGATAAGAGAGATTTTTAAGGAAACACAGGAAAGAAACTCACCAATACTAAAAACCCAGTACCTCAATGTAAGGATACGATTGTAGCAAAGTATCCTAAAATCATATCCTTACAACATCAAAATGGAAGGAAAAGGCCTGGAGAGACTGGACCACTGTAAATCACTTGTCTTGCACCGGGCTGACCCAGCATTACCTATCTGGGCTGTGCTTATGGTGCTCTGAGCCCTGCCAGGAGTATTTCTGAGTACAAAGTCAAGAGTAAACCTGAAACTCTAAACACTAGCAAGTGTAGCCAAAAAAAAAAAAAATTAATATATTTTTAAAGGGAGATAGGAGACTATAAATTGCATGCAGGGTCAGAACCAGTAGCAGGCATCATCTCCAAGGCCTCTCACAATCACAACCAAGCTGGGAAATTTCATTTCTAATCCTTTTTCTCAGAATGACACCCTAAGGGCAAAATCCTAACCCATCACAAGCTCTGCCCATTACAAGCCTCACCCATCACAAGCCCCACCCATCACAAGCTCCACCCATCAAAGCTCCACCCATCACAAGCCCCACCCATCACAAGCTCTACCCATCAAAACTCCACCCACCCATCAAAACTCCACCCATCACAAGCTCCACCCATCACGAGCTGGAAGCGAAGGGAAGTGGTAACTGAGCATCACTTAGACCTCCCATCTTCCCAGTTCACAGCAAGCCACAACTCCCAAAGCAAAGCCTGTTAGCAAGGCGCAATCTTAACTTCCTGTGCCAAAATTCAACTCCAAGTGGCAGGCTCTCAGGCTGAGGACCCCACCATCTATGAACACACACACACACACACACACACACACACACACACACACACACACACACACACACACACCGTGATTCACAGATTTGTGTGAATATACCAAGGCAGATTGGGTACTGCCAATTTTGGGGACATTTATCTTGCCGCATGTGAGCTTGAAGCCCAGATCCTTGGGTAACTACAAATTTTTGAGTTTCTCATCAACATTGACCAGATCTTTGAAACCCGCCACAAAGTTTCTCTGAGAACTCAAAATTGTAAAGCCCAAATTGCCCCACACATACTGAGACCCCCTGTCCCCCAAACTCCCCTGGAGAATCACGGCTGTAGCTTGGCTGTTGCAGGCCTGCTCAGGGTCACGGCACACAGTGCACCCATAGTTTGAACATTTGGCACTTAGAGACCTGCAAAAACTTGGTGCCACAGACTTGCCCAAAACTAGCAGCATCACTTCACTCTAGACTTGCTGCCAGTGCCTCAGGGGCCTACCCTAGGGTAGCCCTGTTGGTTCATGGCTGTTAACTATTTGGTACTGATGACTGAGACTCCAGCTACAACCCACGCCAGTGACACTCTGAAACTTTAGGCACGTCCAAGGACCAGGTCACAGCACAGGGCTGCCCCATGAGAGTGCTACACTGTAACATACATGACCCCTGGTGAGTTCTCAGTGGTCATCCAGCTTCCCATAAGCCCAGAGTCACCGTTATTCTGAAATTTGTGATTATAAATCATCAATCACCAACTAATTGGTCTCAAACTTGAACCTTCACCTTGAGCCATTACATAGCACGAGGAGTGGTTAATAAATGGAGGATTTCCCGGACACTGGTGGAAAAAGCGAAAAGCCAGGGGAGAACCAGAGCACATCAGCAGTTTGAAAGTTCCTGATGACCTCATAAACTTCTGATAATCTCATGGTCCTATTAATGGGCACTGAGATAAGGATAGAAGAAGTATGACAGAAGGCATGGAACATGGGCAACTTTGGGGGAGGTCATCACATGCTCTGGGAACTAGTGTACAGTGCAAAAATTTGGTTTTACTTATAAACCAACTTATAGAGTCTGTTTATTTTTATTCCTGAAAATCTTAAATCTGGCTAGAATTCTATACTGATGGATCTCTTTGCTGCTGATATCAAAGGTTGGTTTGTTTACCATTAGCCATTCCAGCTACCCACCATGGTTGTTTCCTAAGAGGTAAAAGAAAAAGTATCAAGTGAGACCAGTGGTTTACAAGAGCAAATGACAACAGAATGATGTTCTAAACACATCCTGTTGAGGCTATGTCCTGATTGTTCTACTCAGCTTAAAGAAAGGAGAGGAAAGAACGCCTAACCTCTCTTACAATAATTAATAAAAGAGAAAGAGTATGCATAAATTAAACACTTATAAATACCAATAGTTATGGAACAATTTAATTAAAATAAACAATGAATGAAGTCATGAGGTAATAAGTTCTACATATGTTTATCTAAAAGAGGTGAAATATTCTTTCAAGAAGAAAAAGAACTGGAATAAGAATTGTGGAAGCTTAAACAGAAACTAAGATCAGCAAACTGAAAAAAAATTAAAGTCTACTTTCCTTAGGTTTGAAAGATAATAACTTTTAAAATATTTTTAGGAGTACAGGAACTCGAGGGGAAGTGGGCATGTGTGAGGCATGGTCTTGTAGATTCAGCAGAACAATAGGTGAAAAAAAGACTGATCTATATTAGTGACATTCTCCAAGTCCTCTGAAGCCTAGGGATCTTGCTCAAACGATGTCTGATTGAGAGATAATTACAGGGGAAATGCCAATTCCACATTTCATCTCTGTGTGCTTTGTTGCACATTGTCAAAAGTCCCACGGAGACGGGATATGAAAAGAATAGCATGACAGCAGTGAGATGGGAATAAAAGTGGTCTTGGACCCACGCCAGATAATGTGGAAGTAATTGAGATTTACCAGCATAATTTTCATAATCGCTTTTGGATGCACAATTGTTGGAGAGTGTGCCATAGATTCACATTTATTAGCATTCTGGGGTTATATTGCCTTTATAGAAAGTGGTTAAATTCTTGCCTTTGCAGAAATTCCTGGGGTCATTCTCCAAATGCAGTGCGGTAGAGCTGGAATCTTCGAGCCAGGTCCCAGAATTTACCTATACCTGCAATCTCAATGAGTCAATATCAGCTGGTCTATGAGGCTATAAATGAGGCATGATAGTTTTTTGATCTCAAACATGATGAGATGTTTAAGAACCAAGATGTATGTAAGAACCAAGAAGCTCTGGCCCATTTCTCCCCTGCTTGGGGCCAGCCTCAGAGACGCCCTACTTCCATCCGACCAGAGCTCCTCCTGTTCGCTTTCATGAGGTCAGTGGTCTCCATCATTAGGGAGGGCAGAGCTGCCAAAAACTGCCAAGGCGGCACTTTGTGGATTAAGCTACTTCGACAGAGAAAAGGAATTTCCAAGAACTGGTTGCAAAGTCACTTGATTTCCACAGAGAACATAAAACAAAACCACAAGAAAAAAAGATGTCTTTGGAGAGAAATGGCAAATACATCCCCCGTGGGTTTAAGGCAGCGGCAGATACCCTATGAACAGCTTTCAAACATCGCCAAACTTAGCCTCAGTCTTCAGCCACTTGGTACTTCTGGCCGTCCGTTTAGTCATAGTAGGATTCTCATAGTAGAAAACCTCTTCACTCTTTCTGCTCACTTTGGGAATTATAAAAGATAAAGAAAAGTTTTGGCTCTTGCACTGACTTCAGCTATTCCTAGTTGTGAGGTTGTATGCATGTGTGGCTATTAGATTCTGGAGCAAAGGGAAAGGAAGGCAGACAGCAGTAACCCTCTTCCCAAAGCCCAGTCTAGCCTTTAGAATGTGGGGGCCCGAGAGATAAAAAGCAGGTAGGACACTTGCCTTGCAAATGGCCGACCCAGGTTCGATCCCCAGAATTCATATGGTCCGAGGAGCCCACCAGGAAAGATCCTGGTTTCACACTGTGAAGAGTATAACTCTCATGTGTTGCCCTGGTAGCTTTTGCTCACTGTTCTCCTACTGGACATAAATTTATTTCAGGTTCATCAAAGATGAGGGATGACTAAGGAGTACTTTGGTTCAATGATAGTGCAGTAATAGTGAACACACAATCTGGAGCCAATCCAGCTGCCTCTGAAACCCCTGTTTATTGCATATCAGCTATGCGTCAAGTGGAAACAACATCATATTCTATATTGATGCTAGATATTAATTGGTTAACATTTGTAAAGTCCTCAGACTGTCACTGACCATAATTATTAGTGCTCTTTCTGGCCTTATTAGATATAGCCAACTCTGGGAGAACTAAGATATAGAAGTAGCAAGATCATGCCAAAGGTGTAGAAAGAAAGAGAATTCACAAGAGCTGAATATTTGGCAGGTGTGATGTTTTTGCAGGGAAGCAGGGAAATTCCAAAATGCAGCCAGGAAGTGAAAATCCCCTGCACCCAGAGTGTGATGGGCTATTGGGTTCCGGTTCAAAGGGAAAGGAAGGGTAGACAGCAGGAACGCTGTTTCCAAAGCCCATTAGCAGAACAAGTATAGGTTCTTCTCTGCTTTGGTTCTTTCTGTCTTTCTTTCTTTCTTCCTTTCATTCTCTCTTTCTGTCTTTGCTTTCTCTCTCTTTCTGTCCTTTCTTTCTTTCTGTTTTTTCTTTCTTTCTTTCTTTTCTTCTCTCTTTTTCTTTCTTTTTCTGTCTTTCTTTTCTCTCTGATTTCTTTCTCTCCTTTCTTTTTCCTTCCTTCCCTCCCTCCCTCCCTCCCCTCCCTCCTTCCCAACTCACTCACTCCCTCCCTCCCTTCTTCCTTCCTTCCTTCCTTCCTTCCTTCCTTCCTTCCTTCCTTCCTTCCTTCCTTCCTTCCTTCCTTCCTTCCTTCCTTCCTTCTTTCCCACACCTGGCCTTACTCAGGAGTTCTTTTGGCCCTGTTCCAGAACACTCCGAGGTCCTGGAAGCCATGTGTGGTGTCAGGGATAAAAACCTGGCCTGCAGCATGCGAGGCTAGTGCCCTACCCACTCTACTATCTCTCTGACCTTTCCTTAGTTCTTTCTATCCAAACAGGTTCCACTTGTTTGATCCAAATTTTTAAGTGATGCATCAAAGATGGACTATCTAAAATTTCTACTGTAATATATCACTGAAGAAGACAAGTACTATGTATAAGTCAGAATTCTTAGACTCAGAGAAGATCATAAGATAAGCTGCCTTTCTTGTGCATTATCCCAAGAATATCTAGGGTATCCCCTTGCTCACATGGGTCCCAACAGCACACGAGAGTGTAACTGGAAAGGATAAAGCCAAGTGGACGCTCAAGGCACCCTTGGCTTCTTAGAAAGGGTGCCAGGAGGATGCTCACAGAAAAAGAACTTTTCCTTTCTCTGAACCTCCAAAGGCAATCAAAGTAATTTTTTTAAAAATCTTATGGTAAAAGACAACATGCAATTGGCTCCGTTTATCTTATGTAAGCATGACTCATTAACTGAATCACTCCTTAAGCAATGGTTAGGAGATACTGCACCAGATCAGCCGCTGATAGACTGAGTCCAATCTGGCAGTGCCTTCTTCAATTTCAAATCATCCACAGCAACCACTTGCAGAATGCAGCCAATTTTCAGACCTAAATTACTTCTGGCTCCATAGTAGCATCAGCCCATGAAACAAGCTTCTACCAGAAGCTTAAACTCTCCAGAAGCAATTATTTAGAATGGCCTCAAACCTACATTCCTGCCATTTGAAACTGTTTTCCGTAATTGCCAGCCATCTTGCCCATTAGCGTGTCTCTAGAAAGGAGGGGCTAGAAGTTAAGGCTTGACTTCCTCATGGAGTTGTCCCCAAATGCGTTATGGCCGTTAGGCATAAATACCCTAACTACCCATGAAAATTATTCTAACTGTTTTTAGAGTGATTCGAAATCTGCCACTTCACAGGAGAAAGTTCATCTTGATCTGGCTAGAAACGAGTCTTGATACTTGTCCTACATGAATTCTAATTTTATCTGTGAAATCCCAGAAGGAGAATTGGTGGTCTTTTCCATGGAACACCTTGAGGAGAAAAAAAAGATTTGACAATGATTTTTTGCAATGTGGAAATCAAATGCATTTAATTTCAGAGAAATATTCAGAAAGAATCGAAGCATGAAAATTACCACAGAAATCGGGCTCCCTCAGCAAATGTGTCCCAACTGAGGACTAAGAAGTTCACCCCTGACACACATCTCCTGGCAAGGATTTTATAAATAGTAAACCTGGGTTCTATTAGCCATGCTGGCCCTCACTTGCCTTGTGAATGCTTTCCTCCATATTTTCTTATTGTAAAATGAATTTTCACTCTATATAAGTGATCTATTAACAATGAGCAAAGATTTACAAGCACAAAACAGTACAGTTGTTACAATACCAACACTGATGTCTTTTACCCGAGAGTTTTTCCAACTGAATACCTCACAATCACCTGCGACAAAAATCTCCATGAAGACCAAGACAGCGTGTTAATTCATGGCTGCAAGTACCCAAGCAACAGGATAGGCTCTAAACATACTTGAAATGTACTAACAGGGAAAATGAAGAAAACATATCTACTTGCTAATGTTTGCCCTTAAATAATATTTGCAACGAGGCATTTTCTCATGCCTCAAGATCACTTTGTCATACCAGGGCTGTTGCTTTCTCCAGGGCTGTGATTCTTACGGGATGTCAAAATTCAGTGTACCACTTTTTGTAGTCCTCAGGAGATGGGTCAAAGAAGATCTTCCCATCAGGGACAGCAGTTACACTTACTGAGTCAGGCTCAGTCCAGACGTTTATAGTTCTGTATCTGCTCACCCCAAACTACTTTTCCTACAGAGTCGTGTTCATTTTCATTTTCCTGAAAAGCAAATGTTTGTCCATAGTGGTTCCAAACCTTGTCCTTATATGACTGATGTTGGTCAGCAATAAGTGGAATATTTCTGTGCAACTTCAAAAGGCTACAGATGTCCCGGACAGCTGTTGGGGGTGTGAGCGAAATGCATGTTCACCATGAAACCCCGGATTAGTCTTGTGTAGATGACCTAAGCTCTCTGGCCTCTTGGTAGCCAAACCTAGGAAAAGCACAGTGCGGTGCATTTCTCTCTCACCTGAAATAGAAAATCCAGTGCCTCTGGGTTTCCCCGGGGGGCTCTGAGCAGGGCTGGGGCAGGGTGGACAGACTGAGACATGAGGGAGGGACACATCTCTCGAAGGGTGTGGGTGCTGAAAGATTTTGTGCATGGAACCCTGTCCTTGACACTATTGTAAAACTGCAAATCAAGGAAACTAAAATAAAATATAAAGCACGAATAAAAATTAAGCAATACTAACAACAAAAACCCCAAACGTGGGAGGAGGATGTCCAGATTTTTCCAGCTACAATAGTAACGGGAACGTGGTACCGAGTCAAGCTCAAGGCTGGACAGACAGACCAAACTAAAAATCTTGCTTTGCTTCCTATTGCAAAATTAAAACGCCAACTTTAGTCTTCAAGGACAATTATTATGTGGTAAATTTGTTGGTTACAGTTATCTCCTGGAAAGTTTCATTACTTGAAATTTCGGTGGAATTTCCTTCGTGGGTTCCACACCAGGTTTAATCTTAAAAGAAGAAAACCTCTCTCCTGTGCTTCCAGATTCATTTTACTTCTCAGCTCTCCAGGTGCCGGTCAGACTGTGCTCCTACTCTGGGGGGGGGGGGGAGGGGGACGGGGCCTGCCAGATTCCCCACAGCCGCCTCTCCCGAGTGCATCTGCGCCAGCTTTCCTACTTGAACAGTGTCCCAGGAATCCTTGCGGCTTCCAGCTCCCCGAGAGAGCCCAGAACCCCCGGGGACAACAGATAACAGCTGGCTCCGAGGTCGTCGTCCAAACCTTTAAGGCATAACCAACAAACTGTATGAAGAAAATTGGGTGAGGCAGTCAACTGTCCTGAGCTGCTCTGGACAAAGACAGGATGCAGGGGTGGGGAGGGGGGGTGGCTAGTGGCCGTTGCCAAGGGTGAAGCAGGACACTGAGGCCCCACGCTGGGCATCTGTGATATCATAATCACTTCCATCAGCAACGATTGCCATATCATAAACACAAGATTATGATTTCATGGGCGGATAGACCAAATGAGAAGCAGAACTGTGAGGTAAAGAATGCTTGTTAAAGCAAACTATTTTCAATAATTCAAAGAGGGATTTGAAAAAGGAATCCGAGCCAAGGACTTTTTTAATCTAAATGTTCTCAGCATTAGGGCTGTGTCCAAACCAACACTGCTGACACATACACGATGGTCTGGAGTCAACGTGCCTCCAAGAAGCTGTCTGAAGGATCTGATGGGAGACCAGCTGTCACCAGGGCTCTCCCCAAAGGGCGAGAGCTCCCAGCTCCACCCCTTCCTGCCATGGAGGAACGACCCATTTACTACAATTCTGAAATAAAAGCTATTTTCCTCAGGCCACGTCTGATGTAAAATAACTAATTTCTACTAAGAGACTCTTTGATTACTCTCTAACTAGATGTGTAAGTATCTAAAGTGAAGAGATGCTACGGATACAGCAGCCTACAAACACAGTGCAGTCTCCTGGCACTACCTGTCAGGATTGGAGTGCAAGGAAATTCCAGAGCAAGTACTGCACCTTTTGCCTGGACTAATGTGTGTGTGTGTTTGTATATACATATATATGTTGTTTTTTGCTTCTTTTATTTCATTATGTATATATACACACACATACATATGTAACGTAGAATTGGAGGTATACAACAACCAAAAACCACAATGTAACTCTACCAAAGAATTGGTCTCATTATTATAAGCAGAAAAACAGAAAATGCAAAGACATAAATTTCATAAATATACATCATTTGTTAATGTAATAAATGTACATTAATCAAGAGAGCTTAATTATACATGGTATCTGTGTTTGTGGGTCACCCAGCCTTAAGGATATAAAGGGCTCAGGGAACATTTTCTTTCATTTCCTATGAGATGAAATTGCTCTATTTGCACAGAAAATACCTGCAAATAATCTTGGCATCGTTCTAGGACACCCAGGACGCACATTCAGGAAAGGAAGACATGTTGTGGAGTAACACAGGTGGTCTAGTGGGAGATGATGCAAAAGTGAGATGTGGTTAAACAGGAAATACTTCCTATAAGTCAGAAGCAAAAGTGTGCATTCAGCAACTAGGGGATTGTAAATGAGAGAGAGAGAGAGGAAATAACTCACACATCTGAATTGTGTCCTAAAATACAATATATTTCATGCTGATCAACGAAAGAGCTGGCAAGAAAAGTATTTTGACTTTTATATCCTTTTCTCTAGACAAAGAACTCTGTGTATCAGTACATATTTAAATGGATGTGCTTTTAAGACAGCTGCTGAGAAATGACCTTGTCTGTAAAGCAGGAAGAAAGCTGATGCTAATACTAGATAAACACAAAACCACCTGTAGGCGTCTACAAACTGACTTCCACAGTAGGATCTATCTGCACCAGAAAATCCTAACTCAGATCACATTAAATTCTTCAGGCTCCTCGGAGGAGTGTAAGATTCCTCTAGAATTCCCCAAAATGTTTCCTCTGCTCTACTGGCCCTGCCTCTCACTAGCTCAATTTGCTTAAATACATTAATCTGTGTCTCAATTCTCTAGTTGGTCAATCAGAAGAATAAAAGCTCACTCTATTCTATTATGAGCACTGAAGAGTCAACACACATGAGCTTGAACGGTAAGTGCAAGTGCTCAGACAGACACACGGTGGAGGGGATTGCTGTTAGCGAGGGCTGGCTGTCTCACCCTGTTTGCCTCTGAGCAGGACTGTGCTCAACGGGAATCGTTGATGTTATATTCACTGTCACTGTCATCCTGTTGATCATCGATTTGCTCGAGCGGGTGCCAGTAACGTCTCTATTCATCCTAGCCCTGAGATTTTAGCAGCCTCTCTTTACTTGTTCTTTCCAGCTGTGCCACATGCGAGGCTCTTTCAGGTCAGGGGAATGAGACCCATCATTGTTACTGTATTTGGCATATTGAACACACCACAGAGAGCTTGCCAGGCTCTGCTGTGCAGGCAGGATGCTCTCGGTACCTTGCCAGGTTCTCCGAGAGGGAGAGCTAGGGTATAAGAGGTCGAACAGCTGTGAATGCCTCACAGGGCTGCCCAGACACGGACAGGACTGACAGATTGATAGCTCCTTCTCGATTCTGTGGGTGGTGGGCATGGCCATTCTTAGTTGGTGGAGCTTTTGTCTGGTTAATTCCGATAACAAACGAGACCCTGGCATGCTAACTAGTTATGCGACCCCTGAGCGGTTGGCTGGTTGGTGTCCCCCAACTTTTTAGAGGGACATGTGGCGTTCAGCCACCCGAGATTGAGCACTAACAGGTCTGTGATGCCCTTAGATGTCCGGGGCTGCACGCCTTCTGGGAGTAAGGCACAAAAGTCAGCACTTCAAGCTAATTCCCAAGAAACTGATTTTTGGAGGGAAGGGTGTCTACTATTACTTTTTTTTAAAGTAAAAATTTTGTTTAGACCCCAGAGTGTAAAAAACTAAGGCTCGCCAAGGGGCGCACGCACTCACGGGCTCTCCGGGCGGCTCTGTCTCACCACCCGCATTTGGTGCTCTGGAACCGCAGTGTGTGGACTGGATCAGGACGGCCGGTGGTCAAGGAAGAACAAGGACCAAGCTGGTTGCTGATTAGTTACTGTTTATTCAATCTTCCATCTTTCTCATCTCCCGCACTCCCAGCTCCAGCCTCTCTCTCGATCTGCTGCAGCCTCTCCCTTTCTCTACTCCTCTCCTCCTACTCTCTCTCCCACTTTGCCCTCTAGGCTACACCCAGCCAGGTAGCAAAATCAACATAAGAAAGCCCTTCCTGAGGGCAGGGCATTCCAAAGCCCTTCCTGACTCTTAAGGTTTTTTTCCTTTCCTTAGTCCAAACACTTATTAACATCTTAATACTAGTTATTTTTGTATGGACATAGCAAGAGATACATTGAGGCTTGCAAGGCAGCTCTCCTGACAACATCTTGCCACAGACTCAGACCACAGCACTCATGCCAGATTAATCACTCCTCACCCTAGCAGGGTCCGAATCTAGTTATCACTGTTTGGATCATGACAACATTTGTCCATGATCAAGCTCTTAACTTATAGTTAAGCATTAGGCACTTTGGCCAGGCCCATCTCGATGCCAGGGTAGCACACAACTCACTGCTTGCCCTGGGTCCGTCTCGTCCCTCGTTGGGACCCTGCTTTGGGGGTGCTAGGAAGTAAGGGCAGCTGAGGTTTAGGTCAAGAGAACAGATGCCCAGGAGGAAAATATCATGTAGAGTCAAATGACTCCCAGGTTATAAAAGCATAGCATTTGCTAAGTCTTCCTGTGTCCATACAAAAAGGACATTGCTCTGAATAAACTATGCAAAGGACTCAAGGAGAAGAGAAAAACAATATTTGCAAGTCAACAGAACACTAAGAAAGAAGTTACAAATAAACACAGAGGAGTGGGAGCACTGTAACGGGAGTAACGCAATAAACCTAAACTACCTGAGGCTATGTTATCCTACACCTTTTTTATTAAAAAATAATAATAAAAGTAAAACAAAAGTCTACCCTAAATAAAAGGCACTAAAAATTAGAGCAACTGCTGTGGACCAAATGTGGTATGTCTTTCAAACTTCCAAAATAAAATTGTATTGAATATAGTTTAGAATGAGAGATATGGTCCACCCCCGTGTCCCCTACACGGGCTCGAGCACACACATACACACCCTCCTCCTGTCCCCCCATGAGTAAGCACTTACTATTACTTTTCTTTGTTGTTGTTGTAGTACTTTTTTTCTCTGCACCAGAGTCTCACACGTGAGAAGCAGTGCTCTGTTCCCAGTCTCTGGTCTACTATCATTTCAAGAGTGAATGATAAGTAAAACAGGAAGGGCTAACTGAAAAGTCTACGTAGGATCTTCCATTAGTGCTACGAAATTGCTCGTGCCAGCCAAAGATAAAGATCTATTGCACACAGTGCCTGCCTTCTGCGTAAGAATATTTACCCTCTCAGAACCATAACACACAGTTGACCTTTAGTCTGGGAATTCGAGGTGCTGAACACCCCACAATCCCCACTGCAGGAAACAGTAGATTGTATATAGATTTTGGCTGCCCCACGCTTCACTATCAATAATCTGCTATCAGCGAGAAATCTTACTAATAGCAACTGAGCTACACATGTTTTATATATAATATGTATTATGTAGGGTATTTCTACAATATTTTCCTCTAGGAAATAAAGTGTTAAGAAAAATCATAAGGGAGAAACAATCTATTTGCAGTATTTCTAACATTCTGATTTGACTTGTTTGTGAAGATTTCTATATTGTTATTTTTTTTTATCATTATTGCAACCATACTGGAAAATCAGACATGAGGGTAACTCTCCAAGACAGAGAACATACCTCACTGCTTCCTTTACTAAAGGGGTTTTATGGGAAAACTTTTCCCAAACTCTCCCACCAAGGGCTTCATTGTTATTTTTAATGTAGGGTTTTGTTGTCATTCTTAATGACAAAATTTTCTCATATATCTTGTCCCAAGCCATTAAGTAGGAATGGCTTTTAAACAGTAAGACATGTCATTGACTATAGCTAGGGATGATCAGTAAGGAAAGAACTGACCTCACAAATTATCAGTTTACAATTGCAAACATTAGATTTTCAGGAGTCTATATAAGTCAATAAGTAATTACTAATAATGTATCTTATAAGTGCAAGATAAAAGTGTTATAACTATGTTAGGGCTTTTGATGTATCTAGTTACATTATCCAGAAAAAATACCGACTTACAATAACAGCTAGTGACCAGTATATAGGTCAATATATCTTTTAGTTTTCATCATTTGAGAGAAAAAAAATAGCATCTCATTATATATATTTATGCAGCTATTCAATTTCTATTCAATTTCTAATGTGATTGGACACTTTTTTGGTTGTTTACTGGTTTCTGGTATTTTTTGCTTCTTTTATTAATTGTTTAGCCTTTCTTTTAATATACTTTTTATTAGTATATTTATTCTCTCCTTTAGATACATAAATATATTTTCAGCATATTTGTTTGAATTGCATATTTTTTACTGGTTTTGGTCTCTGGTGTTTTTTCTTCTTTTGTAGATTTCTTAGTATTTTCTCTAAATTTTTCTGTTGGTAGATTTATCCTTCCCTTAGATACATGAATATATTTTCAATACATTTTAGTTATATTTTAATATTGATACTAATCTATGTTTGAGGCCATTTTATATAGATATATAAAATCCTTTTTGCCATATAATACTAATATATCTTCAGAGTTAACATTTACTTCTTGATATATAATTTTACCATGTATAAATAATAAATACTGTATTAATATTTATTTAATTTTTAATAAATGTTTCATTTAAGATGTTAAATACATGGATGCATTTCCTTTATGATTTTACCTTATAGTATGCTAGCAGCACAGCAGAGCCTGGCAAGCTACCTGTGGCATATTTGATATGCCAAAAACAGTAACAAGTCTCACAATGGACACGTTACTGGTGCCCGCTCGAGCAAATTGATGAACAACAAGATGACAGAGCTACAGTGCTACAGTATGCTAGCAAGTTCCTTGCTTCTGGGGAGCCAGAACCAAAAAGTATGCCATTCATTAGATTTATTTCTAATCTTATATTCTCAGTTTGCTCTTGAATCCATCTCTCTGTTATAAAATACAGATCTGTCTTCCTATGTACTTACTAGCAAGTTTGAAATGCAAATTGTTATACAAAACTTATAGAGGTGCACAATTTTTTACTGATATATTTAATATAATCGATTGCAACAATGACTTCTCTGCCTATTTGTCCCTAGGTACAAGCTGTCAAACTCTATAACACATGAAATATTTCATATTTAGTATGACAAGTCGCCCTTTTTCTTTTAATTTTTCAAAACTATTAGAAGTGGTCATTCCAATGGGCCTCAGCCCCAGCTCCTGCACCTCTGCTCGATGTCACACCCCACCAGGTAAGATCCGTCTCCAGTCTCCACACCCACACCCTGCCGTTCCAATGGGCCTACACCGCAGCTCCTGAAGAGAGTGTTTGCACAAGTTAAGTGCATGAAAGTTCCTCGTCGAAGTTCACACTTCTCACATTTATAGTTCCTACTGCTGGGTGAAGATGGGAAGGGAAGTAGAACAATTTCAGACCTAATTCCTCAGGGAGCCTCTGGAAGGGTAAACACCAAGAGCACGGCAGGAACACCAAAAACCCAATGGAGAAGGCAGGTAAAACCCACCAAGTCCAATGAGCAAAACAATAAAACCAACCGACTCATTAAATACTCAGAAAATGAATTTAGTGACCCCATGGTAAGGACGTTTAGAGAGTTCAAAGGGACAAAGTGGCACAGGTAGGAAGGAAAGCACAAAAATTAAATCTGAAATGACAAAACAATAAGCAGAGATGACTATGGTAGGTGATATTTAAAAAAAAGAAAAGAAAAATAGGAGCTCTGAGCAGCAGAAAAATAGTAGCAGCTGAGGAGGAGATCAAGGCACTCCAACATGAGATGGCACAAAACACAATAACACAAGAGAAAATGGGGCAGGTAAAAGATAATACACTAGATAGCAGTGAGATGAATTCAAGAGGAACCATATAGAAATCACTGGAATCCCTGAGGAAAACGAAGGCAAATTCGATGAAGCACTTAAATAAGTCGTAGAAAATAACTTCCCAGAGTGGAGGAATATAGGCACAAGGATCCAAGCGGCCAGAAGGACTGTCTGGAAAAAGTTTCACTGCAAAAACTTCCAGTGAAAATTGACTCAAATAGGAAAACTACAGCACACATTGGACTCAAAATGACAAAGTTAAAGGTAGAGACAAAATATCGAAAGCAACAACATCAAAAAGGAGACTTAACGCAGAGGAAAGACCTTGAGATTTACAGCACGTCTATGAAGAGAGATGCTGCAAGCCGGAAGAGAAAGGAGGGATAGAGTACAAAAATTCCGTGAAATGAGCGTGTGGCCAAGAATACTGTCTAGTTAGAGAATCATTCAGGTTTAGAGGAATGATGCAGAGCTCCATGCACAGGCATCAACCTAGGGAGTTCACAGCCAATTAAGCTGCCCTGTAGGAAGCATGGAAGGAGCTTCCTGAAAGGCAAGATAATCTATTCGGCACTTGGCATTGAGTATGGCATCAGTCTAGGTGCCCGGGGCTGCCCGCTACGACATTAAAGGTATGTTTACTCTGAGCTTGCTAAGGGGTTTTATACACTCTCAATAAGTAACATCTTCTCTATACTTAATGTTCTATGTCTAAACAGCTTTTTTACGTTTATAGATATTCTTTCATGTAAACTGTAAAATATTTAATGCCAAAGTTGAAAATTTATTTATGTCAATGAGAGTAGGCATTATGATTTAACTTTCTTTATGTAGCAACATAGCAATCGATCATTAGAATGATTTATTGGTTTCTTTTCTAAAATTTCATTTGCCATTCCTTTAAGTGTTGTTGGAACAAGCAATATGAAACTAAATTTGTTATTTTTCTGCCAAGGAAAAGGCTGGAAGGTGAAAAAGAATCTGGTGGAGGTAAGATTACACTGGTGATGGAACCAGTATTGCTGAAGCAACTCTATTATGAACAACTTGGTAAATTACAGTGACTTAACAAAAATATTTTTAGACTGTGTTACAAATTATATAAGTTAATGCCTTGATTAAAAGAATATTATTTTAATATTATTTTAAATAATATTAATTTAATCTACACAAAAGAATATCAATCTCAAACTTTATAATATAGACTAAGAAAAATGACAAGATTACAAAGGGGGAAATCCAGGACTTGGTGACCACTTTAATATCAGAGGTCTCGGAGATAAATATTATGAGCTTTAATCATCAGCTGAAGACAGGGAAAAAACTTACCCCAAAACTCTTATGTGAAGTACTTTAAAGGATGTGACTAAAACAGAAGGTCAGCAAATGTCCTGGGGAAATTATCGAGCTAGCCCTGAGGTTGCCAAACCATCAGCCCTGGACAGGGGGTGGAGGTGACTCACTGGGAATTCCGGGCCAAGATTCGTCCTTTGCTGTTAGTCAGGGACATTAGGCAGAAATCATCTGGGTTAAAAACAGAAAACAAAAAAACTTACACATAGAACATGACCATATAGTAAACTCATAGTGTTTGTCCCTTCTCAGAAATGACCCACAGTTATGCCCAAAATTCCCAAATCACTTATTAAACTCGTGAGAGACTCCCCCAAAGTTCAGAGCAAGCAGCCGAAAACCTCTCCAGGAAAAGGCAATTGCTCTGGATGGAAGATCACTCCTGCAGTCCAGACTATCCTGAGCCCTTCTCCCTCCTGGATGGGGACCAGCCTGAAGGGGACAGGTCCTCATCCCACTGGGAGCACAATGAGCCAGTTGGCCTCACTCTCCAGCCTGACTGGGACATCCTGTGCTTGACAAAGCAAGTGCTTCCCTTGTTCGGCCTCACTCAGAGTGGGCAGGACCCCGGGGGTGACTGAAAGATCCTTTTCAAAGAGGTCAGAAGCAAATGGACAGATGCTTCTCCTGGGAACAAACAGTAATGGTTGAAACATACACAATAAAACATACGCCAAAATAAGTGTATCAGAAAACAGTACAACTCAAATAAATACTCTTAAAGTGAATGCATTTCGTACTGGCTGGGCCAAACGTAAAGGCACTTTTCTCTATAACGACACGGCTCTGTTTTGCACGGAGCACTTGGAGCACAGCGTCAGCTCAACAGAGTTAGACAGAAAACTTACCACAGCAAAGATAAAACTCTCCTTGGGAGGCGTCTGCCACGGCTCAGATCAGCAGCTCCCAAGGGTCCCTCTCTCTACCAGGTGCTGGCTGGGAATGGCTGAGATCTGGAGTGAGGCCTCAGTCCTGTCCGTGCAGCCACCTGCAGTTTCTTTGACTGCTTGGGATCTCCATGAAGCGACACCTACCCAGAGAGCTTTCTAGGTAGTTTTCTAGTCTTCTAGAATTTTCTAGTTTTCAGAGTTGCACATTCTCTTCCTGGTGATTTGGACTCTCATAAAACACAGGGAAAGAATTCCTGTCTCCAAGCATGAACATCTGCATTTACACAGACACTTGCGTGTGAGTGTGAGCAGAGGCTTTGTTTGTCATAGCCACTCTCAGGTGATCTGCCGCAGACGAACAGGCGGGGTGCAGCCGTGGTGCGGAATATTCCTCAGAAGCAGAAAGGAACAGACTGTGATGTAGGCAATAGTTTGGACGGATCTCAACACATTTATACTGAGTGGAGAAGAGCCTCCTATGCATTGCATGATTTCTTTTATGTAATTCAAAATGGAAAAACTGAAAAGGTGAAAAATGGATTAGTGGTTTCCAGGTTCTAGGGGTAGTTGCGGTGGCAGGGTTTAAAGGAATACACGGGACCCCCGGCTCTGTATCTTGGTAGTTGTGTTGGTCACACAAATTGATATAAATGGAACTACTAGAGTAAATAAAGACAAATGAAGGTAAATTTATAAAATCTGAATAAAGTCAATTAACTATCAATTTGCTATTCCCTTTGTGATAGAATATGATTATACTAGTTTTTCAAGGGATTATTGGAAACAACTGAGTAAAAAGTCAGTTATGTCATTCTGTATTGTATCTTACATCTCCATACACGTGTACAATAAAACTTTAAGGAAACATTCCTTGGGGGGAGGGGTGTGTGGGGTGTGAATACACCCATTGGTGCTCGGGGCTGACTCCGGGTTCTGTATTCCAAGGGACTGCTTGGGGGCCCAGATGTGGTGCGAGGGATGAAATCAGGGTAAGATGCTAGGCAAGTACCTCACCCCTATGCTATCTGACCCTGGGGAAAACTTTTGAGTAAGAATTCATGCCCTCATCATCGCCCACCTTCCTGATACTGGTCAATTTTCACATGAACATGCCTGTAGTTGTGTATAATATCAATATTTATGTCATTAAAAATTCTCCACTTTATTAAATATTTCAATACCTTTATTGTAAAATGAATGTATTTAAATTTTCAAGATTTGTTATGAAACAGTTTATAAAATATTTTAAAATATTTGTGAAATGTATATTTGAATATAAAATATGCATTCAGTATACATTTATAAACTATTCATTGAAATTTTTTAATTATCTTAAAACAATTTCCTTTATTAAATCTTCATGATGCTTTTTGTTTTCAAATAAATATATGGGTTATTAGTAGAAGAGCTGTATAAAAGTTACATAGACTCTCATTTTCTCAAGTTTTTGAGCTTCTGCAGAATATCACATATAATTGTTCAATAGAAGTTTCTTAAACTTCAATTCTCTAATTCACTGGAGACACCTGAATAAAAGCAAGATTACAAAAACTAGAGTTTGGACTGCACATCTTTGCTTTTACCAATTCAACCAGCCTACACATCTTGAAACATATTTCGCTGTGTACCAGGGACGTGGCTTGCAGAAGAGCCCCTCCCCATAAGCACAGCACCACAAAAGAACGGAACAGAAAAAAATACAAAACAGAGCCACTCCCACTTCCTCAAGTACCATCTATTACATATATGTATAACTTAGAGAGGGGTTATGGAACATATATGTAACATACATATATGTGGGGCAGAGAGTCTCTTGCCCGCACGCTTGGCTGTCTTCCCCGGGGCCCCTCAGAGGGGATGGGCTCCAGCTTCCCTCCCCACCCTGAGCAGAGCTCCCGGCGGCCGAAGACCACTGGAACCTAGCTACAGCCATGCTGGAGGCCCCTCTCCACACGTCCGGACAGGCCTCATGCATGAAGGTACCGGCAGAGGAGCCCAGGTATGTGTAATCCCATCAATGGCCAACATCCAGAGACTTAAAAGCAAGCTCCCAGAAGAGAGCCATGCAGAGAGTCTCTTGCCCTCATGCCTGGCTGTCTTCCCTGGGGCCCCTCGGAGGGGATGGGCTCCAGCTCCCCTCCCTGAAAGGTGGAAGACACTGTGAAGGATGAGGCGTAGGTAAAATCAGGTTTTCTCTTCTCTCCCACCCTCCTCCTCACCAGGTGAAGAGAACAGGAACTAAGAATGGAGGGTGAGTGTGGGAAGAAGAGAGTGTTAGATCTTAGTCTCTCTTCCTTGACCCTATCAACCTGTACTGTTCTCTGGAGAGCTTCGGGATATGATGACCAGAGTTAACTGGGACTCTGCGGATACCATCCCAAAGCATTTCTGACCTAGAAGATGCCAGAAGTGATGTGGAAGGGGCAGGGTGAGCACTGGGGACAGTGCAAGACCCTCAGTGGACCCTGAGACTTGGAGGTTAAGCCCTTTCACTGATCCCCTAGGGAAGGTCCTAGAAGTTGGAAGTTAAGGAAGTTAGGGGACAGAGGGAGAGAAGCAGAGAGAGAGAGAGACAGAGGCAGAGAAACAGAGACAGAGATAGAGACAGAGACAGACAGAGACAGACAGAGAGAGAGACAGAGAGAGATAGGATTACCATCTCCTTACTTGATTGAGATTTTCACCAGACAATAATAAAGGGTGGTCTGAAAGATTGGCACTAGGTGAAAACCATGTGGGTCTTTTACTTTTGTTACAGCACAAACACTCACTTGACAGCATTTAAGCACAGGATTATTGACTAAAGTCACTAGTTATAGAACAGATCTTTAGAATTTAGCCATCTTGCACGATTGAAAATTTGATAATATTCAACTAGTACAAGAGGCAAGATTACATTGACTTGTGAGGATAAGGTCCTACTCCCTTATATGGTGTATGTGTGTGTGTGTGTGTGTGTGTGTGTGTGTGTACGGGGCGCACACACACAGCAGTGTGCAGAGGCTAGTTCTGGCTCTATGCTCGAATGACCCTGGTGGTACCAGGGGACCAGACCGGGGTCCCTGCGCAGGGCAGTGCCTTAAGCCCTGTACTGTCCCTCTGGCCCGAGGCACCACTACTTTAAAATGTTTATTTTACAATGACCCTGGACAAAAGACAAACAGTACTATTGCATACAGAGCATGCTACTTAACACTGAAACTCATTTTCTCAAATTCTGATGTCTAAAGGAGCAGGAACCCATTTTCATGGTCCCGTAAGAGCACCGTTGCCAGGCACAGAGCCGAGGGCCTGCCGGGCTGTGGCCATAAGGAGAGGCCAGGTGGACACCCCTGCCAATACCGGAGAGCTTGGCCCAGTGTGCCGTCTCCTCCCTTCCCCCTCTCCACTTTTTCTGTGTGATTTCTGGAGGCCACACCTGGTAGTGCTCACTCCTGGCTCCATGCTCGGGGCTCACTCCCGGCTCTGTGCTCAGGGCTCACTCCCGGCTCTGTGCTCAGGGCTCACTCCTGGCTCTGTGCTTAGGCTGACTCCTGGCTCTGTGCTCAGGGCTCACTCCTGGCTCTGTGCTCAGGGCTCACTCCTGGCTCTGTGCTCAGGGCTCACTACTGGCTCTGTGCTCAGGGCTCACTCCTGGGGGTGCCCGGGCACGTGGTGCTGGGAGTGGAACCCAGACTGACCTTGTGCAAGGCAAATACCACACTAGTACTATCGCTCCAACCCCTCGGAGATACTTTTTTAAGGCACATACAATTTACATAAGTTCTAAGTCAGACATTTATTCACCTATTATTAATTCTAAAACTAAATTCCATTTTAGCGCTGCTGGAGGCTTTCATTCCTGTTAGAGCAATTGTAGTGTAGTCTGTGGCTGTTGATTATGGAGTATAAGTCAGAAAACTACCAGAGCCCATTTTTTTTCTGTCTAATTGACATTTAAAAAAAAAAATTTAACAAATTTTTTATGAAATCACCATGTGAAAAGTTACAAAGTTTTCAGACTTAAGTCTCAGTCATACAAACATCAAACACCCATCCCTTCACCAGTGCACATGTTCCACCACCAAGAACCCCGGTACACCCCCCATCCACCCCTCCACCCCCGCCTGTGTGGCTGATGGTTTTCACTGCACTTTCTCTTTACTTTGACTACATTCAGTATTTCGACAGAAAACTCACTATTACTATTTGGAATTTCTCCCCAACAATCAGACCTGCCGAAAACGCATCTTTTGATAATTTGTTTTCCATTGCAAGAGCATATGAGGCCATGCGGTTTTGGATTCTTGGTATTTTACTAATTAAGTCCAGAGACATTTCTGCCAGAAGTCACATCACTGCAAAGTCGTACCTCTGTTTAGTGGGCCTTAGAAGATGGCGGTCACCACGCCACCGGGGAAAGGACGGGCTGAGAGAGAAAAACTGTTCCCCTCCCGGGGCACCATGGGGCCATAGCTTAGTTCACAATCTAAGAACTGTGAACTTAGAAACCGCTGGGTGCTGAAAGCAGTTAGTGGGCCTCCGGGATCACGGGCATTCAGGAACGGAGGAGCCGTTCGTGTGCAGCCACTCGGGGTCTCGTTTGGGCGGAGAGCAGCCCCAGTTGACTTTTTAAAGCACTGTTTGAAAGAAAGAATGAAGCATGGATGTTTGAGGTCTAACACTTGTTAAGGTTAGCAAGATCCCCCACATTGCAAATGGAAGGGTGTCAGTAGCTTGGAAGAAAGGTCTCGAAATGGGGGTGCAGCCCTCAGGTAAGACATGCTACAGCCCAGGGAGGTGGCCCCGTGGTAGGACACTGCCCTGCAGTGTGTAAGGTGTGAGGGGAAGCTCAGTTCCTGCTTTTCAAAAATAAAAACAAAATTCAGAAGGGAAGAAAATAAATGGTGTGACTTCAAAACATGGGGCAGCTCGGCTATTCTTACCAGGAAAATCTTAAGACACTGACTCTTGGAATTTAAGAGATAATTCAGCACTTTGCATCTGAATTTTAGAGAACTGAATTTAGTAACTGAATTTTAGGAAACTGAAAAATAACCCCAATTAATTTTGCTTGTATTTTCTCCAATGTATGTATATAAGCAACAAGAGACTCAAGATAGCGCAGTGGTAGGGTGTTTGCCTTCCACACAGCTGACCCTGGTTAGATTCCTCCGCCCCTCTCAGACAGCCTGGCAGGCTACCGACAGTATCCCGCCTGCACTGCAGAGCCTGGCAAGCTCCCCGTGGCGTATTAGACATGCCAAGAACAGTAACAACAAGTCTCACAATGGAGATGTTACTGGTGCCCACTCGAGCAAATCGATGAACAATGGGGTGACAGTGACAGTGGTACAGTGAAATTTAAAAAGTATAGTATTAGTTTCATTAAGCACTATGTGTTCATTTTTTTGGCTTTTTCACTTCTTAGTGACATATAAAATAGAGGTATAGTTCGTTGAAGTACAGATTCAGTGAAGTTTGGGTAGATCCTGTGCTAAGCTTTGCAGATATGGGTAGGTGAATATTTGTTGGTTACCTACCAGTGACCAGAACTGTTGACCAAGAAATATAACATGGTTTTAGGCACTTGCCTTTTATGTAGCTAACTCAGGTTTGATTCCTCCCACTGTAGTTGGTTCCGCAGCACCACCAGGCATAATTCCTGAGCACAGAGCCAGGAGTAAGTCCTGAGCAGCACCAGGTGTGACCCATAAACCCAAACCAAAACAAAACTATGCAGCCTGCCCTGAATGGACTTACTTGACAAACTCTCATGGAAATGGAAAGCCCCCTGTTGGGAAGACAGACATTAGACAATGTGGTTCAAGAGTGAGCTACTCGAGAGGAGGAACATTGATCCATTCCAGTGCCTAAAAACCCAAATTGGATGATTACACTTGATAGACGTGGCTCACTGCTGGCAGTTTATATCTTCCTTGTCTACGAACCAACATCCAACTACGATGAAGGAGAATTAGAGAAGTTCTACATGGAGCTGGAGAGGTTCTATAAAGAAGACCACACCTTCTACAAGGTCATTGTTGGGGATTTTAATGCCAAGATAGGGCCGAGAAGGTCACCTGAAGAACTCCACATTGGGACCCATGGCCTAGAATGGAACGAACAGGGTGAGAGACTGTCTGAGTTCATCATGTCAACCAAGACCATCCATGGAAATTCACAGTTCCAGAAGGCCGAATCTAAATGGTGGACATGGGAGTCTCCCAGTGGACAGTTCCACAACAAAATTGACCACATCATATTCAATCCATGGTTTTCCCTGACCGATGTTGCTATTGTCCCAAAATTCCAAATGGGATCGGACCACCATCTCTTTCGTGCAAAAATTCTACTTCACAGAGCAGGGAGAAAGGACTGCTAAGTTTAAGTTTAAGAATAAAACTCCCAGAATGACCACCAACTGGGAGCTCTTTGGCACTATTGTGGCAATGTGAGAAGATGCCATCGTTGACAACATCAACGAGGAATACTATTGACTGGTTCAGCACCTCCATGATTGAGCAAGGAATGCCGAGAGTGGGAAAGCCAGAAAAAAAGACACCTGTCTACGGAAACTCTCGAGCTCATTCGCCAACATGGTTTGGCATGAGCCTCAGGTAATCACAAGCTAATGTCTGAGCTCGCAAAGCTGTGCAGAGAAGGGATAAAGGAAGACCCCAAAGAGAGAAGAGCAGCAGTGTTGGCTGATGTGGCAGAAGCCAGGGAAAGTATTTGCAACGCTCGCCTGTCCTTTGCCAACTACAAGACCAAGATGACTAACCTCTGACATCCTGATGGGTCTATCACATCTTCCAGAAGGGCGATGGAGAGGATTATTCACGACTTCTACTCGGATCTCTTCGACAGCCACGTCTACCTGCCACATACCAAATTCCGCAGGATGGATATATCTAGTTTGTTCCCAACATTCTCCATTCCAAAATCTGACACTCCATTGAGTCGGTAAAGATGCGTACAGCATCCAGTCCAGACAAGGTCAGACCGGAACACCTGAAAAATATGTCACCGGTACTCGTCAGTACACTGGCTCAGCTCTTCACATACTACCTGTCTGAACACAAGGTTCCGTAACAATGGAAAACTAGCAGAAGGGCGATGGAGAGGATTATTCACGACTTCTACTCGGATCTCTTCGACAGCCACGTCTATCTGCCCACATACCAAATTCCACAGGATGGATATGTTGTTCCCAATGTCCTCCTTTCCAAAATCCAACACACCATTTCGTTGGTAAAGATGTGTACAGCACCCAGTCCAGACAAGGTCAGACCCGAACACCTGAAGAATCTGCCACCAGTACTCGTCAATACACTGGCTCGGCACTTCACATACTACCTGGCTGAATGCAAGGTTCCATCCCAGTGGAAAACCAGCAGGACCATTCTGTTTTACAAGGAAGGAGACATCCACAACATCGGCAACTATCACCCAATCTGCCTGTTATCCGTTGTCTACAAGTTGTTCACTCGTGTCATCCTGAATAGGATTGGCAGAACACTAGATAAAGGAAAACCGTGCAAGCAAGCCAGGTTCCAAAAAGAATTCAGCATGATCGACTGTATCCACACAATGACCAAACTCATTGAAGTTTTGTGAGAGTTCAAGATGCCACTCTGTCTAACGTTCATTGATTTCAAGAAGGCCTTTGATTCTGTTGAGACAGAGGCGGCCATCGAAGCCCAAGCCAAACAGGGCGTTCAAACTCACTACATCAAGATCCTCCACAAGCTATATTACGGATTCACCACCAGGATCTCACCATTCTACAAGGAAGTGATCATTGATGTAAAGAGAGGGGTTCGGCAGGGTGACACCATTTCACCGAAATGCCACCCTTGAGAACATCATGAAAGGACTGGAATGGGAAGTAATGGGAGTGAAAATAGACAGTTGGTAACTACATCACCTCCGCTTCACTGATGACATCGTTCTCATAATGCCAAACATTAACCAAGCAGCACAAATGCTGGCCGACTTTGATCGTGAGTGTGGAAAGGTCGGACTGCAGCTGAATCTCAGCAAAATGCTGTTCATGAAAAACAAACTAGTCTCTGACATTCCATTTGCTCTCAATAGAATGAATATCTCTGAATGCAGCAGCTATGTGTACCTGGGTCGAGAACTCAACATGAGGAATGATTTGGCACCAGAACTGTGCAGGAGGAAGAGAGCAGTGTGGAATGCCTTCAAAGCATTGAAGAAGTGGTTAAGAGGAAAAAGAACCTCTGGCTCCGGGCACATCTTTTCGACTCCACCATTCTTCCTGCACTAACATATGCCTCAGAGACCTGGGTCCTACGAAAACAGGATGAGAATACTATTCGGGTATCCCAAAGAGGAATCAAAAGAACTATGCTTGAAGTATCATGTTTCACTCAAGTGAGAGAAGGAATCCAGAGTTCCAACCTCTATCAATGGTCAAGAATCAAGGACGCTGTCTCGTTTGCCAAGGCATCAAAAATCAGATGGGCCGGACATGTAATGTGATTCAGAGGTGACCGCTGGACTAGAGCTGTTATGGAGTAGATTCTACGGGATGTCAAAAGACCGAGTGGCCGCCCACCAATGAGAAGGTCAGACTTCTTCGTCAAAACCCTGAATGAATGGTTTGAGGCTCTTCGTGTTCCTGGAGCGTGCAGATATCATTGGGCTATACTAGCACACAACAGGTACAATGGAGATGTTATTGGCACCCCCTCAAGCAAATTGAAGATCAACGGGATGACAAGTGACAAGTGATATACATATACTACACCTCTACATCACCACGGTACACAAGTCCCATGACCCCTGCCCTTTCACCTTTCGTCTGCCTCTTCTTACTCCTCACATCAACTTCTTACTTCTCCGTTCTTCTCATTTCTATGATCTAGGGTACGAACTAATCTATATGTTCCACCTTCAATACCTTGCATTTCCTTGTCCTGTTATTTGATATCACTGTAGCACTGTCATCCCATTGTTCATCGATTTACGCGAGCGGGCACCAATAACGTCTCCGTTGTGAGACTTGTTGTTACTGTTTTTGGCATATCCAATATGCCACGGTAGCTTGCCAGTCTCTGCTGTGGGGGTGGGATACTCTTGGCAGCTTTCTGGGCTCTCTGAGAGGGACGGAGAAATCGAACCTAGGTCAGCTGCATTCAAGGCAAACACCTACTGGCTGTCCTATCTCTCCAGTCGCCCTGAAACAATACTAAGAGCAAAAGCAAAACACTCAAGTGTGGAAAGAGAAGTAAATTTATTTGGGTTTTTGGGGGGGTCACACACAGCAATGTGTAAGGCTTATTCCTGACTCGGGCTGAGGAAATACTCCTGGCCGTGGCTGGGAACCATATCGGACGCTGAGGATCAAACCCGTAGTGATTCCTAAGTGCAGAATCTGGAGTCACCCATGCGCATTGCCAGCTGGACCCCAAAATGAAACAAAGCAAAAACTTAAGTTGAATTCATAACGAATAAAACCAGGGAGTTATTCTATATATGCAAATAAATGAGAGCATCTAGCTTTTGTCATTCTGTTGATTTATGTCACTCAACATATCCTCCAATCAGATCCAAGTTGCAGTGAACTGCATGATTTCATCGTTCTTTGCAACTGCACAGTATTCCATTGTGTATATATACCACACCTTCATTATCCACTCAGCTATCTTTGGACACCTGAGTTTATTCATATCTAACTATTGGACAAAGTGATGCATGAATAATAGTGTGCATCCATCTTGTTAAATGAATGTTTTATTTGTCTTCAGGGTAGTCATTAAGTGGAATTTCTGGACCATATTGCAATCTATTCTTAGTGTTCTAAGAAATCTCCATACTGCTCCTTATAGAAGTTTTGAGCCAGACATTATTTCCACCAGCAGTATGTAAGAAAATCCTTTTTCACAACATCCCCACTGACACAGATAACGTCAGGCGTTTTGGGATTTGGGGATACGTATCATTCTCACTAGTGTAATAAGATATCTCATTGTCTTGATTTGGATTTCCTAGTAAGTGATAATGGGCATTTTTGCGTTTGCCTGGTGGTCTTATGTCTATCTTCTTCAGAGAAGGATCTGTTCCTCTTCCAATATTTGGATACATTTTTATTATTTTTTTGTTCATGCTCTTTTGAGTCCTTTTTATATCTTGGGTATTAAGCCTTTATCTTGTGTGTTGAGTGCAAATACTCAATTGTTTTTTACTTTTAACTTCTGAGGGTTTTTTTTTTGTACCATGTGAAAACTTTTTCATTTGACTTTAATTGTTTCTGTTGCCTTTCTCACTGGAATCATATCACTGAAAACATCTTTGAGGTGAAAATCTTGGAATGTTCTGCCAGGATTTTCTTCAATTTACTCTATGAAGTTTGGTCTAATCTCAAGATCTTTAATGATTTGAATTGACATTTGTGTAAAGTGTGAGATATGTATCCAGCTCCGTTTTTTAACATGTGGCTATCCAGTTTTCCCACTGTCACTTACTGTAGAGGCCATCTTTAATCCATTTCATGTACCCAACTCCTTTGTTC
This sequence comes from Sorex araneus, assembly GCF_027595985.1. Lineage (NCBI taxonomy): Eukaryota > Metazoa > Chordata > Mammalia > Eulipotyphla > Soricidae > Sorex > Sorex araneus. The sequence continues at coordinate 203,520,019 of NC_073303.1, forward strand.
AGAATCAGTTGACCATAAATCTGTGAATTTGTCCTTGATCCCTTGAGCCCCATTGGTCAGAGAAGTTGTCCTTATTCCAGTACCATCCCATCTTTATTTCTATAGCTTTATAGTATAATTTCAAGTTAAAAAATGAGATACTTTCAAATTTCCTTTTTCTCAGCATGGTTTTAGCTATTTGGGAATTTGGGGTTTTTTTATGATTTCATACAATCTATTATTGACCATTCTAAACCCTTGAGAGTACTTTTCACTATTTTAATGACAACTTCTGCTCTAAGGAGACCAATTTGCCCCACAACACTAACAGTGGCTTTTCTATGACTAACTAGTAGCTAACCCAGTCCCCTTCAGTCACACACATTGGTAGATTCGATACTATAACTAAAAGTCTCTAATCTGTGATCAAGAGACAGGTCTACTCTCTGTGTCAACATAAAAAGAAAGCTTGACCTTGGAAAGCATTGTTTTTTGAGATTCCGCCTATTGGTGCACTGGTCTTGGTATGTCTTGTCAACAGCTGTCTAGGTTGCCTGCAGAGTAAGATAAAACTCAGTAGACTGTGAGCCATCTCCAGCACCGTGTAAATGCATTTATCGGCCGTGATCCAAAATTCATAAATAAATCTTGAAAGAGATCAACAACATGCAGAAGACTGTCCCAGACACCTGTGTAAGGTTGAGTCATCCTGGACATGCCAGAGGGGGTTGTGTCAGACCAGTGCCCGCCCAAACAGAGCTCCGGCAGCCAAAAACTCCCTCACTCCACAGTCTCCACCCTGCTCCCTGCCAGGCCCCCCCGCTCAGGATGAGTCTCACCTGGAAATCAGTCTGTTGAGAAAACCCAGGTATGCAGGCCTTGTGACTGAAATCTCCAGGCTTCCATGGAGCCAGCAGGGGCTATGTCCCCCACCCCTCTGTGCTTCTGAAAGCCCCAGCAGTCAGGCGCATGCCCCAAAGCTGCCTCCCAGATAAAATGTTAACTCCAGCTGTATCACCCCATTAAAAAGTCTGGGCTTCCTGGAGCAACATCTCAAACCCTCCAACACTAATAAACCAGGAATAGCACACCAGATCGGATGGTATGTGACATGAAAGGCAACCAATCTCAATTAACAGAATATAAACCCAGAAGGCTTAACCTGTAGCATTTTCATAATCTCTTATACAAGAACACGATGACTCCAAGGTGATAAGCAATAATCTTCACTAACTTTCTTCTAAATAAGCATTTTGTGATCATTCTGTTAGAAAATTATTGATAATAAGCAGTCACTGTATCGCTGTATCACTGTCATTCCATTGTTTGTCAATTTACTTGAGCGGGCACCAGTAATGTCTCTATTACACTCTGGCCTGAGATTTTAGCAACCTCTCCTTACTCGTATTTACCAATGATTGGAGGCTTTTTCAGAGTCAGGGGAATGAGATCTATCGTTACTGTTTTTGGCATAATAAGAAATATTAAAAAAATTATTGAGGGCCTGATGTGGGCTCAGGTTTAATGGGTGGTTGGGAAAATTATTTGGGAAAATTGACCAACTTTGTAAACCATGGTGTTTATGTAGAGAGGAAAGGGAAAATTGGGGAAAAAATAATAATTTTTTTTAAAAAACTCACTGGACTTTAACCAGTCATCTGTTCTAGGGCACTTGAGTTGTTTCCAGATTTTGGCTATTGTGAACAATGCTGCAATGAACATATAGGTGCAGATGTCATTTCTACTGTGCTTTTTTGCATCCTCGGGATATATTCCATTGCAGCACTGTTCACAATAGCCAAAATCTGGAAACAACCCGAGTGCCCTAGAACAGATGACTGGTTAAAGAAACTTTGGTACTTTACACAATAAAATACTATGCAGCTGTTTGGAGAGATGAAGTCATGAAATTTGCTTATAAATGGATAGACATGGAGAGTATCATGCTAAGTGAGATGAGTCAGAAGGAGAGGGACAAACATAAAAGGACTGCACTCATTTGTGGAGTGTAGGGTAGCATCACATGAGGCTGACACCCAAGGACAGTAGATACAAGGGCCAGGGGGATTGCCCTATAGCTGGAAGACTGCTTCATGAGCAGACGGGAGAAGGCAGATGGAATAGAGAAGGGGTCACTAAGAAAATGACGGCTGGAGGAATCAGTCCGGATGGGAGATGTGTGCTGAAAGTAGATAATGGACCAAACATGATGACCTCTCAGTGTCTGTGTTGCAAGCCATAATGCCCAAAAGTAGAGAGAGAGTATGGGGAATATTGTCTGCCATGGAGGCAGGGGGAGGGTGGGAAAGGGGGGTACCCGGGATATTGGTGGTGGGGAATGTGCACTGGGGGAGGGATGGGTGTTTGATCATTGTGTGATTGTAACCCAGACATGAAAGCTTGTAACTATCTCACAGTGATTCAATACAATTTAGAAAAAACTCACTAGCCTGTCACCCTGGAACGCCCTCCCCCGAGACCTGCCTCAGCGGCCGGCTGCTGTCCGGCACAGAGATCCTGGTGGTCTGCCCTCCGGGAGAGGTGCTGCAGGATTCCGGGCCAGGGGCTCACTCAGGTTCCGAACTCTCAAAGGACAGTGGCAGCTACTAGTAGTTAGGAACAGAGAAGACTGTGAGTCGCCTGCTGCTTCCCTTCTTTCTCCCCAGAGTCCATTTTCAACACGCCAAGACAGTCACCAGGGAAGTGGGGGAAGGCCTGGGGGTGGGGGTCAGTGGTCAGGATCTGAGGCCACTGACCAATCTTCGCTCTCATCCTCAGTGACATGGCGTGTGCTGCAGGGAGGATCCAGAAGTGACGTCAGCGTTGCCGTAGGGATCTGTCGAGGCCAGCACCCTGGCCAACTCGGCCACCGGTGCTCCTGCACCTGCATCACATGTGGGACACATTGCAAGGCACAGTTGGGGGGCAGCTGGGGGTGAGGGCCAAGCCCCCTGATGACCGGAACTGATGCGCAGTCGGCGGCCCCTCCACCAAGCTCCCTTCTGGCTTCCCGGCCGGGGTCCCCGCCCCTGGGGTGAGCCTGAGCTCCGTGGAACAGCACCAGGGGACCGTTGGCACAGGGTCCATCCCAGAGGACTCTGCGCCTTGCCTTGCCTGGCTCTTCCTGGGTGCAGGGTGCTCTCTGCTGTGTGCAGGCCCGCCCTGAGCCCCTCGAGACGGTGGCTTCCCGCCCCTGTGGGGTGTGCGGGCACCCGCTTGCAGGGGGTGGGCAGGGGGTGGGCTGTCTCTCTAGGGCCCTGGCGCCTCTGCGTCCTCGCCCTCTCTGAGGCTGCTGGCCTCCTCCCTCCCTGTGCAAGGCCGGAGGGAGAAGGGCTGACCCCCGGCCTCTGGGCCCGCCTGCGTGTGGACGGTGACAGCCAGAGGCCCGCCGTACAGGAGGCCGCTTTGCTCAGCACTTTCCTTTGCGACCTTTCCTCTCTGCCTCTTCACCCTCCACGCCCAACGCCACCTGCAGAAAGGCCACCCACGGCCCGCCCTAGGTGAAGCTCTAGCCCCCCCGGCAGCCCCCTGCACTGCCCGATCCACTTTACCCTGAGCTCTGGGAGATGTGAGCATAACGTAGCTACTCCTGAGTGACCACTGGCCGGTGGGCAGGGGCGGGGCGTCACTGTCCACAGCTCCTGGGTGAGTCACGGCTCTCTTCCCTTCACTCTGCCACCGGCCGCAGGAACGGGACCGTCCAGGGGATGAAGCCAGCAGGCCTGGGAAAGACCCAGCTGGACGGATCCTCCCTGGACGGACAGTTCCCCGACAGCCTACGGGGAGCTCGAACCCCTGGCTTCACGGAGAGCGGCGTGGGGCTCTGGTAAACCCGCAGCTGCTGGCCTTCGCCTCGTGTTCTGCTGCGGAGGGAAGGGACATTCTGCGGGACCTAAACTGACTCCACGCAGGAGGCGTGGGGGGGGGGATGGAGCCAGGACAGGGTCAAGCCGTCACATCAGGGGATGGACACCCCGGGAGGGGACGCCTCTTCCTGCTGACACCCCTGCTGGTCACCCGAGGCCGTCTGTGAACTGCACGCTCGAGTGGAGACAAAAGCGCACGGGCAAAGACTTGAGATGTGTAAGTCAGTCACTAAATAGAAGCACAAAAATATTGTGTTTGTAGGGATGGTTTGTTCATTTCAAAAATCATTCTCCATTCCTGCGGACTCAGAGTTACATGCCCTCACGGTGGAGTGTCAGGACCGGGACTTCAGGCAGAGGTCACTCGAGGGGCAGGGGTTCAGGTTGGCATGGAGGAACCCCAGGTTCACTGCCTGGTGCTGCATGATCCACAAAATAATGCTGGTGACAACCTCCACCCAAACCACACTCAGAGAGAGAGAGAGAGAGAGAGAGAGAGAGAGAGAGAGAGAGAGAGAGAGAGAGAGAGAGAGAGAGAGAGGGGAGAGAAAGAGGGAGGAGAGAGAGGAGAGAGAGGAGAGAGAGAGAGGAGAGAGGGGAGAGAGAGAGAGGAGAGAGAGAGAGGAGAAAGAGAGGAGAGAGAGGGGAGAGAAAGAGGGAGGAGAGAGAGAGGAGAGAGAAAGGGGAGAGAGAGAGGAGAGAGAGGGGAGAGAAAGAGGGAGGAGAGAGAGAGGAGAGAGAGAGTAGAGAGAAAGGGGAGAGAGAGAGGAGAGAGAGAAGGGAGAGAAAGAGAGGAGAGAGAGTAGAGAGAAGGGGGAGAGAGAGGAGAGAGAGAGGGGAGAGAAAGAGGGAGGAGAGAGAGAGGAGGGAGAGAGGGGAGAGAGAGGAGAGGGAAAGGGGAGAGAGAGAGAGAGAGAGAGAGAGAGAGAGAGAGAGAGAGAGAACATTATCGGGTATAACCCAAAACTGCAAAGGTAAAGTAGAAACAGTTCTAAGCTTTAGCAGAAATCGCCTGGCCTAGAACCCAGAGGCAGGGAGACCACATCCCTTTGCAATGCAGATTCTGAACTCTGGATGCAGAAGCTGAGGCCTCACCAAAAATGGGTAGAACCCTCGGGAAAAAGAGAAGGTAAGTGACTCTGAAGGTCACTATAAGACCATACCAAGGAAGGACCATCTCAAGAGTGCAAGGCTTCCCTGAGACAACACCCAGATTAACTTTTGTGTATGCAGAAAACTAGAGACCAAGACAACCTTGAGAAGTTGTTTACAACCTCCGTCTATAGCCACCCCAAAGAAGCCATTCTCTGCTTTCTTCCTCTGCGGAGAAGCCCGGAGCCTCCCCTCTCTCTCTCTCTCTCTCCCTCTCTCTCTCTCTCTCTCTCCCTCTCTCTCTCTCTCTCTCTCCCTCTCTCTCTCTCTCTCTCCCTCTCTCTCTCTCTCTCTCCCTCTCTCTCTCTCTCTCTCTCCTCTCTCTCTCTCTCCTCTCTCTCTCTCTCTCTCTCTCTCTCTCTCCCCCTCCCTCCTCCCCCTCCCTCTCTTCCTCCTCTTCCCTCCCTCTCTCCCTCTCTCTCTACTTTGAATCTTGCCCACCAAACGGGTAGCTAGTCAAAATAGGTAACGGCATGCTTGGCGTGGCGAAAGGCAGCAGGTACAGAGAAGCCCCCAGCACTCTCCCTCCCGGCCCTGCCACCCGTGGCATGTCTCCTCTTCCCTGCGCTCCAAGAGCAATGTTTGGGGGACCTCCGGTTGGCCACACGCTTATCTAACCTCCCATCTGCCAATTCTCGTAGAGAAAAATGCTCAAGATTACACAGAGCAGTTGCACTCACACAAAAGTAGCACTGTTATAGTGTAATCTGTGAAATAAATCCAATTTCCATCTCTCATAATAATAGAAGGAAGCACTATTTACAAGGAGGTCATTCCATACTTATAAGCAGTCGGGCGATTGTCAGAAGAACCAAGTATACAAATCCCCAAGGAAGATTAAGCAACATAATTGCTCTGGTGGGCTTCCGCATTAACAACCAGATATTGAACTTCGATGCTGATTTCTATATTTCATGCAGCCTTATTTCCTTAACCCAGCAGAGCTCATTCATTTATGCACTCAAAAACTGACAAGTGCTTCCTCGCGTGTCGGGGGTATAACAGAGCACAATATGCTGAGACAACGAAGTTTAAAGTCATCCGGCGAAGTAGGAAAGAGCTTTGCGGGGGTTACAACATGATTTGAGTCAACTGGACATTTTATCAGATCCCAAAGAAGGGTTTTTAACCAGCCTCAAAGCCCAGAACCCTTGGAATGAGTGAGAGGCCATATCTGAATGGCAGCAAAAGTTAGGAAGTCAGAAAGTGGGACATGTGCTTCGAATAAAGGGAACCACAAGGGCTCTGTAAATGAGAGCATGCTGTGTTTATGGAAACGCAGTTGGAGGACTCTGGTGGTGATAAAGAAGGGTGAGTTAAATAAACCCTTAGCTAAGGCACGCTAAGAATTTGGGACCTTATTTTCTTGTAGGTACTGGAGAACTACTGGCATCTGTGTTGGAGAGCTATCAATATGAGACCTAAGAAAGAGGAAGCCCCAAAGGACAGAGAGGTCAGCACTGGCCGAAGCACAGAGAGGCCCAGTAAGAGAGGAGGGTGTAGAACTGGCAAACAACTCTGGCTGCCGTAATGCACCCCACAAACTGAGTCTGGGGGCCAGAGATCTACAGCAGGGAGGGCACTTGCTTTGCACACACCCGACCTGGGTTCTACCCCCATCATCCCGTCTGCTCCTCTGAGTGCCTCCACCCCAGGAGTCATCCCTGAGCACCATTAGCCACCGCTCAAAACACAAAAACAAAAAGAGTGCTTTAGCAGAACAGAATTTAGTTTCTTAGTCCTACTGGGTCCATCCTGAGTACTCCTGGTGAGACTCAGACTCCAAATGTCTTTGGGGATACTGTTGCTCTTCCCTCTGTGCCTTTCCACTAACCGGGGGACAGGAGAAAAAGCACTTTCAGAGAGGCGTTCAGGTGCTTACAGCTGCACTTCTGACAACTCTGGCCACTGGAGATGCGAAATACGGTCTACCTGCGTGTTGAGATGAGCACAATACAGACGCTGGTGGCCTTTTCAAGCTTCCATCACTGTAGCACTGTTATCCCATTGTTCATCAGTTTGCTTGAGTGGGCACCAGTAACGTCTCCATTGTGGGACTTGTTGTTACTGCTTTTGGCATGTCGAATACGCCATGGGGAGCTTATCAGGCTCTGCCATAAAGCTTCCATAAGAGTTGAAAAATAAAAAAATATTTTAAATTATCACCCAAATGCAGCTAGAAGGTGGTTATTGACTATCAGTGAGCTATCACTGCTTAGTAAGCCCACCCCCAGGTAGTGTGCCAAAAGGAACAACAGTCGATTGTCGCTTGCAGCCTGTGGGGGTGCGGAAAGTGCCGGCAGGATCACAGCCCCACCGGGCTCCTCTGTTACTGGGGAAGGTCAGCCGGGGGTCGGTGGGCAAGAGGAGCTCAACGGGGCTCCACGGCACCTCTCATCCTTCCCTGGGTCAGTCTGGGCTTCTTCTTCTCGGGGCAGTGGCAGAGTTCCCAGAAAGGAGAGAAGGAATGCGAGACCCCCGGAGGGCTAGGTTTTGAACTGACACATTCCTCCACATTCTATTGGCTAAAGAAATCACTAGACTGGACGCAAATAGTGAGAAAAAGAGATTAGCCTCTTAAGGGAAAACTGGAAGTCACACTGCAGATGCTGGAGACACATCACAGAGATGAAGAGAGCACGGGGGCCTGTTTCCATAGTCTAGCTCCCGAGAGCCCCTGGCGAGAGCACTGTGTCTGAGTGAGAAGCAAGAGCCACACTCAGAGTGAATCTGAGGGACTGAAACGACTGCTAAGATCACTGCCTGAGGCGGCTGTTTCAGAGGGAGTAGAAGGAGGAAGTGAAGGAAAGATAGATTTGAAAGAGAAAAGACAAAGTGACAAAGGTAAAAAGAACAGCGGGCTAGAGTATGTCACATAATTTAGAAGCAAAAAAAAATTAAAAACAATTTATCCACATGCCACCTAACTCCAAAAATTTAATCACACACAAAAATAGTATTATTGGTTTAATAAAAGATGAATCCCAAGAAGAAAGTAGAATATGTATGAATAAATATGCTTGCGTACAAACACCCAGTAAGCAAGGATGTGGAAAGGCATCTGTTCAGCCCAATATTTCCATATAATTCTCAGTAGGTAACTAGATTAAGAAACCTAGACATATCCTAGATATTTTCCTTGAAATGTTGTTAGGTATTCTTATAATAACACTTTAAATGTTTGGTCCAAGGAAGACATTAAAATTATGAGTCTGAATAAGTAGATAGATAGATAGATAGATAGATAGATAGATAGATAGATAGATTGTGAGTCTGCAGTTTTACACTTTGTAAGTTAGCCAGCACCCAGATGATGGAAGAAGAGTAATGACTTTTCATTCTGTTTCTAAGGAATGGGCCTTCAGAGAAACGAGTTAAGAAATGTTTTCTCCTTCTAACACCCAAGAATAGTAGACATAAGGACCAGGAGGATTACTCCACAGCTTAGAAGCTGGCCTCGCATGCTGGGGGAGGAGGCAGCTCAGACAGAGAAGGGACCACCAAGTAAAGGGTGCTAAGAGGGCCCACTCGGGATGGGAGATGGGTGCTGAAAGTAGACTATAGACCAAACATGATTGCCACTCAATAACTCTACTGCAAACCACAACACCCAAAAGGAAAGAGAGAGCAAAAGGGAATGCCCTGCCACAGAGGCGGGGTGGAGTGGAGGGGATGGGGTGGGGGTGGTGGGAGGGATGCTGGGACCATTGGTGATGGAAAATGGGCACTGGTGGAGGGATGGGTACTTGACCACTGTATGACTGAAATGCAAGCATGAAAGTTTGTAAGTCTGTAACTGTACCTCACAGTGATTCACTAATAAAAAAAAATTTAAAAACAAATAAAATAAAATAATGGAATAAAGAAAAGAAATGTTCTCTCCTTTCTAACATGTTAATATGAGTGATATGGATAAAGTTCCTAAAATTTGAGGCCAAAATTTCTGTTAAACTGGGCAACATCTATGTCCCTAATTTTCTTCTTCTGGAGTATTGCAGGGAACAAGAGAGAAAAAGACACTGCCAGCATCTAGAGAGATCAACTGTGTGTATCAGTAGACTCCAAGCATCATGTCAGTAGGTGGAGTGGGACTTTAGGGCAAGTGCTCAGCTGTGTGTTGCCTCCGGAGGTGCTCTGCAGAGGGGGTGAGCTTGGGACTCTGACCTGACAAGGGGTTTCTAGTGCCCAGTAGATGTGCTGCTCATTAAAACCCACTTAAAACTTCCATGTGACAACGATGAAATCATTGAGTGGGTCTGGAGTGAAGATGATTATGGTTTTACTAACCTCAGTTTCAATAGACACTACAGAAGACTACATGGAATTGGAAATACTCAACAAATACGAATGCAGGGCTAGGTAGTAAGTGCTGACTGTTACGGTCTTGTCTGCCTGCCCTTGTAGAGAATACATGTCACGTATGCCTTATTCACTGCTAGATAGCCTATCCCTAGGAGGTCTTCTGTAAAGATATACTTATTTAATGAATGGTAGAGGATTTGGGGAGTGGGGAAGGATTTGGAGAAAATGGTGAGTGCTTTATAGACAAGAATAGAAAAGCGAGGAATATCCCAAACTTGTCTAGGAGGAATAGGACATACAAGTTGTATCCTTTCCATCTCTTTCCTTTCCCTACCGAAAAGATTCTGCCACTTAAATGCATTTCATGTTGGTGCTGTTAATAGAAACAGCACTCGTGCTACTCTGTATAGGAGTATTTGGAATGGGGTTGGAGTAAGGCAAGGCAGTTTCCACATGTACTGTCATGTCATTCTTAAGGCAAAGAGCAGACTGCTGAACAATGAAAATACTGTTTATTTCCAGATGAAATCAGGAGCAGAGAAGTTAGCATAGTAGGGCAATCCCCAGCACCCCATAGGACCCCCTCCCAGCACTGCCAGGAGTGATCCCTGAGCACAGAGCCAGGAGTAACCCCTGAGCACTGCCAGGTGTGGCCCAAAAACCAAAACTTAAAAAGTCTTGGAGCAGGTTCCAAAGCAGTGCTCAGGGAATCCGAGTCTACTCAAAGCCAAGCGGCCAGTCAGTCGATCGTTAGGGCCCAAGGATGCAGACTTCCTCAGCCCCTGCCATGCCAGAGACCAGCAGAAATGTCTTGCTATGTGCCAAGGACAATGAGGAACACCCCAGAAGTGCTCGGAGCCTTCGGGGCTACATTTGGAGCGCAGGCGTGGACATGTCATGCCACGGTGGATTCAGGTCCTGGCACCTACACCCATGACTGCTGAGCAATCTCCAGGGCCTGGTAAGATTCCGTCTTCATTCAGCAGCTTAATAGATTAGAGAGCAAAGGTCTGCTTGGAGAGATGGAGGGCAAGAAAAAGAAGCAGGAAAGAGGCAAAGACATTTCCTGTCGTTCGTATCCTGTGAAGTCTGAGAGCAGGGAGGACAGACTGTCCGCCCAGTAGAAAGAGGGTTCTGTCGTTGCTTCAGAGGCAGGACTGACCAAGAAACACGGAGGCCTCTGCTCCCACTCTTCACAACGACCCTGACTCGTAGGAAGAAGGGAGAGAGCTTGGGGGTCGTCCGTGTTGCTAAGAGTTGGCCTGTAGGTCAGTCACTCTAGACAGCACAGGGGCGGGGAACCAGCAGAACGGGGGTGTTAGAGGCAGCTGCCCTCCCGTGGCTGCACAAGGGTCCCAGCAAGAACCGCCACCTTCAGGACACAGCACACACCCTCTGCTGAGGCAGGAGAGGTCAAAGTCAGAAGTCCATCATCCAAACGCAACTGTTTGTGTGGACATGCTAACCGTGGCCTCAACTCTGCCCCTACTTTGATTCAAAGACTATTTTGTCCCTGGCAGCTGCCATTTTCCAGAGGGATGATTGAGGAGATATGGACCAGCATCCAGCCACAGAACCTCAACTTCTTTAGTTTCTGAGCCTATAAAGATTTTTAATTACAGAGAACTGCATGGAGTAAATTCAATTTGGTTGGATATCTCTGTCTGTCTGTCTCTCTGTCTGTCTCTCTCTGTCTCTGTCTCTGACTCTGTCTCTCTCTGTCTCTCTGTCTCTGTCTTTCTCTGTCTCTCTGTCTCTGTCTCTGTCTCTCTCTGTCTCTCTCTGTCTCTCTGTCTCTGTCTCTGTCTCTCTCTGTCTCTGTCTCTGTCTCTCTCTGTCTCTCTCTGTCTCTCTGTCTCTGTCTCTGTCTCTCTCTGTCTCTCTCTGTCTCTCTGTCTCTGTCTCTGTCTCTCTCTGTCTCTCTGTCTCTCTGTCTCTGTCTCTCTCTGTCTCTCTCTCTCTCTCTCTCTCTCTCTCTCTCTCTCTCTCTCTCTCCCTCCTTACCTCCCTCCTTTCTAGGGGTGGGGCCCAAGTCACTGACTCTTGGCTTTGCACTCAGGGATCAGTCCCGGCACTGCTTGAGAGAGGGAGCTTGGTGCCAGGGATCGAGCTCAGATGAACTTGTGCAGGGGACGCATCCTGTCCACTGCACTGTCACTCTGATCCCAAATCAGACCTGGTTTGTTTGGGGCTTTCATACGTTTGTCCTTTCTTTCACTTTGTTTTTAGCAGGTTGAAAACATTGGCATTCAAAGTGTAACTCTGTTAGCTAGAGACCAATACACTGAGCTCTTTACTATTTCCAGCTCAGAAAATTGAAAGAACGCCAGATAACTTCCTAGAAACAAAATTGGCAAAGTAAGTTTTCAATTTATGCATTTTAATCTAAAGATTATGATTGTGTTGGATGGTATGGAAGCTTTCTACTCCAGCTAGTACTGAAAAAGACTCGGGTAACTTCAATGGGCTCAAGTATAATTAAATTTATGGATTCGAAGAAAAATAATGAGGTTTTATTAATTGTGGAAGAGATGGAGATTCTTAGCTGCCTGGGCAGCTCATGAAGACAAAGGAAATCAGCTTTCCGGGTCAGAGCCAAACAGCGTTCTGCACAGCGGTCCAGAAGAGTTCACGCACAGCAAGATCCAGTTTACCATGACTTAGCAGCTAGCGTGGCACCAGGGACACTCGTCAGCTCCCCGACGAGGCGCGACCACTGGCCGGGCGTGGGCCCACGGGGGTGGCTCTCGGCTCTGTGCTGGGGACCCACTGAGAGCCCAGCGGGCTGTTTTCGCCTATATCGCCTGTGCATATGCCGCATCTGCTGCATTCTTGGGCTGAATCTTAATAAGCAGTGTATCAGAAGGAAGGAATGTGAAAGAACGCGCCCATGCCAAAAAGGAAGTGGACGTGAAGGGCATGCGGGTGGGGGCGGGGACTTGCACAGAAAAGGGATGGGAGAATCTGTGTCCCCTGAGGTGCCACTTGGCACTCTCCAGGGCGTCGCCTTGACAGAACCAGGCAGATGCGCTGGGTAGCGTGTTCCGGGCTGGGACCGGGGTCTCTGCCCCAGCAGGAAGACAGGCAAGCGGAGGAGAGGCCCCTCGCCGTCCCGGCTTCCTGGAGAGGCTGTGCCGGCGCCAAGAAAGCCCGTGAATAGGAAAGTTCCCTCTTCATGTATCATTTGGCCAACCAGAAGCTTGTTAATTGGTGCCAATTATTGGTTTGCCAGAAACTCCCACAGATTAATATTTCAGGAGTTAGACACCCAGCTGAGCATGAAAAGAGCATCAACTCAGAATTAAGAGTCACATTTCAAAACTGGGGGGGAAACAGACGGAGGGAAGGGGGAGGGGAAAGTGTTTCTGCAGGAAGAGGAAGAGGCTCGTTCATCTCAGAATACTCCAGACTCTGAGGGCCTGAATCAGCTCCAAAAACACAAGCGTGGCCGCGGGGGGCACAGTCTCCGGAGGTTTCCGTCTACCAGGGTTGCTCTTGGTCAAGAAACGCCCCCACTTCGATTTACGGATCTCCGTCTTCCTGGGGCAAAACCGAACATGGCTCAAACGCCCCTTGATTAAAAAGCGTTTCTCCAGAATGTCTGTGGAGCCTAAAACACAAAACCGACTGGAAACTGGGTCTCCTTTTCCTTGCAGGGACCAGAAAGCCCTGCACACTGGCTCTCTCGAGGCGGGGAAACTGGCATTCTTCCTGGCCTCCGGAGCTGTTTTGCTTCTCGCGGGGGTCTCAGGAAGCCGGAAGGTCAGCAAGCGAGCGGATGCTCTAGGACTCGCTGTGCCTGCAAGCACGCCACCTTCAGCAGAGAGCGGCGGGTCCCTCCGGCACAGCCCCAGCTGAGGCTGATCTCAGCCCTTCCTGCCGGGCCTGTCCCCACTCCTCAGTCCCCGAAGACCCCCCTGGGCCCCGAAGCCCACTCCCACCCAGGCCTCCCAGCTCTGCTGATTAGACTCCTGGCTCCCTCACTCACACCCCAGCCCCTCTCCTGAGTCTGAGGTCCCCCCACCCCTCCTTGACTTCCCCATGACCCCCAAGACCCCAGCCACAACTGCCCACAGCTGGGGACCCCCCAGCCCAGCCCCCTCCCCCGCCCCCGGGGAGGGCCTGCTGGCGGGCTCCTGACTCCTCACACCCCCTCCCTGGGATTCATCTCCCCCAGCCCGGCAGCCTCCCCGCCGCCTCCCTCCCGGCCTCCCTCCCTCCCCAGCTCCCTGACTGCCTGCATCTCCCTCTAATTGTTTCCAGACTCGTGTGGGAGGTCAGGCCCGGGAGTGGTGCTCCATGCCAAGTTTATAAACAGAGCAGAGTTTCCAGATGGCCGCTGGCTCCAGCCTGGCGAGCAGGTTGATTGGGACCAGAATAACAACAGGTGGAGAGCAGACAATGAATTCCTTGACACTTATTTACTCCTCTAACGTTTTCTTCCCCTTCCAGCCTTCGACTCCATCTGCAGGAGTCACCTCTGGCCGAGCTTTAAAACGCTCAACTGAACAAGGGCAGAGGGCTGGGGGGGCGGGGGGGGGGGACGGCGAAAGAAAAGTGATTTTCCTAATGAGGTAATTAATGAGCCGGAGGGAGCTGTGGAAATGGAGTGGTCCAGGGGCAGCGCTGGAAGGGGACAGAGGAGAGGGGCACAGGGTACCCACCGACTCCCGCACCCGGGCGGGAAGCAGGGGCCGGAGGAGAGAGCAGTGGCTGGCTTGCGAGGGCCAGAGAGGCCCAGGGCCCCCGGCCCGGCACGCAGGGACAGTGGGAGGGGGGCTGCCGCTGCCCCCGCTCTCCGCAGGGACTGCACGCTGGATTCTGCCTGTCAGCAGCGGCAGCCAGGAACCAGTGGTGGCATTCGTATTGAGCAAGATTCTGGGAAATGCCAGATGATTCTCTGAAACGGGATTGACCAACAGGCTCAAATCCCATTAAGACAGTCAAGAGCCACGGGAGGAAGTAGGCCGAAGTTGGGACCCAATACCCCCATGGGCTCCAACGGACAAAAGCCTTCCCACCACAAAACGGTCTGCAGGTCACGGCTGAGGGCGCCAGGAGGAAGCCCGAGGAGGAGCAGCCGCGAGGGCCGGCTGTTTTATGGAGTGAAATGAAGGGTTTTGGTAAACAGCACGGCAGCGCCAGATGCATCCAGTTAAACACGGGCTGGCACCAGGCGGCCCGGGGGAGAGAGAGCGCTTCCAGCACACGGCTCGGCGAGCGGTCCCCTGCCTGCTACAGAGCATTCCAGCCCCAGATGGGGCAGGCCCCGTCTCCCGGGGCCTGTGGAGAGCAGGAAGCGGCCGCCCAGCGCCCGGGCATGAGGCGCGGCCCTCCGAGAGGACCCCTGAAGGAAAGGCCTGTGAAGGGAGGCTTGGGAATATCAAAAGCAGGTTTCCGAGTGTCTCCCAGCTAGGGCTAGATTATCTCCGGTGGGCCTTTGAATCTGACTTTCTGCTTATAAAATGTAAGCTGACACTCAGCTTTGAAGCTCCGGGATCTGGGAGCAGGGCTGCCCAATTTATCTGAGCTGCCAAAGCAGTGAGGTCTGGACTCTCTGGCTCCATCCGGCTGCTCCCGGCCGGCCGGCCCAGCCCAGCTCCTCCGGAGGGCCCCGGCTGCAGTTTACAATAGCTCCTTGCGAGGCTGTAACTTCACGGCGAAAGGCAGAGAATCCAAAGCGCCCGTTTAACATGCAGAGCCTGCACAGTTTCATCTTTGTACGAAGAGAGCACAAGTGGCTCACTCTGATTTCCATTACTAATTTTTCCTCACAGAATTCCATTACTGAGTTTGTGGGGGATTGGGTTTTTTTCTTTTTTGGTTTTTTTTTTTTTTTTACCTGAAACCCCTTACATGAAATAAGGAATTCTAGAACAAAGAGCAGCAGGATGCACCAGAAGGAATAACAGTGTGACTAGAAGGAGGGAAGGGGGTAGGAGAAAGAGAGAAGGGGGTGTGGGGAAACTGCAGGGGATGGGGGAGAGCCGGAAGCGGGGGGAAGGGGAGGTCAAGGGGCCTTGGGAAGAGGAGAGGAGCGAGGGAGGGCAACTGCAAGGGGTCTAGAAGCCAAGAACTCAGGCACCAACACACATTCCAGGCCCGTAAGGTCACTGGATGAAGTCAGCGCCCCTCTAGGGGCTGTTTACCTCAGAGTCGCCTCTGTGGAAGATTCTGGAAATTTCCTGGAGAGACATTGCTGGAGACAGGTGCCCCGTGCATGGACACTGTGGTTCCCACCATACTTAGAAATGTCAGAGAGCTGTATTTGTCATCGGTGACGTGTAATCACCCTTGCACTTGGGGACTCGTTCCAGCCCACAGCCAAGAGAACCCTGCCCTGCGCCCCGAGCCCCGAGGCCCGGTCTCTCTCAGTGCCCAGGAAGACCCCCCCGGGGCGGAGGCGGCCAGAGCCACCTTTACCATGGCCACCCTTGCTACACAGGAGAACTTTTTTCCACTTAGAGTCTACGGCTGGGCATAAAATTTTGCTCCCAACCACAAAGCGCTGAGACACACCATTGTGGGATCCACGGAATCCACCAGAACGGGGACACGCAATTTGTTCCTACAAATTGCAAATACCAGGTTAAACTAAGAGCCACTTTTATAACTAAAATAGTCAAAGTTCCTCTTTAAATGGTTAGTGAGGAGGGGGGTTTGTTTGGCTCCCCCGAACTGCACAATTAAAAATATGTCGGGAAAAGGAAAAAAAAGAGAACGGAGCTAATTGTGACACTCAGAAAGTCAGGACATTATCAGTGGCACGCATTTCCTAATTTGATTGATAAGGGAAATGATTTCTATTTTGGCATCAGAAGTATTAATCTCCTAGGAGTACTGGCTGTACCTTGTGTCAATTTAATTTATTTGAATGCCAAAATGCAAAAGCCCACACATGTGAAAAGAAACCTTTTTCCCAGAGAACTTTCTTTTCAAATTAGAATTTATTGCACTTTTTCAAATGTTGACCAAAATATTTCAGCTAATACAATGTTATTTTTATCTACTGAGGCCGTCCTTCGGCAGAATAAGGTGACAGTCAAGTAAGTATGCTGATGGTTAGTGTAGGAAGGACTTTAAAGCATAAGTACTTGCTTGCAGTGCTACAGAGCAAATTTAAACGCTTCCTGAAAAGAAACTTTATTTAGAAGTTAGCCATGTTGCTATTGCAGTTCAGCAGCCAAGCGCCCCTGTATGTAATGTTTAAAACATTTCTAACCAGAATTAAGGGTTTTTTTCCTCTCCTACTTGGCAAGCAACTAAAAAGACTAGTGTGGAGGAGGTGAGAAACGCCGTTTCCAGCCCCAAAGCCAAGCAAGCTGGCCGTGGTGACTTTACCACAATCCCTCACCACGGAGGAGCTGGCGGTGCCAAGTTCTGACTTTAGGGTGCAAAATCGGGGATTCAAAGTGTGGGTGATCAGCATCCATTACAGCAGGGTTCCCCCCTGAATTAAGCCCCCGTGCTGTTTCCTCTCTCTCTGCCCAGAGCCGTTCTGGCCTTCGACAGCATTCTCTCCGACACTGCCCCGCCTCACACCCGAACACGGGCTGCCCAGGCCGGTCGGCTTCTGAGCACCAGGAACAAAAGCACTAGATGGGCGTCAGGCGACCAGGCTCTGCTCCCACAGGCCTCCCGTTAGCTCCTGGGGAGAGGCAGAAGGCCATGCACTTCTCTCCAAACCAAGCCCTTCTGGAACGCCAGTCAGCCTTGCCCAGGCCAGAACACAAAGTCCTTGAGTGTCTCGTGCTATGCTCAAGTAACAGGCAAAGTGAGTCAAACCCATAGGACCGGTACAAACTTTTGGTAGGTATCTCCGACCAGCGACCAGCACTGCCAGGGCAGGGCAGGCGACGGCCCTGGGCGCTTTGGCACTGCCTGTCTATAAATTGCTTTTGCTGGAATTTGAATTTCAGGTATTTCATTCCAGTGTAGAGTTCTTTTATATTTGAACCTCCAAATGAGGTATCCTGGCTAAGTTTGTGCCGTGTGTGAAGGTATTAATTGGGGTAGTAAAAGCGTAATTGCAATTCCCAAGTTGAGAAGGTTGGTGAGTGGAGATAAAGCCTTCCTAAAAGCCTCTCTGCAGGGACTCGAGACAGTCACCAGCAGCCCAGTGTATCTGTGTAAGCTAAACCAGCAAATAGAAGTGCACAACAGCTTGAGCTACAGCTCCTAGTTATACACCTTCAGTTACAGATTTTGAAACAACTGTTCTGTTAAAAGCAGCTGAGAAAATGACTCAGACGTTGCACATTTGCTGATAACCCAAAATTTATTCTCTATTATATATCTACTGTATGACATTCCTATAACTCTGTTTAAGAACTCTAGGATGATGGCACATTAAATGATTAACACAAAATCCCTTTTATTCAAGTTTTAAGCTAAGGGTTTGGCCTCACAGCAAACCTACTCTGTTGGTGGGGTCGGTGGTTACACTGCTCAGCCAAGCAAGCAGGCACCCGGTCCCCAAGACACTGCCCTTGTCCCAGAGGGCGGACTCCAAATGCCACGCGTGTGTCCGATTTGCTTTCTCTAATTTCGAGATTCTCTTCACGTTCACGAGTCAGTTGACATGACATTGATCTATAGCAACATGAGTTATAAAGGTATCCATCAGTATAAAGAATTTAGGAGTCCTGAATTAAAAACCTGCTACATGCTATTTTGTTTTTCTGCTAAATATATTTTCAACAACCAGAATTTAACCCCTGGATTCTCAATTTACCATACTTATTCTATAGAACCTCCAAAAAATTACCTACCTTGCAGAATGTCATACTCTGAACTGTCAGTATGAAATCTAGAGATGTACTCCAATTTCCATTTTCCAGTTTTCTCTAAACTATGAGATTTTAGAAGCCAAAGCAATAGTATAACAGGTAAGGCTCTTGCTTTGCATGAAGCCAACCCATGTTCAATCCCCAGAATTCCATTGGACCCTGAGTTTGCCAGAAGAGAACCCCAAGTGCACAGCCCAGAGTAAGCCCTGAGAACAACCAGGTGTTGACCAAAATAATCAGAATCATAATAAAAATAAACCATAATTTAAAATATTTTTTAATTTTTAATTAGTGAATCACCATGAGGGTACAGTAACAGATTTACACATTTTCATGCTTGTGTTTCCCTCATACAATGTTCAAGCACCCATCCCTCCACCAGTGCTCATTCTCCACCACCAATGAACCCAGTATCCCTCCCATCCCCCAATCCCATACCGCCCCCCTCTATGGCAGGGTATTCCCTTTTGTTCTCTCTCTCCTTTTAGGTGTTGTGGTCTGTAATAGGGGTATTGAGTGGCCATTGTGTTCAATCTATAGTCCACTGTCAGCATGCATCTCCCCTCCAGAGCAGGTCCTCCAACCACAGTTTACTTGATATTCCCTTCTCTATCTTTTTTTAATTCTTTAATTAGTGAGTCACCATGAGAGTAAAGATACAGATTTACACATTTTCGAGCTTGTTTTTCCCTCATACAATGTTCACAAACCCATCCCTCCACCAGTGCTCATTCTCCACCACCAATAAACCCAGTATCCCTCCCACCCCCCAATCCCACTTCCCCCCATCCCACCCTGCCTCTGTGGCAGGGTATTCCCTTTTGATCTCTCTCTCCAATTGGGTGTTGTGGTTTGCAATAGGAGTATTGAGTGGCCACTGTGTTCAGTCTCCAGTCTACTTTCAGCACGCATCTCCCTTCCCACTCGGGATCTCCAACCACATTTCACTTGATGTTCCCTTCTCTATCTGAGCTGCCTTTTTCCCCAGCATGTGAAACCAGCTTCCAAGCCATGGAGCCAACCTATTCTTGGATATTAGTCTTCTACTCTGTTATTTTATATTTCACAGATGAGCGCAATCTTTCTATGTCTGTCTCTCTCTTTCTGACTCATTTCACTTAGCATGATACTTTCCATGTTGATCCACTTATATGCAAAGTTCATGACTTCATCTTTTCTAACAGCTGCATAGTATTCCATTGTATAGATATACCAGAGTTTCTTTAACCAGTCATCTGTTCTCGGGCACTCGGGTTTTTTCCAGATTCTGGCTATTGTAAACAGTGCTGCGATGAACATATTAGTGCAGATGTCATTTCGACTATGCTTTTTTGCTTCTCTGGGATATATTCTCAGCAGTGGTATTGCTGGGTCAAATGGAAGCTCAATTTCTAGTTTTTTGAGAAGCATCCATATTGTTTTCCAAAAGGGCTAAACCAGTCAGCATTCCCACCAGCAGTGTAGAAGGGTCCCTTTCTTCCCACATCCCCTTCAACAGCGGTTGCTTTTGTTCTTTTGGATGTGTGCCAGTCTCTGTGGTGTGAGGTGGTATCTCACTGTTATTTTGATCTGCATCTTTGATAATTAGTGATGAAGAGCACTTTTTCATGTGCCTTTTCACCATTTGTATCTCTTCCTTGGGAAAGTTTCTGTTCATTTCTTTGCCCCATTTTCTGATGGGGCTGGATGTTTTCTTCTTGTAGAGTTCAACCAGTGCCTTATATACCCTTGATATCAACCCCTTATCGTATGGATATTGGGTGAAAATCCTTTCCCATTCTGTAGACTGTCTTTGTATTCTGGTCATTGTCTCTTTTGCGGTGCAGAAGCTTCTTAGTTTAATGTAGTCCCATTTGTTTATCTCTGTTTCCACTTCCTTGATCAGTTGCGTGTCATCTTTGGAGATACCTTTAGCTTCAATATCATGGAGGGTTTTGCCGACCTTGTCTTCAATGTACCTTATGGTTTGTGGTCTGATGTTGAGGTCTTTAATCCATTTTGATCTGACTTTTGTGTATGGTGTCAGGTCGAGGTCTAAGCCCATTCTTTTGCATGTGGTTGCCCAGTTGTGCCAGCACCATTTGTTAAAGAGGCTTTCCTTGCTCCACTTCACATTTCTTGCTCCCTTATCGAAGATTAGATGGTCATACATTTGGGGTTGTGTGTAGGGATATTCCACCCTGTTCCATTGGTCTGAGGCTTTACCTTGTTCCAGTACCATGCTATTTTAATTGTTACCGCTTTGTAGTAAAGTTTAAGGTTGGAGAGGGTGATGCCTCCCATCATCTTTATACTGAAAATTGTTTTAGCTATCCATGGGCATTTGTTGTTTCATATGAATTTCAGGATAGCTTGATCCATTTCTTTGAAGAATGTCATGGGTATCCTTATAGGGATCACGTTGAATCTGTATAATGCTTTGGGGAGTATTGCCATTTTGATAATGTTGATTCTCCCTAACCATGAGCAGGGGATATGTTTCCATTTCCTTATGTCCTCTTTTATTTCATGGAGTAGCGTCTTATGGTTTTCTTTGTAGAGGTCTTTTACTTCCTTAGTTAAGCTTATCTCGAGGTACTTGATTTTCTGGGGCATGATTTTGAACGGGATTGCTTTTTTCATGTCCCTTTCCTCTGTCTCATTGTTTGCATATAGGAAGGCCATGGATTTTTGGGTATTAATTTTATAGCCTGCAACTGCACTGTACAAGTCTACTGTTTCTAAGAGTTTCTTAGAAAAGCCTCTTAGTTGAGGCTTTAGGCTTCTCTAGATATAGTAACATATCATCTGTGAATAGTGAGAGTTTGATTTCTTCCTTTCCTATCTGGATGCCCTTGATATCTTTTTCTTGTCTAACAGCTATCGCAAGTACTTCCAGTACTATATTGAAGAGAAGTGGTGAGAGTGGGCATCCTTGTCTTATCCTGATCTTAGAGGAAAGGCCCTTAGTTTTTCCCCGTTGAGGATAATGCTTGCCATGGGTTTGTGGTAAATGGTTTTGACTATCTTGAGGAAAGTTCCTCCAAAACCCATTTTGGTGAGAGTTTTCATCATGAGCGGATGTTGGATCTTGTCAAATGCTTTCTCTGCATCTGTTGATATGATCATATGGTTTTTATCTTTACTTTTGTTGATATGATGGATTATGTTGTTTGATTATCCTTGCATCCCCGGGATAAATCCCACTTGGTCATGGTGTATGATCTTTTTGATGAGTTGTTGGATACTATTTGCTAATATTTTGTTTAGGATCTTCACATCGGTGTTCATCAGGGATATTGGTCTATAATTTTCTTTCTTAGTGGTGTCTTTGTTTGCTTTTGGTATTAGGGAAATATATGCTTCATAGAAACTGTTTGGGAGAGTTCGTGTTTTTTCAATTTCCTGGAAAAGCTTGAGGAGAACTGGCAACAGGTCCTCTTTAAACATTTGGGAGAATTCGCCAGTGAATCCATCTAGACCTGAGCTCTTGTTTTGGGGGAGACTTTTGATTACAGTTTCGATATCCTTGATATTAATGGATCTATTCAAGTATTCCAGGTCTTCTTGGTTCAGTCTTGGGAGATTGTAGGAATCAAGGAATTCATCCATTTCTTTTAGATTCTCTTGTTTCATGGCATACAGACCTTCAAAGTAGTCTCTGATGATCTTTTGAATCTCATTGGTTTCTGTTGTGATGTCCCCCTTTTCATTTCTGATTGGGTTTATTAGGGTTCTCTCTCTCTTTCTTTGTCAGTCTTGCTAGCAGTTTATCAATCTTGTTTATTTTCTCAAAGAACCAGCTCTTGGTTTCATTGACCTTTCAGATTGTTTTCTTAAACCATAAATTTTTAAAATAAAATTTATTTCACCCCAAAGGAGAGTAACCCAACTCAGTATTAAGATGATGCCATCTAAAATATTATTTAAAATAAAAATACTCCTCTTTGCATTTTTAAGCACTTTTTAATTCGATATCTTGGGGTTTCTATAACAAGACTGTTTCACAAAAGATCTTATTTATTTAGGTGGAGACATAAATATATATATATATATATATATATATATATATATATATATATATATATGCACGTGCTCTACAATGCTGGCAGGGTTGAGGGAACCATGCGTGGTGCTGGGGACCAAACATGTCGACTGAACATGCGAGCATGCTCTCCTACCCGTAGTCCTATAGATTTGCCCCTGGATGTTGGTTCCAGTAGACCAGTCCCCATACATTTATACTCGCAGCCTTATTTGCACTTTTTGGAGCCCAGTCATGACCATCCTCTATTATCACTGTATCACTGTCGTCCCATTGTTCATCAATTTGCTCAAGCAGGCACCAGTAACATCTCCATTGTGAGACTTCTTGTTACTGGTTTTGGCATATCGAATACGCCACGGGGAGCTTGCCAGGCTCTGCCGTGCAGGCGAGATACTCTCAGTAGCTTGCTGGGCTCTCCAAGAGGGAGGGAGGAATCAAACCTGGGTCGGCAGCGTGCAAGGCAAACGCCCTACCCGCTGTGCTATCGCTCCAGTCCAGACTGGACAGAAAAAAATACACTGGACAAATACCTCGTGGGACAGGACATGGTCATCATATACCGGAGGGGACGGGGAAAGACATTGGAGGGACTGGCAAGTGCCTCCCACAGGTGAGAGAGAGAGAAGCCTAGAACTCCGTGAACTGTACAAAAAGCTGTGACTTCATACATATCTGAGGTTGTACAGGCAAGTCTTACCTGTGTTACTAAAGGGCCCACTTACTCAAGAGCAAGTCCAGCTCCCCAGTGACAGAAACCTATGCCTGCAATGCAAAAATTAACGAGATACATGAAAGACAACATCTTTTTCTTCTTGACCTCAGAAACTACTTTCGAAGATTCCCAACTCGGTTCTTCTCCCAATAATCCATAACAGGTTAAAGGGCACAGTATCAGCAATATCCTACACAGGATGAAAAACTGCTTTTGTCTTAAATACTGTTGGAATAAAGCTCTAAATATTTTAGGCCTGACTTTGCTTTGTACTTTCTCCCTTGCTATAAAGAGTTCAGGTTTATCTGGTAATAATCTCTAAACATTTTTAGACAACATTGGTATGTCCTGTTCCCCTTGCTACAAAGAGCTTAGGTATATCAGGTCACACTCATCAAAGTGCTCCCGAGTCACTCCCATTCCTTTGTCTATCTGTAACCACTTCTATGCTCTCTTCCCCAATCAGTTAATCAGCTTTCCCCCTAATCAGACTCTGTTAATTTGTAAGGTCAGACCTTTCTAGGACACTGAACTTGTATTGTAAGTTAATATTGCCTTGCTCCTCTCCTCATGTCTTTTGAATAGTTTACTTTAAAGCAATGTCCTTTTTGTGTGGACAAAGAAAGACAGTTGTTAATATGCTTTGGTAACATGGGATTTAGTTGGCTTCAAATATTATTCAATCCCAGGCATCTGCTTTCTCGACTTAAGCCTCAGCTGCCCTTACTTCCTAGCACCCCCAAAAGCAGGGTCCCAATGAGGGATGGGACGGACCCAGGGCAAGCGGTGAGTTATGTGCTACCCTGGCATCAAGATGATCCTGGCCAAAGCGCCTAATGCTTAACTATAAGTTAAGAGCTTGGTCATGGACAAATGCTATCATGATCCAAAAGCAACGACGAGACTAGGACTCTGCTAGGGATAGGAAAGACTAATCTGGCCTGAGCACTATAGTCTGAGATCAAGATGACCCCAGGAGAGCAATTCTATAAGCTTAATGCATCTCTTGCTATGTCCATACAAAATGATTAATATTATGAATACTTATATGTTAGCTGGACGAGGAGAGGAGAAACACACCCATGGGATTCCGCTCTGGGGTGGGTGTCCTGCTGAAAGAGAATCTGTCCTAGAAGCAGCATCCCCTGAGGAAAAGAACTTTACCCATATTGATGGTGACCACACCTATGTGTAAGCCCCAACCCCTCATGCTGGAGGATTTAAGGAGGCTGTATGAGGGGGTTCAGGGAAGAAGCAGAGAGAGAGACGGGAGTGTGTAGAGAGGAGATTGGAATAAACTGCAACTGAGACCAACCAGCCTGGCCCTCATTCTTCCTTCGCCTCCTCATCATCGCTATCAACCTCCCAGGGGTGGGGGAAGCAGCTGGAGACTATGAACGCGGGCGGCGGGAGAGATAGAGCGCCGCTGCCCTGTGCCCGGTGTGCCCTCTCCCTTCTTTTCATGTATTTACACAAAATATCAAAAGTATTCCACATACTGTTTAGTTAGACACCTTCTAGGGCAAATTTCCTCTGAGACAAATAATATAATTAAAATTTGTCATAATACTAAAACATACTCTACTTTAGAGTAAATAAAGTTATTTACTTTAGAGTAAATAGTTATTTTATTTGGAAAGATTTACCCACTTACTTCTGATTAAGAGAATAAAATATTCATAAGATTAGGAACACAGTACTCAGAAGTAATGAGTTAGTCCCAGTAAAAGTGATCTTTGGCTAAGGACCAACTAAAAGTTATGAAACACAAATTATTCATAACAATTGAGACGAGCCTGCTATCCTAAATCTCATTGTACCCAAGCAAATTTCCTAATAGACACCTGATGACATATTATTCAGGAACATAGAGAGAACCAAAGGGAGGGAAGGAAAAAGAGAGGGAGAGAGAAGGAACAGGAAGAAGAAAAGGAAGAAGGGGGAGGGGAGGAGAGGGGAGGAGAAGGAGCAGGAGGAGGAGAAAGAAGAAAGGGGAATAGGAAGATGAAAAGAAGGAGGAGGAGGTCGAGGAGGAGGAAGGAAGGGAGTGGGTGAAAGGAAGATGATTTAGGAGATAAAGATAAAAGGATGGGAAGAGGAAAAAAGTGGACTCTTAATTTTAGGTCAACCAGAGTAAGAGTCGAATGCATTTAAAGAAATCTAGACAGGTAAATTGACTATGGT
The DNA here is from genome assembly GCF_027595985.1 of Sorex araneus. Classification (NCBI taxonomy): domain Eukaryota; kingdom Metazoa; phylum Chordata; class Mammalia; order Eulipotyphla; family Soricidae; genus Sorex; species Sorex araneus. The sequence continues at coordinate 203,545,030 of NC_073303.1, forward strand.
AACTATCCATATTAGGCTAGTGATTCAAACATGTCACAGTGAGCCACCAAAACACTGCAGTCCTGAAGATATAAGGTTTCCTGTAGATAAATAATCAAAGGAAATCTTTTTTTCTGTGGCATCTTTCTCCAAGAGCACAGCAAGTTCTTCTGACAGAAGAGAGACCCTAAGTCAGTTATTGACATCGTTAGAAAATCAAAATTTAATGGGGTAAATTTGACTATCTGATTAATTTCATAAAGGAGTCATGAATTGAACATCTGTTAAGTAGAGATTATTTCAAAATTTATATAAGGTTTTTACAGGACGGAGGGTGGAACAAGAAATTGTCAGAGGAAAGGACAAAGACTGTTGGGAGAAAAGCATAGTGAAGGTGAAAATAGCTCCTCAGTGGCTGAGCTATACCATTTTAGTTGGTTGGAATTGTTGCTGGGTCAGAAAATATCTTCCTCCTTACTGCTGGGGGGTTAAAGTAGTTGCTCTGCCTATTTGGGCATGAAGGTGCGTCTCCCACTGGAGGGTCTGTGATGGAGCTTCTTCTTGGAAATGAGTTCTTCCTTCTGGGGTGACGGGACAACTGGCCAAGCAGACCTCCCCAGTCCCCGTCTTGGTTGAGGTTTACTCTACTAATTTGTAGCACATTTATTGCTGAAGACAGACACAAGGACAGGACCTGCACCTGTACAGCATATGTGAGGTCCTTGCTTCCCTGAAGCACTCAGTCATGAGTCTAATGAATTATTGCAGGGCTAAGAGCCTGTGAGCCCTTGGAGAAGCCCCTGGGGAAAAGCAAACCAGGGGCAGAGGGAATGGAGGGGGTCAGCTCACTTGCTTGCACCAACCCTGGCTTGATGCCCAGCACTGCATATGGTCATAACGCACCCCCAGGGGTGGCCCCCTGAGCACAGCGGCAGCAACATCCCTTAAGAAGCACATGGTGGGGCCCAAATGCTCCCCAACAAAAAATAGAACGAGGTTCCATCCAAGAGGGTGCCTTTCCTCACTCAGGTACCAGCCCAGCATGACTGTGAGCGTGTGGGGAACCTTAGAGGGAGGAAAAACTTACAGGATAACGCAGCCTGATCATGACAACCAAGACAACAGAGCGGAGCCCCCCCACCCCCCGCATGTGAAGTTTTGAAGATTCTCTGGGAGAGAGAACATGGAGAATTGGAACTTCTGTTGAATCAAATTAGGAGAAAGCAAAGACTTTGATTTATTTGCACATTTCCTACTGCAGGAGTTAAGAGTTGCCCCAAAATCACATTTATAACTATATGGATTTTACTAAATGACTTGAAAATAGTCCATGAGTATTCGCAAGTTGCTTGAGGACTAGAAAAATGCCTTACGATGAGATGATGGGGGCAACTAGTGAAGGCAACCTATACGAGCTAGGGATGAACCAGGAAGAATACTCTCCTTCGCAGTTAGACACACACACAGGTTCAAGGGCTCGTTCAGCAGAGTTCCTCCACCCAAGAGGAGGTTCCTCAACTGTCAAATACAGGAGACGCCCTGGGGCCAGGAAGTTGGGAGGAAACAACGAGTAGATGCTCCATTCAGGTTGCTCAGCCCTCTCCCAGCTGCTGCTGACAGCCGCAGTCGTATGAATGTCCACTACTTCGCGGATTTATCAGGACATGGCCAGATTGTTAGGAAATAAAAGAAGTGTATGTTGAACTTCAGGTATATGGGAAATATTACTGTACTTATTTTAGATTCAAATTCAGTTCAAATTCTGAACTATTTTAAATACATAACCATTAATTTGTAATTGTAGCAATAGTCTAAGACATAATACAATGGACAGATAAATTTTTAATTTTACATTTTCATACCTCCTGTGCAATACCTGGAAATGTGAAAAATGTCAAAACCTGGTTCCCAAACACTGCAAAGTGATCTGCTGATCAGACAAAGCTGAGTCTATGGCTCAGTCTGGTGCAGGCAGCAGCCCTCAAAGCCCTGTCAGTGTTTCCAGGATAGGTAGATGAGATCAGCAAGGGCCGAAAGCTGGGAGCTTGACTCCGCTGGTCTCTGTAATGTCCAAGACAAGAGGAAGAGAGAAGGGATGGCTATGAAATGAAGATTTATTTTGACTCTTAGGGCATCACTTGTATCACTTGTTATCCTGTTGATCTTCAATTTGCTTGAGCGGGCGCCAGTAATGTCTCCATTCGTCCCTGTCCTGTGCTAGTGCAGCCCAATGATATCTGCTGGCTCCAGGAACACGAAGAGCCTCAAACCTTTCGTTCAGGGTTTTGACGAAGAAGTCTGACCATCTCGTAAGTGGGTGGCCACACAGTCTTTTGATGTCCCATGGAAATCCAGTCCGTAACAGCTCTAGTCCAGCAGTCATCTCTGAATCACATTACATGTCCGGCCCATCTGATTTTTTACACCTTGACAAATGAGACAGCATCCCTGATTCTTGACCTTCGACAGAGGTCGGAATTCCAGATTCCTTCTCTCACTTGAGTGAAACAAGATACACCAAGCATAGCTCTTTCGATTCCTCTTTGGGATACCCGAATAGCATTCTCATCCTGTTTTCGTAGGGCCCGGGTCTCTGGGGTATATGTTAGTGCAGGAAGAACAGTGGAGTTGAAAAGATGTGCCCAGAGCCAGAGGTTCTTTGTCCTCTTAACCACTTCTTCGACACTCTTGAAGGCGTTCCATACTGCTCTCTTCCTCCTACTCAGTTCTGGTGCCAAGTCATTCCTCATGTTGAGTTCTCGACCCAGTTACACATGGCTGCTACATTCGAAGATGTTCGTTCCATTGAGAGCAAATGGAACGTTAGGGACTAGTTCGTTTTTCACGAACAGTGTTTTGGTGAGATTCAACTGCAGTCCGACCTTTCCACACTTGTGGTCAAAGTTGGCCAGCATTTGTGCCACTTGGCTAATGTTTGGTGTTATAAGAACGATGTTATCAGTGAAGTGCAGGTGGTGTAGTTGCCGACCGTCTATCTTCACTCCCATTCCTTCCCACTCCAGTTGTCGCATGATGTTCTCAAGGGTGGCACTGAAGAGTTTCGGTGAAATGGTGTCACTCTGCCGAACCCCTCTCTTTACATAAATGTCACTTCCTTGTAGAATGGTGAAATCCTGGTGGTGAATCCACAATACAGCTTGCGGAGGATCTTGATGTACTGAGTTTGAACGCCCTGTTTGGCTAGGGCTTCAGTGGCTGCGTTAGTCTCAACAGAATCGAAGGCCTTCTTTAAGTCGATGAACATTAGATAGAGCGGCATCTTGAACTCTCGCAAAACTTCAATGCGCTTGGTCATTGTGTGGATATGGTCGATCGTGCTGAATCCTTCTCAGAACTCAGCTTGCTCATATGATTGTCCTTCATCTAGTGTTCTGCCTATTCTGTTCAGGATGACTCGAGTGAACAACTTATAGATGATGATAAGAGGAAGATTGGGCGATAGTTGCTGATATCATGGATGTCTCCCTTCTTGTACAACGAAATGGTCCTGCTGGTTTTCCATTGGGACTTAGGGCATAAACTATTAATATTTTTCACTGAAGAGTAAATATGTCTCTCCAGAATTCATAATAATAAAAAATCAAGCTTTGCTTGATCCGAAGAATTCCATAAAAATCAAGCCATACTCTGCAAAGAGAAGAATAAATAAAGTATGTGAATGCACATAAGTGTTATCCTATTTATCAGTGTTTAGGCTGAGTATTGGGGTGTACAGGCTGGAGCGATAGCACAGCCAGTAGGGCATTTGCCTTGCACGTGCCTGACCCAGTTTCGATTCCTCTGCCCCTCTCAGAGAGCCCAGCAAGCTACCAAGAGTATCTAGCCTGCATGGCAAAGCCTGGCAAGCTACCCACAGTGTATTCATATGCCAAAAACAGTAACAACAAGTCTCACAATGGAGACATTACTGGTGTCCGCTCAAGCAAACCGATGAGCAACAGGATGACAGTGACAGTGACAGATTGGGGTGTACAGCTTGCACCTCAGTTTCTTCCCTGGCTATTCTTCAGCCTGAGGACAGATGATTAACATATAAACATGTGCTCGCTGGTTATCGCTACTGCTTTCGGAATGCATAATCATTTGTGAAGACAGAAACACCCTGACCTTCCCCACGCCGATTCCTATTACCTGTAGAAGTGCCTTATTTTCCAGTTTTTTCAGAAGGAACTTTGTTGACTCCTTTAAGAGAAAGGTGCCTGGTACCAGCGTCTACACTGGAGATCACACTGAGGCCTGCTGCAAGACTCCTGCTCAAAGAAGGGTTTGACTAAGCTGTGCCGTCCGTTTCTTACTCGGGAGCCACGGGGGCTTAGATGGAACTAAATGTATAAATTCATTCTCCAACCTGAAGAGTCCACAGGATCAGAACAAAGACCTACTAGCCTAATTACCTCTTCTACGATTCCTAACATTTGCTTCCTGGGTCTTCAGAATACTCAAGATACTAGAGAGACCCACAGGACCGTGAGGATAACAACATTGCCCTGCCCGTCTGCCACCTCAGGGAGCACACGCCTCCTCAGACGGCCCCTGCTCAACCCCGGGCCTGAGGCGAGTCCATCCTGCACTGCTGCCCCCTTCTACAGACATCTGCTGGAGTAGCTCTGCATCCCCACAGACCCTCGGTGGAATAGTGAGGGACTCTGCCTGCCCTCCTCCCAGTCACCGCACCCAGAAGCTACCTAATAGGTATCTCACAAAGCATAGAAGAAATCTCCAATCGAGAAAAGAAAAAAAATTAAAATCAAGTAGGAAGAGGGGAAGAGTGGAGTGATCTCTAGCACTGTCGCACCGTTTGTTGTTCAGCTCATCGATTTGCTCGAGTGGGCACCAGTAATGTCTCCATTGTGAGACTTGTTACTGGTTTTGGCATATCGAATACACCATGGGGAGCTTGCCAGGCTCTGCCGTGCAGGCGGGATACTCTCGGTAGCTTGCTGGGATCTCCGAGAGGGATGGAGGAATCGAACCCAGGTTGGCCGCATGCAAGGCAGACGCCCTACCAGACGCTGGTGCTATCGCTCCAGCCTGGGGGACTAGAAATAAGACAGGGACAGAGGTGGAGATTCTTGTGCACTTTGGTGGTGATGAGGCTGGGAACTGTGTACATCATAAACATTAATTCTCATAAACATGTCACCTAAGCTACAATATTATTTTAAAAATTAAACAAAAATATTTGAGTTCTTAAGTGAAGACCCAGTTTTTCTCATTATCTACTGAATTATATACCCACCTCTTTTCTTCTAGAATATAAACTAATGACCCTGAGTAATATTTGAGACAATACTGCAAGCAGATACTAGTTTACAAAGGTGCCAAATCTCTGCGCAGCTTTCAGGTACTGGTCTATAGCAATCACTTGGTTGTCTGTTTGGGCAGACAGACACCCAGAATCCTCAAATGAGCTGAATATCAAAACATCACAGCTGGAGGAGGGCTTTGAAATAATGAATTCCTTTGCTGTAGGACATAAAATGTTGGGATTTTCAATGAAAGGATTGGGTTTTTCATGAAATTCCAAAAGTGAACAATCAGACTATTCACCTGGGTAAAGAATGATGGAGAAATTAAATTATTCTAATAAAGAGGAAAGATGCCAAGATCATACTTATATGGCTAGAGCGTGACTTAAGTCCTCATTGTAGGGAGAGTTTGGGATAAGGGTTTTCACATAAGAAAGAAAGCATTGTAAAGAATATAATTAGTAATAATGGTAATGAAATCACTATGGTTTAATAGAAATCCACAAATATACTTCTTTGGGGAGTGCAGAGGGGTCAGTGCTGGAGGCAGTCAGGAAGCCATATGTGGTGTCGGGGTGAAACAGGGGTTAGGTGCAGGCATGGCATCTTGACACCCATACTAACTCTTGGGCCACCTCACAAATAAGCTCCTAAAAAAAACCTGTCCTCAACAATTTACTGAGCTTCTGTTGACCCCTTGCTCAGACTAAAGCAATTTCATAAACATTTCCATTTACTCCCCTCATAGTCACAGACTGTCTCGAGTTTGGTCATCCTCATTTCGGAAATCAGACAGCTGAGCGCCCGAGGTTAAGGCATGCCCTGAACACAGACTTAGAAAATGACAGAAACTCCAGTCACACTGCGGGACTTTTGACTCCAAGCCTACAACCTCTTCCTGATGACACTTCCTCAAAAATCAAGGAGACCTGGAGGTGGAGAGCTAGCTACCCTTGGGAGCAAAACACCACACCACAGGAGGCCTCTGACAGTCACCGCTGATCACATTTCAGTTCAGGATTCTTTCTTCTTGTCCCTGATAGGTTTTCCTTCCCTTGGCCAGGAAGCAATCTCGTGAGAGTGTGCCCCTCTGGGAACCAGTGTGCCAAGTGCTAGGCCTGCCCCTGGCCTGACTGCGTTTGCCAAGCTGCAAAAGCAGGTCAGCCCATTAGATGTGAGTCCCTTCTCTTCCCCAGAGTCTGAGGCCACGGCCAACGGCCCACTTTGCACACTTCTCCCATGATTACGTGCAGTTACAGGCCGTCCATTTTCATTCTGCTTTTGCTTTTTGCTCTGTGGGCATTTTATCTTATTTTCAAAACCCTACCATTTCTGATTATTATCCCTTCATTAGATAAGTAAACCAAGATTCAGTAATATTTGAGAAATAATAAATCTCCACCTGGCTTTTGGTCACTGACCATACAGCTCTTGATGAAGGTAGAAATGTTAATAGATGTCATTCTCAACCGATTCAGTTCTTCACTAGGGTTTGTCTTTCTGTACTACTGGGAACTTCCTGAGATTCCATCGTCTTAGATGTGCCTGTGTTTAATTACCAAAAGGAAAGCTGGTTAGCCAACACCTTTATTTATTCCCTTTCACAGGCTAATTCTTGGGTGAGTTTTCAGTGTTTTCATCTTGACACTTAGGATACTTAGAAAGAGATATTACAATCAATACCTTCCTTATGGAAGATGAGAAATTATTACTGGTTCAGCATCCTGGCACTAATTCTCTTTAACTTTGCTATTTTCTGATATGTTATTTCTGATTTTCCCATATTAGGCAGTATTGCTTTAGTAGTTTCCTGGGCTTGAAGATAAGTCTCTATGTATTATTGAAAGAATAATAAAATATTACAAATAATGAAAATTTCAGTGCTAAATGTTAATACTAGAAAACTTCTCAAACCTGGAGATAAAAAATAAATGTAAAAGTTCATTAAATTAATAGTTCATTAAATTAATAGTTCATTAAATTAAATTAACACCTGGCTATTTAATACAGATACATGCATCAAGACATAGTGGTAAAACTCAAGAGTTAAAGACAGAATATTGAAGGTAGCAATAAAAAGAAGGTAACTTATTAGGGTACTATCATATCAGGTCTATCACACTTGTTAGCAGAAATTACACCTTCCAAGAGATAATGAAATAACATATTCAAAATATTGACTGATTAAAAACTTCTGTCAAGACTACTATATCCTAGTCTTTTGTATGTGAGGGGAAATAACAAAATAAAAATAAAACTAAGTTTGTCAACACTTGACCACTTTCCATAAGAAATTTCAAAAGAACCTACTTATCTAAATAAAAATGCAGAAAGACCACCAAAAAATGAAATAAGAAAATTAAGAAGAACTAGACATATGGAAACCAATGCCAAAGGAAAACACGGCGAGTGTTAAGATCTATGTATACAACATGGCAGCCCGGAGACTGCTAACACTAATAGTAGCAGACCTGAAAGGATTCACCAAACTCTGATAACACTGTAATCGAAGGGACATCAATCAACGTCTCCTTAATAATAGTACCAGATCAATACAGGAAATTACCAAAGAAGCACAAAGACTTATGTGGCAAAATAGATCAGACAGACCTAATAGAGCATTCCACCTCCCAAACACTTTACATTATTTTCAAGTGCTCCTGGATTATTTCTCTAGAATAGAAAATATTATGAAATATGAAACAATCATCAATATGTTTATGAAGATTAAAATCATATCAATCACCTCTTCAGATCATCATAATATGAAATTAGAAATCAACCTAAAGAAAAAATGAAAAAATATGGAGAATAAACAACATGCTACTGGAAAATTACCAATTCAGTGAAATAAAAGTGTCAAAGAATATTCAGAGATGAATAAAAATTAAGACACGACCTATCAGAATATATAAAAGTAAGCAAAATCAGTCTTAAGAAGGAAGTTTATAGTAATACTATCCTACCTCAGGCACCAAGAAGAATTACATATAAGTAAAAGCAAAATTAAACTCAGTATATGGGGAGGAAAGGAAAATAAAATAGAATTTAATGACGTGGTGATTAAAGGACAATTCAAAAGATCAACAAAACCAAAATTTGACTCTTTGAAATAATTAAAAAAAAATACATGAACCTTCAACCACAATCAACGAAATAAGGAAAAGCCCACAAACTCAGGAACAAAAGAGAAATTACATCAGATACTACAGAAGTGCAAAGGATCAAAAGATAATTTATTACAAATAATTACATGGTGACAAACAGGCAACATTAGAAGAAATAATTTCTTAGAAATATTCCAAGGCAGAAGAAAGAAGAGAAAACCTGAATAGATTAGTCACTAGTACTAAAATTAAAACAGCAATTAAAAGTTTCTTTAAAAAAGAAAATCTCAGGGCCACATGGCTTCACTAGAAAATTCTATTCAAACTTTCAAAGAAAAATTTATTTGTGTCCTTCTCAATCTCTCATAAAGTTGAAAACAGGAGAATTTCCAAGTACATTCTAGGATAGCAACCAAGAAGGACATATCACATGCGTGCACACACACACACACACACACTCAGATTCACACACACACTCACACTCAAATTCACACACACACTCAGATTCATACACAAGTATATATTAGTATCTTTGATAAACAGATGTAAAAATTCTTACTTTTTGGCTGAATTTAACAATGCATTAGAAATATTAAATATTATGATCAGGAGAGATTTATTTAAGGGATGCAATGTTAAATAGAATACAGGAAAAACAATAAATGTAGTGAAAGTATAAAGATGATAAGTTATCTCAATAGATGAGTAAAAAGCATTTAACACAATTAAACATCGTTTATGAATAAATACTCAATAATATGTGTATAGATTTTTAAAGTCTCAACAGAACAAAAACATGTTTGACAAACTCACATTTATCATACACAAAGACAAAAAAACTGAAAGTTTTTTCTCTAAGGTCTGGAACAAGGTAAAAATGTCTTTTCTCACTACAACTAATCAATATGGTACTAGATACCCCAGTAAGAGTACTTAAATAATGGAAGGATATAAAACAAATCCAGATCAGAATTGATGTCTTGATGCTAACATACAGAGAAAATTCAAAAAACTCTAAAAAACGTTTTTAGAGTAATTTAAATACAGCAAAGTGGCAGTCTAAAAGACTACACAAAATTCTATTGCATTTATAAATGTAAACAGCAAAATAAAAGAGAGGAAAATTAGGAAATCAGTCCAATTTGTAATTGCATAAAAATAATTAAATTTAAGCGACAAAATGAAAGACCTGTACATGGAAAATTATAAGACACTGTTAAAGGGAATAAGTGACAAGAGATCAAAGAATATTTCCTGTTCATGAATTAAGGAACAAGCAAGCATTGTTTAAAAGGTTATCCCACCCAAACAATTTACATATTCAATGCAGTCCCTATCAGAACTCAATGTCGTTCTTCAAAGAAATGAAACAAACGTGAATGGAAAGAGTATAGGAGCATCTATAGCCACATGGTTCCAGCTCCCAAGGCCCCTGAAGAGACAAAGCAACCCTGATGACGCACAAGTATTAAAATAAAAAGTAAGCACTCAGGTCAATGCAACAAAACGGAAAGCCTAGAAATAAATCTACCCAAATAGGGGCACTTAATTTATGGCAAAGGAGCCAAGAACATACAATGGAGAAAAGAAAGTCTCTTTAACCAATAGCTCTGGGAAACTGGATAGAACCCACTTGCAAAACGCTGAAACTAGATCTCTATTACACATTACACACAAAAGTAACTGCTGCTGGGGGAAAGGGGACTTGAATACAAGACCTGAAACCATTTAATACATAGAGGAAAAACAGAAAAAATACTCCAGGTTACTGACTTCAGTGACGCCTCTGTAGACTGCAACAGCCTTAAATAGACAACCAGGACAGCGTCAGATTCAAGCCCTACCACACAGGCTGGAGTGATAGCACAGGGTGAGAAGGGCATTTGCCCTGTGAGCTGCACACCTGAGCTCGATCCCCGGCATCCCATGATTCCCTGTGCACTGCCGGGAGTAATTCCTGAGTGCAGAGTCCAGAGTAAGCCCTGAGCACTTCTGGGCATGAATTCCCTCCTAAATAAATTTAATTAACTTAAAGATTTCTGCACAAGATGAAAAATATCACTGAAACAAAAGACATTCTTTATAAAAGGAGTATATGTACAGGTATTATACATAGTATATAATACAGTAGTATCTGTATAGCATATATCCTGTATACACAAGTAGTATATCCTGTATGTATAGTATATATAACTATATATACAGTACTCATAGCTGTATATACAGTAATATTCATTCGGGAGATATCCTGTATATAAAAGGCATATAAGGAATTCACATAACTCAACAACAATAATAATATCACTATAACCACATCAAAAATGAGCAAACAGCAGAATAGATGCATCTTCAAAGAAGGCATACAGAGGGCCAGAGAAATAGTACAGGGGTAGGGTACTTGCCTTGCATGAGCAGATCTGGTTCAATCTGGTCACGGCATATGGTCTACAAGCCCTGCCAAGAGCAAGCCCTGTGTACAGAGCCAAAAGTAATCCCTGAGAAAAGCCAGGTGTGGCCCAAAATTCAAACAAGCAGAAGAAGAAGACATACACACATGGGAAAAAAAAAACCCAAAAACCAAAGTTACAGACTGTTATAAGATACAACCTCACTCCTGTAAAACTGGCTACATCAAAAAGACCAGAAAAAAATAAGTGTCAGTGAGATTGTGTAGGAGGTGAAACCTTCTTACTCTGGTGGAAATGGAAACTGTTACAACCCCTTGGGAACCAGCATGGAGGAATTACCTCAAGACTCTAAAATTGGATTTATCACAAGATTTAGCAATTCTATTCTTAGGTATTGAGCTGAAAATTATAAAAATAAAAATTATAGGAGGGATAATAATAGTGTGTCCCTGTGTTCATTACAGTCTATTTACAGTGGCGAGAATGTGGAACCCACGTGCCCAGCAGAAGATGGATGGATAAAGATGTGGCATGTGTGCCCGTCACCATCTCCTCTATCACAAAGATGGAAGCTCGTCACCGTGACAACATGGATAGAGATAAACAGCACAATGCTTACTCATAGAGAAAGACACACACCAGATGATCTCGCACCTCGGTGGAATGAAAAAAATAAAACTAGCCCAGGAAACTCCCCTCTGGAGCCTGACCAGAGACCTGGGCTGCCCGAGCAGGAGGAAGAGACGGGACACAGCCAGGACCACCGGCCGCTGAAGACGGAAAAACACCTCTTGGCCCAAAACATGGCGACACTCTAAGTCACCTCAACAAAAATTGGCCCCAGTAACAATAAGTGGAGCCTGCACATTTGCAATGAATTTCAGTGTTTTGTTTGGGGGCACGCCTGGAGGTGCTCCGAGCCTCCTCCCTGCTCCACAACAGGCTCACTCCTGCGCGGCACGTGCACGGTGAGCACTTTAGCCGCCGTCCCGCCTCTCTGAGCCGTCTTTAATTTCGAATAAACTTTTTAAGGAACAAGGAATTAAAATGTGGATTTTTTTTAAAAGATAAAGCTGTGGCAGTTTTTCATAACAGATGATACAAAATATATTATTTCGGTTGTGCTTTGGGACAGGGGTTGGGGTTGGGATGGAAACATCCCAAATATCGTGGTGGGAAGGTGTCATGGTGGTGGGGTGGGTGCTTGAATATTAAATGTAATCAAATATGGTGAACTACTTTATAAAATTTTAAAAGTTTTTTTTTATTCTTTTTGTGTTACACCCAGGGATGCACAGGGGTTACTCCTGGCTCTACACTCAGGAATTACTGCTGGTGGTGCTCAGGGGACCATACGGGATGCTGAATCAAACCCAGGTCGGCCGTGCATGGCAAACGCCCTACACGCTGTGCTATCGCTCCAGCTCCTAAAATAAAAAAAAAAATTAAAAAGAAAGAAAGCTGTAGGCTGGAAAGCCTCCCTCAAGACAGCACAGGGGTGAAGCGTGCACACCTGGCCTGAGCCAGGCTGGGTCTGATGCCTAGTGCAGGACAGCCCTGCCCGCTGCTCCTCTGTATGTGGGTGGCCTCGAAGGACTCGACCCAGGAGATGGGGGAGCCCTGCTGGGACAGAGCCCCACAGCACCCTTCGGCCCTGGACCACCTGGAGGGAGGCTGAATATGACCTGCAGTGCTCTCCGACCCACTGAGACCTACTGACAAGACCATCCCCCGCGGTGTTAGGCGTGGCGCTGAGAGGTCAGTAAGCATTGACCTCATTGACCTCGTACAACCAATTTCTGAAAAGTCCTTCCTCTGTCCCAGAAGCTGCTCCTTGCTCAATGGCGCTCGTGGGAAAACCAAAGAGCGTGGAGACACCTGGCCCGAGGGCAACACCCCCATCTCTCCGGACTCCTGGGGCCGTCACTCTCCTGGCTCACAGAAAATCCCCCAGGAGTCTCCTCTCTCCGCGTTGAACCCCACGCGAGAGCAGCTGGGCTGAGCAGGCCTGCCCAGGCCCTCGGTGGGCTGCCCACACCAGCCCAACTCAGGCCCTCTTAGCCCCACCCTGCAGACCGCTAACCACACTGGGGGAGAGCCAGCGTGCCAAGCTGGGGCCCAGCTCTTGGCTCACTGTCGGGCAAATTCATCCAAGTGCAGCCTGCGGGAGGCAAGCACAGGGACCTACCCAAGTTTACTTCACCGTCTGCGGGTTCCTGAGGTCCCACCACCATTTGGGTCTAACTCCTTGGAACACTTGGGGGAACCTCGGCAAGAAGCTGGGCTACTGAAATATCCCCGCAGCCCTGAACTCCTCCCACGCAGGCCCGGCTCCTGCTGGCCAGCCTCCACCCTCGGACACGCACATGCGGGTCCTCCTGATTTCCATTTGAAAACTGGGCCCTCCTTGAGGCTTCGAGCAAGTCTGCCAAGCCTGAGGCCGATGCCAACCTGTCAGTTGAGATTTTCGGGACACCACTGTTTCAGTGGTTTGTGACTGGGCTGGAAACGCATCAACATTTCATTTTAATTACTGCTGATGACAACACAAACTCTGCCATCATTTTGTATTTTCCCCCTGTATCATCTACTTCAAAATTATTTTGTCATGGTTTCTAGTGAGCCGGTTTCTACTCCATGAGTGGCCCACGCCCTCACTCTGCGCTGCCAGGGGAGGAAAAAGGAGAAGGAACCAACTCTGTTAAAAGCGACCAAGATAAGGGCCAGGTCAGACCCCCGGAGAGCTGGCCCATGAGGAGGGGCGGGACTCGGTCCCGCAGGGATGTTAGTTTCTCCCCTTTCTGAGAACCCAGGAAGGAAATACCATTTCTGACTGGCGTTCCACGCAGAACGCAATGTTCCTGTCTGAAGCAAAGTCTCAGCAACTGGCCCTTTGGCAGGGGGTCGGGGAGATCCAGGGCGAGGGAAGGAGGGTGCTGTCCCACGTGGGACCTCGGCCTGGGGCCCAGAGATGCCTTTGGCACGGGCAGCAGAAACAGCATCTTGGCTCCAAGTTGGCTGAGATGATGACATGAGTGCCCAAATTACCATCAAGTGGAACAAGAGCTGGGCTTGGGGGTGGGGGTGGGGGGTGGCCCTTCGCCCTGCACGTCGGTGGTTGTGGGCTGCCGGAGCCCAGAGCGCCGCCCCGGGCCGGTGGCACCGGGTGGGCGCTGCCCGGGCGCCGGCCCCCCTGCGCCCCGCGGCCCCTGGCGCTGCGCGCTGACTCCATCCAGATGTGCCGCGGCTCCAGCGTGGCTGCGGCGCCCAGTAAATGGGCATCGGAGGCTCGTCAAGCCGGGCCAGCGCCGCCGCCCGCCCCGCGCCGCGCTCCAGCCGGCCGTGCGCCCAGGGCGCGGGGAGGGCGCGCGCGGCCCTCCCGGGAAGCGGGGGGGGGGGGGGGCCCTCGTAACCAGGGAGGGCACGCGGGGGGTGGCTTGCAAACGAGGCTGCCTGTAGATCCCTGCGGGTCTCCCTGGCTTATAGGGCTTGCAACCAGAGCTCGAGAAACAAAATAACAATAATATTAATAAAGAGGGGGGCCCTGGTGCGGGGTGGGGATGGGAGGGTGGGAGCAGGGAACACTGCCAATTAGTCATTACTGGGAGACTGTGAAAACAAGAGGAGGGGGGGAGGGAGCAGAAGGGGAAAAAAAGAAAATGGGCCAGGAGGGGGATGGGGGGGAGGGAAGACAAGCCACTGGCTGCGTTCTTGTGGTGTTCCCGGAGCCGCGCCGGGAGCCGGGCCGCGGGCGGGCTCTCCATCCCCGGCGACCTGCAGGGGAGCGCGTTCCCAGCGCAGCCCCGGGAGGACGCTGCCACCTCCCAAACTCGGCCCTTCTGGCCTTTTCCCTGGAGCGGGGGCGGTGCCAAGCCCGAGCGGGACGTGGCGTCCGAGCGCTGCGCCCGCGCCCGCCGCTGCCGCGCCGCGGCGAGGGGCCGAGACCCCGCGCCCGCGCCCGCAGCCCCCGCTTCCCGCCGCCGGACCCTGCGCCCGCGGACTGGTTTTAATTTAACGGTGAGTCCGCGGGAACGCCGCCCTGCCCGCCCCCGCGCCCTGCCCGCGGCGGAGACGCGGTGACACGTGGTGCCCCGGGACGCAGGGATGCGGCGAGCGGCCGGCTCCCTCCCCAGGACCGCGCTGGTGCTCCGCGGGACCGCAGGGAGGAGGGGTGGGCTCAGGGGCCGGGGTGTCGGCGGCACGCCCAGACAGCGCTAGGCTCCCACCGAGGAAGAGTGTGAGCGGCAGGAAATGGGGTGGGGGGCGCGGGGCCGAGAGGAAGCTGCGAGCCCGCTCCCCGGGGACCCAGGGACACGTGTTTCTGGCTGGACCAGAGCTGCTGAGCTCAGCAGACTGCGGGGCCAGCTTCAGCCGGACCCCTCCAGCCCTCGGGATTCTGGCCACTCCTCCTCAGAGCCATCGGGCCCCACTGTTCCTCCGATAAGGCCTTGGCAGGGGCGAGTCTTGGCTAATCAACTGGGTCCTTCTTGGTGTCTGGCCACGAACCAGCAGATGCAAAACTCGGCGTTAGCAGCGTAAAATATCTTGCATGAGATCTGCTTCAAAAACAATTATGTGAGCAAATTATCTTGGCTTCAAGAAACAGATTTTTCAAAGTCTAGTAGCAAGAACGCAAAAATAAAACGATTAAACCACAAACACTGTTTTAAAATAACATTAAACCAGTCAAGAGAGGAACTATTCTTTTTTTAGGGTATATTTAATTTTTTTACAGCAATTTTCATCTATGAGGGTCTATTCCACCTATCCCCACTCCCCACAAGAGATGAAGAACTCTTACAGAGTCTGAAAAACATGCTGTACGACCTTAAATGCCCCTGGGGGTCCCCAGCAAGTGCTCCCGAAGAATATTATATCCGCGTCTTCTTCATCAGAATTAAAGGCATAAGATTCCCTTACCTGGAAGAACCCTGTTGTTCATAACTCATAGATTTACAATCTCTCAATAGGAAAGTCACTGAATCAAACTAGGTGGAAAATCCTCGTAACCAAGCCACACGGCCAAGCGGCCTGCACTCATCTGCTAATGGCAGGGCCCTTGATGGATTGACTGTGTTTCCTCTGAACTGAGTAACTCAAAAATAATTTTATGTTTTGCCGGCGAGCTCATTCCAGCGAATAGCCCATGTCTGCGGCTTCTCTGTGTCCAGAGTGGCCACCCCACCTCTGTGCTCCTGTCCTGGAGAATGCCTGTCCCCTTCCCTGCGTTTCTGACCTGTCAGTCTCTGGCTGAGACCCATAACAGAGATCTGAGCCTTCTGCTCTTCTCTACATTCTGGAGCCTCCCGCCTTCGTCTTTATCTCATACGAATGGCCCAGTGCCAGTTCCCAAACCCTGCACACGTAGAGATCTGCCTCTTTGTCTCACCCTCCCCCAAGCCCTGTCAATGATCCCTTCGTCATACTCTCTGTGAACTACCCAAGACGAGAATGCTTTCTGCCAGGAAAACTGCCATCCTCGCCGGCAGACAGAGCTGCGAGTCACAGCCTTATGTCCCAGTACCTCCCAAGCCCGGCTACTGACAGCCCTCAGATGACCGCATGCTGAGCAAATACACACAACACCGTGCCCTAGTGTCCCAGTCGTCATCATTAGACTGTGCGAGTCAGAAGACATCACACAGAACATTTGTACCTCACACACACTGACGAAAATAATCACCATGAAAAGTGAATTCAAAGTGTCATTTAAACAAAGGAGCTTTATTAAAGAGCTTATTGAGAAGCAACTCGAGTGGTGAGGTCTAGAAGACGGTTGGTGAATTTATCTGTCACTAAGTTAGGTCTTAGTGTATACACATAAGTAAAATGCACAGAAAGAGTACCTGGCTCATGTTTGTCACAGAAAAGTAAGATCTTCCATTTCTAACATGTTCAGTCAACTGAAAGACATTGATTTTTCACACCTTTGGTTAATGGTAAAAGAGGAACAGTCTAAAAGTAAAGCTGCGACTTATCTCTTAGCCTTCCAGTTACCCCTATCTGTGGACCACGCACCTGCCAGTTTCTCGTTCTGAAACCCACCGCTGCAGCTGTGAGGGTATCTCACAGGAGATAACAGCTGTTACAGTCATCCCATAGTTTTCATTTCCTGCAAATCACAGACACAGCAAGGCAAGGGATGCTTGAGTGGGCACTCAAGCAGGGGCTTGTTTCTTGCCAGGGACTCCTTCACAGAAAAGGAAAACAAACGTTAGCTTTGCCGGTGCCAGTCTCTGAAGATCTCCGCTCTGCCCTATCCTCAGAGCTGAGACATCTCAAACACACAATAGCATTCATTATTTTTGTCCAAAAACATAATATGAGCCCAGTACTTATGTATTAAATCAAGCTCAGCTCTTGAAAATTTGGGTAGAGTCTGTTTTGCAGAAAGACATTTGGAAACAAGAATAAGCTTTCTTTTAGGAGAAAAAAGGAAAGGGAAAGAAGAGAGGGAGGAGGAGTGTGACTAGGAGTAAGATTCAATGTTTCAGCTGACACTGGGAAGCAGGTGGAGGGTCTTGGACACTTTGGTGGTGGTGAGGTGATGTGACCCCAGGAATTTAGCGTCAACACCAGTGCACACACAGTGCCCTACTACATCAGAATCTTTCTACACATTGCATTTTAATGTGCCCTCTTGCCCTCGGAGATCCCTCCTGCCAGTGTAGTCCTCTGGTAGCTTCAGTGTTGGTGTTTTTGCCGTGTCTCTGGTTTATCAGAACACAGGGTTTGTTGTTCGTTTTGTTTGGAGGCATACCTGGCTGTGTTCGGGGCTTACTCCTGGATTTTCACACAGGGATCACTCCTGGTAGAATTTGGGACACCCTACATGGTGCCAGCCATTAAATACGTGTTGGCCACATGCAAAACCAGTGCCCTCTCTGCTCTAGTATCTACACACATACCCCTCAGAATTTTCAAACTGAGATTCTCATGATAAATTAAGAAAATTTTCTCAGTAAAAGAACCTCATCGCATTTACATGTTATTTTCTCCAACAAAACTTTCCTGGCTCACTTATAGAACCAAGCATCAGAAAATGTGTTGAACATAGAGGTAGTTCCTAAGAAGTCAGGTGTTGTCTAGAAGAGCTCATGGTTGAAAATGTGATATTGAGAAGTGAACATATATATAAACAAGGAACAGAAAGAGGTGAACACTGTAATGAATTAACATAAACTGCACCGTAGGGAGTGGAAAATGTGTGGGAAATGTTCTAAAAACTAAAGCCTGCAGACCCAGTTATCCAGGTGGGTCAGGGAGAGTGAAGGCAAAGTGTCCCTGCACTTGTAGAAAGGAAACGAGAAGATCAAGCTCATCAGACATCTAGACCAAGTCCAAACCAGCGTATGGGACAGATTCCTAAGTAGATCTGCCTTCTCTTTGAATTACAAAGTTCAGTCTGCTACTGTATGATCTTAAACATTTATACTTTACGGTTGTTCTAGAACTAAGTAAGGATGTTTTCTCTAATTTGTAAATACTCAGCATAGGGAATCAGAGGAATATCAATTTTTTTTTTTAAAGAAATATTTTATTGAACCACCGTGAAAACAAAAAAAATACAAAGCTTTCAGGTTTAAGTCACAGTCAAATACTGATTAAACCACCATCCCTTCACCAGTGCACCCGTTCCACCACCAAAAACCCCAATACACCCCCCTCCCACCCCACCCCCCATCTAAGTAGCTGATGATATTCCCATTATTCTCTCTATATATTGAGTACATTTCATATTTCCATACAGAACTCACTATCGTTGATTGGAAATTTTCCCCAACAATCAGGCCTGCTGAATAAGCATCATCTAATAATTTCTCTTCCTTGGTAAAGGTGAAGATTTTGAGTCCGCGCGGCCGCTATCGCGGCCGCGCGGTTTTGGGTTTCTAATATTTTAGCTCAGTTCACAGTCAAAATGGATGGCTGCAAGAATCTGCTCTGTTGCCAAAATGGGTTAGGAGACCTCAGGATCACAGTCAGTAGGCGGGAGGCTCTGCTTCTCGTGCCGCGGCTCTTGGTTCATCTCTGGGCGGAAGGCGCGCCGGGAACACCTCCCCTCCCAGGATCACCTACAGGCTACGTCACTAAAGAAAGTCCTACCTCCTGGTGTAGGGGTCTTAGAGGGTGGCTCTCACCGCGTGGTTGCTGCCGCTGCCGCCATTTTCGCTCAGAAAAATGGGGTGGAGAGGGAAAAAAATCCCTCCCCGGGCTGCACGAGGTTGTAGTTCAGTTCGCAGTCAAAATGCATGGCTCCAAGAATCTGCTCTGGTGCCAAAATGGGTTAGGAGACCTCAGGATCACAGTCAGTAGGCGGGAGGCTCTGCTTCTCGTGCCGCGGCTCTTGGTTCATCGGAATATCAATTTTAATGCAATTCCAAGAAAGTGGTACGGTTCGTATATATGGAGTGCAGTGTGTGTGCTGGGCTGGCTAGAAAGACAAAGCCGGAGGCCAGGGATGTACTTGAGTGATAGAACATTTCCTTCAGGAGTGAGCATGAGCGAGAATGGAGGGCGGGCAGGCCACCACACAATCCACCGAGTGCCACAGATGGAGAAGGGGAAGGCACAGGCCAGCAGTGTCCCTCTGCTTCTTTTGTGTTAGACCATCCACAGTTGTCTAAGGCTCAGAGTGCCAGCCCTTCACTGAACGAGCTATAAGTGGAGCCGCCCCTTGGGGCATCACCATGATAATATTTGCTATTAACATCCAATTCTACCACACAGAGAGGAAGAGAATAAATTCTTCAGTCAGAGGAACTGCACAGCTTGAGGGCCACGAAGGTACCTCCCTTTTGGATTGAAAATGGCATTTTAATGCAATGAATCTTAAAACAACAAGCAGGTCGACAAGATTACTGATAAATTCCTGTCCAACCTACCTCATCTTCTGCCCTGGACGACACTGGGGTCTATACAAAAGAAGCAGAGTCCCTTTTTAATCTAAAAATAAATTGGTGACATGAGTGTAAAGAAATAATAGCTCAAATGGCATGCCCTAGGCACAGGGCTGTTACAATGAAAGAGGGGGTGGAGAGAGAGGAGACAGAGGAGAGAGGAAGGGGGGAGAAAGTGAGAGGGGGAGAGAGAGAGAGGAAATAGAGAGAGGGGAGAGGGAGAGGAAATAGAGAGAGGGGAGAGAGAGGAAATAGAGAGAGGGGAGAGGGAGAGGAAACAGAGAGAGGGGAGAGAGAGAAGGGGAGAGAGAAAAGAGAGAGGAAGAGGGGAGAAAGAGAGAGGGGGAGAGAAGAAATAGAGAGGAGAGAGAGAGAGGAGAGGGGAGGGGGGGAGAGAGAGTCTGGCAGTCGTGTGAAGCTCAGTGAGGCACAGCCCTGAAGTCTTGGCTTGCAAAGCCAAGCAGAGCAGAGAAACACTAGGTTGAGTGGGGGAGTTTCCTGAAGCCTTGAGTAAAATCTGGAAGAAAACATTCTGTGCAGCCTTTTTCCTTTTGGTTCCCGTCCACATGACTTCACAATCTATGAATTTTGCCGTGGTTGGATTTGAATGAACTTGTAGATTCAAAACAAGACCCATTTGAAGTAACCACAAAGCGGCTCTATCCTCCTTCCCAGCAGCACTGAAGTGTGTTTCCTGACCATCCTTTTCTCTCGCACAGGGGGTCGGAATTAATCAGGCCAGTCCAAACCACACACATATACAGAGACACACACATACATATGCATGTTAAAAGTACACACACACAAGAAATAATACATACACATCTATAGAAATAGACTCACACGGAAAGACAGACACACTTAGCGGCGGGACAGACACACCCATAACTGGGCACACAGAGATGCACACACATGCACTCAGAGACAGACACGGACACAACACATACATACATGTGCACACAGAGACACATGGACAAACACACACATGAAGAGATAGACATGCTCGTGTGTGTGTATGCACACACCCTGAGACCGTGGCAGGATCAGGGGAGTCGCAGGACACGGGGCTGTCCCTCTTTCCTTTTCCCTCCCAATGCCGTCTGTGACAGCTCTATCAGTGAGAGGTCCGGGAAGACTTGGACTAACCAACCACATGTGCTGTGGGCTTCAGAGAAGAAAACAGGAAGAAAGAAAGAAACTAAAGGCCTAAGAAATAACGCCACACACACTCATGGTTACTGGATTCTTCCCGTTCCAAATATTTCCTCTTCTCCTGTGGAATTTAATTCCCCAGGAGGTAGGGAATATGTGGAAAGATCCAATGTGTTTACAATAAAAGGGCTTTTGGAAAAAGGGAGACACTAAGGCTCCTATATCTATTATTGCATTAGATCACTATAAAAGAGCTAAATTATTTTTTGAATGCCCGGGTCTGCAATAATGTGAGTAATGAAATGGCAGGTATGGCCATCATATTTATTTAGTATCTGTCTTAGTACACAGATGATTATCTCAGCATGATGCTTGGTCCCTCCCTACTTCACGGGTACCCAGACTGGCTCTACCTTCCCTCTGCCCTAAAGAATCAGGCACTCTGAACTTTAACTCTATTTCCTCATGTGTGGGTATTTTGTTCCCCCACCACCCCTCAACACCCTCACCTCTGCCTTTAGCAATGTCTAGGTGTGTTCTGGGGACTTGAGGGGCAGAAACCAGGGGGACCGCTAAACAGGACAATGTAGAAGGCAGTGCCCTCTCTCAGCCAGGAACGCAGCCCAGCCTCCGATGCTCGGGGGTTGAGGAGTACTAGTGTGATGTGCACGCCTCGTCCGTCCTTGTCCAAGAGAGCCTCCACATCCCTGCTGTTCCTTCTCTCCTTCACAGTCATGAAGACAAGAATGGAATCACAACCAGTAGCCCTGGGGATGACCGTAAGTGACTACACACTACCTCAAGCAAGAAGAGTAGCATGAATCCTCACAGGGACGAGGTAAATGCAAATTAGTGTTACTCTCAGGCTACAGCCACCTCCTGCCAAGCAGTCAGTGAGAATTATTAGCGTATGATTTCAAGAAAAATCGTTTAGCCTGGTGAGTTTTATAAAGGAAAAGTTAGGAAAGCACTTTACCTGTTCCATGGTAGCACTGCGGCCGTGTGGTTGCTATTTGATTTGAGTGAGACACTTCAGAACCGATGCCAGAGCAAATGACGACTATTGAACATGGCACCTGCAGGGTTTGCTGCAAGCCAAACCTTTCCCCTGCCCTACGCGTGCAGAAGTCTTGGCACAGAGGAGCTCTCACTCAGAATGCAAATTCTGCCCTCACCTGATGACAGCCGGCTTTCTGCAGGGTCTCCTCCAATACAGACTCTGCGTGTGAACTAACAGGCTTTGAAGTAGGTCACCGCTAGGAGGAAATCAGTGCTCTGACTGCCTATCTGTGTCTTGGAGTAAGTCACCTCACTTCCCGACCTCAGTTCCCTCGCTTGGAAAGTTGGTTCTCAGGGCCTGGAGAAACTGTCCAGGGGTGAAGGGACTTCCCTGCCATATCACTGTCTCCCGGCCAATTCTCGGCATTGCTGATGGTTCCATGGGAATGACCAGGAGTGATCCCTGGAGCCCGCACACAGCAGGGTGTGTCCCAACCACCCCCGACCCCCTACCTAGCGGGGGAGGCTCTCAGACTAATAGTTGCCCCTGAGTAAGTACTTACTCTGTGCTGGGCATTGTTGGTGTGGCTTTCGTGTCAGTCTCCCTGTAACCTCACTACAGTCTGGGATGACAGGTGACATGGAAGCACTGCAGGAAGAGAAACTGAGGCTTAGGATAATAAAGCAATGCTCCAGATGTTCTCTGTCTCTTAGCCACGGGGGTAGCTCATTAAGTAGGTTCTTAGAGGAAGAATAAAAATAATGCTCAAAGTAGCTTTCAAAGAGAGCAGTTCTACTATAAATCAGTAAGTTTACTTGTCTTGTTTTCCCTTTCTGTAATGCTGCTGAGAGGCCACTCAGAGGAAAGCTGGATTCTAACCCACTCCAAATCCACTGTTGAATCCAGATGCTGTGTTCTCTGAAATCACATATTTGACCTAGAGTTATGAAATTCTGATACCGTAAAAACCCTACAAAGAGAACTCCTCAAAACAAGCCTCCTCCTCCTCCTCCTCCTCTTCCTCCTCCTCCTCCTCCTGCCCCCTCTCTCCCTTCCTCCTCCTCCTCTTGCTCCCTCCCCCCTCCTCCCCCTCCTCTCCGTCCTCTTCCTCCTCCTCCTCCTCTGCCTTCACCTTTGCCTTTTCTTTTGTAGAGGAATCTATCATTCTCATTTTAACTGAGAAAGTGTTAATTGTTTCTTTGTAGCATTGCTTATGATAGAAGGATGGACGACAGATACCAGTTTCTAATTCACCTTGGAACTGACAGCCCTTCTCTAGAAAATATGGGTTCCTCATGGGTTAGTCTGACAATTGATTCCGGGCTTAGAACATGCTTTAAATAAAATAATCCAAGAAAAAACATAAATAACTCTCATATGGATGATGCCTAGAGTTCAAACTTCTCTCTCATCCAACATTTCATTTGATTACACGATTGTTTTATGTTAGAGTCACAGAATGCCTTGCTTTCCCAGTTCATGAATATGCAAACAAAATCCCCTACAGAGTCAGAAACTCTCCATGTGGACACAGTGTAACAGCGTAAATTAAACTACTGTACTAAGTAATTAGTAATCCAATCTAAGATGTTATGACCGACATTGTTTCATATATATTTTTCACACATACATTTGTCTCAATAACTACATATAAAATATAATATATGGGCAGATGTGTACATCTACAACATCCTATTTATTGTGTATTTCATATTCTCATACAAAAAGTAGCTGAAATAGCAACATCTGTGTGAGGGCCAGTCTTGTATACAGAACTAATATTTGTCTCTTTGATGAGACAGTCATATTCCTAATGCAGTTGTTAACAGACGAGAAATAATGTACAAAACCTATTTAGTACAAGTCCGAGTATTAGAAAGCCGTCATCCAGTGAGGCGGTGCAGTGGGCTGGGGTGCTTGTCTTCCATGTGGGGGACCCCGGCTGGATACTCTGGACCCAAGAGCCCTGCCAGGAGTGATCTCTGAGCACAGTCAGGAATAAGCCCTGAGCATCCAGCGCAGCATCCGATAGCAATGCACTGGGACACCGAACTGGGCTACAACTCTGTGCTGCCGGGGGTGGATTTTTTTTCCTCCCCACCCTGTATTCCTGCACGGAAATCGGCGGGCTGGCGGCACCCATGTGGCAGGCGCCATCTTCTGTGACTCCAAACCCACAGGTATTCGGTTTTTACTTTTGGGGCTCCCAGGAACTCATGGGAAGGGGGCGTAACTGGCACCTGAGCGCGAATCGGACCCTCTGCGCCTAAAGACTTTGAATTCAGAGACTTCTTACAGCAATGCACTGGGACTGTGAGCTGGGCTATGTAATTTCTGGCAGAATTTTCTCTGGACTTTATACAGAAATCCAAAACATTTATAATTGTCAGCAATGTGAAACGGTTCCATTTGAACAGGTCTGACTTGGTGGGGGGGAAACTCCAAATAATAACAGTAAGTTTTTGTTGAAATATTGAAGGTTTTTAATGTAGCAGCCACCTCTGGACTGTGAACTAAGCAAAAGCCCCACGCTGGCCAACGCAGTGTGGCGTACACCATACTATGAGGCGCAGGAAGGGGGATGAGGGGGAAAAAGAAAAAAAAAAGGGGGGGAAAGGAAAAAGGAAAAAAAAAGAGAGAGAGAGAGTTATGTACTTGTAGCAGTGGGGCTACATATCTCTTCATTTCCAGCAATGAAAAACTAATTATCAAATGTAGTAGGTCTGTCTCTCTTGGTTGGAAACTCCAACAACTATAGTGAGTTTTGTGTTGAATTATGGAATGTAATCAAGGTAAAGAGAAAATGAAGTGAAATTCATTAGTTATACAGTAGGGGATAGGGGGTGGGGGTGGGGGTATACTGGGGTTTCTGGTGGTGGAATATGGGCACTGGTGAAGGGATGGGTGTTTGAATATTGTATAACTGACATATAAACCTGAGAACTTTGTAACTTTCCACATGGTGATTCAATAAAAATTAAAAAAAAAAAGGAATAAGCCCTGAGCACCATCAGGGGTGACTCAACCTCCCCCACTCCCAGAAATCAAATGAAAACTGCAATTTTTTTTTTAAAAAAAAAGAACTATTGAACTAGAACTTTGAAGGCAATACTATTTTTTTTCTCTTCAGAGAAAAATCAAACTTGTCCCTAAGACAATGTCATGATGACAGCTAAATGACCACCAGAGAAACGAACTCACTTTCCATAGGCGTATAAGAAGGTGCACTGACACCCACAGAAGTTGTAAGTCCTGGGGCTGGAGAGGCAGCACAGGGAGCCAGGTTGACTGTCAGGTTCCCTACACGGCTGTTGCTCCCTGACCTGCCGTCGTCAGACGTGATTCCTGAGCACGTAGGAATAACCCCTGAGCACTGCTGGGTATGGACCAAAAACAAACAAAAAAGTTGAAAATGTAGTTTAAATGATGTGTGTTGTGTATTTAGAGTGATCAATACCTGACTTTAAAGGCTGCTGGAATATTCCAGGTGGGGTGGCAGTAAGTCTCAGGTAATTGGGGGACACTCTGGTTGCTTTGCATAAAGAAGTTAGATATCCAGAGGGTTCTGGTAATTCTCTGTGTGTGTGTGTGTGTGTGTGTGTGTGTGTGTGTGTGTCTGTCTGTCTGTCTGTCTGTCTGTCTATCTGTGTCTCTCTCTCTTTCTCCCTGCCCCCCCGCCCCCGCCCCTGCTATGTAAAGGGGCCAGTAGACCAAATAAGTTTGGAGCTTTGGTTTAGTTGAACTGTATTCCCCTTCGTCTTGGGGTATTTACTTTTATAGCGGGTTTCAAGTCGTTCCGCTAAACAAGGGCCTTCACAGGAAGCCTTGCATGTTTCCAGAACTCTCTGCACTCACTCAGCCCTCGGGGGCTCCAGAGTAGGTGCACCCCTGGAAATGGGCGGTTTCTTCTGCCCCCGCACCACTGTGTATGGCCCTCATAAAAAAATAGCGCTCAGTAGAAGGTCACGACAAGGTCACGAGGGCGAGGTGTGCCTTGAGAGCAGAGGCGGAAGTCAAGGGGGAGCAGACTGCAGGGAGGGTCTAGGGCCTCGGCATTTGCCTGGCACGGGCCTGACACACTGCGTGTGTCCTCTGAGCATCCCCTCTCCGCCATCACCTCTCAGGCTTCCCGGAGGACTCCTGCTTCCACGGAACCGGAGGGGACAGCTACCCATGGAGGTCAGGGCAAGCATGGACACGTACAGGCTGGCGGGTGGAGGCCAGCGGTAGGCCGGCTTGGGGAATATCCTGGCAGCTATTTTTTAAAGATAAATGAGTATGACTGTCCAACGCCAGTCACACTGGCACTTTCTACCGATTGTTTGGGGCAGGGGGCAGGGGTCTGCAGAGAATGAGACAAGCAAACATATACAGGGACAAACTCACATGGACGGCCAAGTTTTAGGGTCGCCTGGACAGCCACGGTGGCCCCACAGGCAGGTTATCATTCAATACGCTGTCGCTCCCCACTGCTCCGGGCTCTCAGCAAGAGACCCTGCAGAGCGAGACCAGCAGGACAGCTCGTGCATCAGTGTGCAACACGCACGAGAAGAACAGGGTCTCTCCGCGGGCGTCTGAGAGGGCCTCAGCTGGCTACACTAGTCTTTCCTCTTACCCATTTCATTCTTTCCTTGGTACTCATTTGCAGATCCTTCCTATTCTAAGACCTAAATATTTTACTCAGGAGAATATCGCAATCTTTGGCTTTTTTTGTTATGTGGACAATTTCCCTTATATAGAATGACAGACAACCAAAGGTAGACTTCTTATCAGAACTCTGTGGAAATATACCCTTTCCACTGATTTTTAATTTATTGTTTGGTGGCAAAAGTAAAGAAATCGAGAATACACAGGATAAATTGCAAACATTTGCATTCATGGTCAAACCTTAAACATGCCGTCTACATGAGAAACAAAACAAAATGAGGAATTTTGGCTCTAACTCCACTCACTGAAATTCTCTGTGGCCTTAGATAAATTCTCCTAATCTTTCACAAACTCATCACTACGTTTACAACAAAACCATAATGATGCATTTCAAAAACTGTGAGGTGAACAACTGAAATAAGGTTGAGCAGTCTCCAAAAGCGTGCTTAAGTATCATATTGTCATTATTATCTTGTGGTTCAAAATGGTATCTCTGAGCACTTTAAAATCATGATAAACCAAGACAGCTCCACCGACCCTGGGAGTAATACATTCATCACCGCCCTTGGGGAGAAGAAAGTAATAGTTTTAATGTGTAACAGAAAGCATACGTATTTATAACTAGCTGGATAGAGAACCCATTATTTTCATTATTAATTGAGAGTAATATGTTAAATCTGAAGTCTAGAATTACATTAAAATATGCTTAATTTTTAGACTCCAAAATAAAAGTATTTAATATGGAAGCATTTTCTTAATGTACTACTAACAAAAACTCCCATATCATGTTATAACTTGGTGATCAGCAGAGATGGAGGCACTCAGTTTCTGTAACTGAAATGTTCGATGTTCTTCCGGTCTTAGAGCTGACGTCTGGGCCAGGAAGGTAATACAAGGGTTAGGCACTCGCCGTGCACACAGGGTATATGCCCACATCTCCCACACTCCCGCCAGCACCACCAGCCCTGAGCACCGCCAGGTTGGCCCCCAAATAAAAGCAAAACCTAGACAGCAGCAGCAACCAAGTACTCCTGACTGGGCCAGAGGGACGACGGATACAGGGGCTAACGTGCTTACTTTGTACTCGGCCAATGCCAGCTGGGTCTGCAGCAGCACCTGGGCAGCACGTGAGTGACCCCTAAGCCCAGAGCCGAGGGAAGCCCTGAGCACCGCTGGGCATGACCCAACCCAAGACCAAGAACACACAATGTTGATGTCTGACCGGAATAAAGTACAGGCTAATGACAGCTCCATGTTCCCGTTAATTCTGGTATTTCCCTTCAATGGAATTAAAGTGGAGAGTGTTGATGTGCCGCTAACTTTTCCTAACTATTCCCTGGCTTATCTATCTCTCAGCTTCCTGACTTTCGCTCGTGTGAGAAAGTCATTCACTCATGAGTTTAGGGTCTCTCTTCCTCCCGAGGGCCACAGAATTGGAGGGTGCTATATTTTAAATCTCCAAACAGATGACACAGTCCACATGTTTCTCTCATTTACAAATTAGTAGATACCTAACAAAGACAGTTTGGGAGCTTAGATTACCAAAAGGGCGCATTTTGAGCAGCTTAAAAATGAAAAAAATTCCACAAGTGTATTAAAGAAATTTTATTTTGAAACTTCACTGGATGGGGACTGCATGATTGTACATGCAGTAAGGAGCTTCCCTCGCACACAGCCCACCTGGGCTAGATCCCTGGCATCCCGTCTGGTCCCCTGAGCCCCTACAGGAGGGGTCCCTGAGTGCAGAGCCAGGAGTAAGCTCCGAGCACAGTGAGATGTGGACCAAAAACAAAGAATTCCTTGGACAACTTAACATGTAGGGATGGTGGGAGGGACAGAGAAAGGGAGAAAATGTGATCAAATCTGTCTTCAGAGTTTTTAATTAAGAAAAAACACATCTGCCCCACACCATTAACAGAAGATTTAAATCTTACTTAACGGTATATTTTATCCTCCATCAACATCACCAGGATGGGCCAACGGCTCTCTGGTCAAAATGACTTAAAAGCTGTTTTTCTGTGAATGATCTCAGGGAAAGAATTAAAGAAAGAAGAAAAGCGTGTAGACCAACCTTGACGTCCCCCCAGAAATAAGAATATTTGGAACGTAGGTGCCCCTCCCAGATCTGTACTCTTTAAGAACTGATGTTTTGAGACTTGGTTTTCATCAGGCAGAGAGACTATGGACTCTTATTTATTAGCCTCTACAAATTAACACATCCCACCAAAACGCTTACTGAGCCAGAGAGCACCACTGGGCCAATCACCATCCAGCAAGTATTTGATCCCGGCTCGCTCCCAGTAGGCACCTCACACACAAATGCCGTTCTCTCTCTGGGAAGAAAGGACAGTGTTCATGCATCATCTGGAACTAATGCTCTGAAGCCATGTCACTCTGGGACGCTGGAGGGCACCTTGTAAACAGCGCCGCTGACCACTTAATGCCTGATGGGGAACAGAAGCACGATTCAAGGGAACGCCACGGGAGTCGCGCCTGCTCTGGGGGGGCCGTGTGACCTTCTGGAGAGAGAACAAAGGATGCTCCTCTGAAGACAGAGGAAGCGTCTCTCTGGCAGGCATTCTTCAGAGGCAGCCTGGCCTCCGCCCTGCCCCGCCCGCCCGGGAGGGCTGCTCGCACAGGGCCCCTTCAGGGCAGGAAGCCGTGAGCAGTCAGTCAGGGCCTGCTGGCTAAGGCAAAGCCCTAGGAAACACCGTGACACTTCCTGGGGTGTACTCGGCACTCCTCACACCTCTCCACAGCCCTACTATGAATTTAGAACTTCTTGAATACTTCACAGAAGAAGTGAAAAATAAAGCTATTTGCCAACAGCTCAGCTAGAGAAGGGACCACCAAGTAAAGGGTGCAAGGAGGACCCGCTCGGGATGGGAGAGGCGGGATGAAAGTAGACTGTAGACCGAACACGATGGCCACTCAATACCTCTGCTGCAAACCACAATACCCGAAAGGAGAGAGAGAGCAAAAGGGAATGCCCTGCCACAGAGTCGGGGTGGGGTGGGGGGGACGGGTGGCGTGGTGGGAGGGATGCTGGATTCATCGGTGGTGGAGAATGGGCACTGGTGGAGGGATGGGCACTCGCCCATTGTATGACTAAAATGCAAGCACAGAAATTTATAAGTCTATAACTGTACCTCACGGTGATTCACTAATAAAATTAAAAATAAAATAAAAGTTAAGCTATTTGCCAAGTTTCTCCAAGGGAACAAGAACTTTAAGGTGTTTGTTATAAAGGATTTGTGGGGACTGCCAAGTAGACCTCGGGCTAGATCTGCTGACCCCCACCCCACCGGCTGGCTTCTCTGCAGTGAGGGCAAAGCTCACAAATGAAATACTCCCTTCCTTTTTTTCCAAACTATTATGATAAGCCTTAAGAATCACCTCATATTTCAGTAACTTGATGAATTTACAAGGACTAGAAGATAGAAGCTACCTGAAATTTAGAATAAGTCTTTAAAAAAATATTTTTAGCAGTGCTCAGGGATTACTCCTGGCTCTGTGCTCAGGGATCACCTCAGGTGGGCTCAGGAGACGAAGGGTGCTGGGGACAGACTCAGGCCAGCAGCTTCCCCACTATACACTCTCTCACCTCTCTGAAAAACATTCTTCCTCCCTCCCTCTCTCCTTTCCTCCCCCTCTCCGTTTCCCCTTCAGTCCCTCTTTCACTCTAAGGTTATTTCATACATTCTTCTAACATAAGCTACAAAATCTGGTCGACAAACACTTCTTTCAGCAAGACAAACCATACCAAGCAACAGAACCCAGGAAGGCACGAATGAAAAGCTGCTTTTTTATAAGGAGATTTAAGTCAGATATGACAAATAAATAAATCCTACATAAGTTTTATATAAAAACTAAAAGGAGAAAAGCATAACATGAGGCTGACACCCAAGGACAGTAGATAGAAGGGTCAGGAAGATTGCTCCATAGCTGGAAGCCTGCCTCATGAGCTGGGGGAGAAGGCAGATGGGATGGAGAGGGGATCACTAATAAAATGATGGCTGGAGGAATCGGTCGGGATGGGAGATGTGTGTTGAAAGTAGGTAATGGACCAAACATGATGACCTCTCAGTGTCTGTGTTGCAAATCACAATGTCCAAAAGCAGAGAGAGAATACGGGGAATATTGTCTGCTATAGAGGCAGGGGGAGAGTGGGTATGGGGGGCTATACCCGGGATATTGGTGGTGGGGAATGTGCACTGGTGGAGGGATGGGTGTTTGATCATTGTGTGATTGTAACCCAGACATGAAAGCTTGTAACTGTCTCATGGTGATTCGATAAAATTTAAAAAATAATAATAATAAATTTAAAAATTAAAAGAAAAATAGTCTCCTTTCTGTAAAAATAAACCAAAAAACTAAAAAGCATCCTGAGGGGTGTGATGGGGAGTCCCTGATGAAGCTGAGTGGTCTCCTACGGGAAGACAGGAGGCCTGGTAGTGGGCCTGCATCATACATGTTGGTGTGTCAGGCTGTTGCCCACCCCGATGGCGGTGGATGAGCGGAGGAAACGGGCCCACGCTGGTCGGTAATCAGCCTCCGCTCATTCCAACCTTGGCACCGCTGCTCTCCTTGCAAGCTAATGCTGACCTCCTCCACCCTCCAACACATGAACAAGGACAGGAGCAAACGTTTCTGGAGCCGTCCACAGGCCTGCACTCTGCTCCTCACACACCCTCCCACAGATGCAGGAATAACCGGCAAGCAAGCCCAGCGCGGCTCCCAGCCCAGCTAACACCCTCTCACACACATTCCTCGCAGCACTTCTGGAAACCACTGGACTCTGTGTGCAATAAATGGCTTTCTTACTGAAATTTCCAGAAGTCGCCAACTCAGCGGTCTTTATTATTTGTGTTTGTTTCCTTAAATGGTATTTCCTGTGTGTCCCTCCAACTCATTGCCCAACTGCTATCCCTTCCCCGTAGATCATGTTCATTTATTAATAGTGTCCGCTACTTTGTCTTTTCATTGTGTTTTTTCTATTCATTACATTATTGTCCATATATAGGAAACATTTGTGAAATCGTTCCAAAAATCTCACCTCAAACTTGTATTCATTTTCCTCTGTACTCTTTCCACATGTGCAGCTTTTGACAAGGGCACTTACAGGTGTGAGGTGATAATCTCGTTGTGGTCTTAGTTTGCATTTCCGTGGTGATTCTCATGACCAACAGTTTGTCATATGCCCGTCAGTCATCCGTGTGACCTCTTCAGAGCAGTGGTTATCCACACCTTCTTCCAGTGCCCTGACTGAGTTGTTTGTTTCCTGGTTGTTAAGTTGTCTGAGTTCTTTGTGTGCCCTTATCAGATGCCTGAGGAGCAAATGCCTTCACCTATCCAGTGGACTGTCTTTTGGGTTTTTAATTTGGGGGCCCGCCTCCAGTGATGCTTCTAGGCGTCTCCTAACTCGGTGCTCAGGAGGTGTTCCTGGTAGCACCTGAGGCAGTGCTGAGGCTGGAACCAAGGTCACCTGCACACATGCAAGCCCGAAGCCTGTTGAACACCTCTCTCTCTCTCTCTCTGCCTCTCTCTCTCTCTCTGCCTATCTCTCTCCCTCTCTCCCCCCTCTCTTTCTCTCCCTCTTTCTCCCTCTCTTCTCTCCCTCTCCCCCTCTCCCTCTTCCTCACTCTCTCTTCTTCGATTCTATTTTTATTGCTATCATTTTTATTTCTGCAGTTTCTCTGATTAATTGCAGCCCAATTGCTTATCTTTAAATTATTTTCATTGCTGTTGAGGCTGAGGCAGTAAGAAAATATTAGTTCTAATATCGTGAAACTTTTCATGTTTTATCTGTGTACTTTATAGTTTGGAGTCTAAAGTTGGTATCTTTAACCCATTTTGAATTTGTTTTTATATATGGGTCAGATATATATAGGTCCAGTTTTATTCTTTTGCATGTGGCTGTTACGTTGTCCCAATATCATTTGTCAAAAAAAAAGAGACTCTCAATTTTCCCCATTATATAGTTTTAGACCTTTTTTATAAATTAAGTATAGATAAATTTGTTATGGGTTAATTTATGGGCTTCCAACTATATTTTATTGATCTTTGTGTCTATTTTTATTTTATTTGGGGGGTTGGGCCCACACCCAGCAGTGCTCAAGCTCCCTCCTACTTCTGTGCTCGACTACTTGGAAGTGCAGGGGGACCAAATGCATCTCCAAGGGTGGGGAGTGCAACTTCCTGTGTCACGACCCCAGACTCCTCTCCCTCTCCCTCTCTCTCTCCCTCTCTCTCTCTCCCTTCCCTGTTCCTCTCCCTCTCTCTCTCCCTCCCTCTTTCTCCCCCTCTCTCTTTCTCCCCCTCTCTCTCTCCCTCTCTCTCCCTCTCCCTTCCCTCTTCCTCTCCCTTCCCTCTCCCTCTCCCTCTCTCTCTCTCCCTTCCCTCTCCTTCTCCCTCTCCCTTCCCTCTTCCTCTCCCTCTCTCTCTCCCTCCCTCTTTCTCCTCCTCTCTCTCTCTCCCTCTCTCTCCCTCTCCCTTCCCTCTCCCTCTCCCTTCCCTCTCCCTCTCCCTCTCTTTCTCTCTCTCCCCCTCCCCCCCCCCCGCCTCTGTGTGTCTATTTCCATTCCAATAAATTACTATTTTAGTTACTCTCTATACAGTACAACTTGCTTTCTTGCTACTAAAAACCTTTATAGTGGTTTAGGTTTTGTGCTTGAAATCGTGTTGCTCTTCTGTCTTGATGCAGTTACCACACCTCAGCATCACCAAAGTGGCGCCATCCACCCACCATACGCCTGAGTCAGCTCTGATTTGGTTTGAAGTCTCCAGTTCTGTTCTGTTTTTCTCCTCCTCAGGATTGTTGTAGGCAGATGAGGTCTTGTATGATTTCCTCTAAACCTTACTAATTTTTATTAAGTGCCATTCAGTGGAATGTAGCAGAGGAATATTAACAGTTGGAGATGGGATGTGCTAACACTAGACTCTTTAAACATACACGCATTGACATTCTGTGAGCCAGTCTCCTAAACAACAAATTTAAGTCACTAGAATTTTGACTGGGACTACATTAAATATGTGTATAGTTTTGATAGAATAGACATTTTGAGTATATTAATTCTTCCCCATTCATCAACATGGAATGTCTTTTGATTCTTAATATCTTGTCTTGTATCTTGTAGCTTTACCTATACAGAACGCTGCCTTCTGCATTATTCTTAGGTACTTGCTTAGGTACTTGTTTATTCTTAGGTACTTGCTTCATTTAGATGCAATTGTAAATGAATTATTTTCCTAATTTCTTCTTCTCATTCATTATTTGTATATGGAAATACAGAAAATTTTTATATTGACTTTATAATCATCCTTTCTTCTCATCTCATTGCTTCTAATGTTTTTAAACAAAATTTTAAGATTTTCTAAATATAAATCATCATATCATTTGCAAATATTGATAGCTTCACTACTTTTCTGATCCGGGATCCTCTTATGTATGTTCTAATTTCCCTAATTATAATCTCTAATTCTAAATCACTGTCACTGTATCACTGTCATCCCTTTGCTCATTGATTTGCTTGAGTGGGCACCAGTAACATCTCCCTTGTGAGACTTGTTGTGACTCTTTTTGGCATATCCAATATGCCACGGGAGCTTGCCAATAAAAGAAATAAAAGAGAATTGGTAATAATGAACTGCCTTGTGTTTTTCCTAATTTTAAAACCTGTTCAGTTTTTTTCACTATTCAGTATAGTAGCTATGGGTTTACAATATGTGGCCTCTATAATGCTGACTTCCTTTTATCTTCACCTACTGAGAATATTTATCATAGATAGTTTCTTAATTTTTATCAAATTTTTTCATCATCTAGTCATAGTCTCATATTAATACTTAGTTCTATTTGTATTCAAAATGTTCACTTTGTTTCATTATGTCTGCTCTAAATTTCAACCTCTATTTCTTCCAATTTTTATTTTATTGGTTTTGTCATTTAATTATTTATTTGTGATTTTTTTTTTCTTGAAGGCTTGTATAACTACTAACTTTCCTCTTACTACTTTTTATATACAACCTATAGGTTTAGATCATTCGTGTTTTCATTTCCACTTGTTTATGGGGATTTTCCAGTTTCTGCTCGAATTTCCTCTTTGACCCAGTGGCCTCGAGAAGCCTACTTAATTTCATATCCAATATCGGTAGCCCTCATGGGCCTCTCGTCATCCTTACAGAAAGGTTTCTTATTCTCCAGGTGCTTGAGCTTCTTCTGCTTTGACCAAAATCCTGTGTTCTCTGCTTTTTCTGCTTCCCTCCCTTCCTTTGTGTCAGTTCTCTTTCTCTCCCTCTTCCCTACCCATTCTGACCAGCCTCTTCTTTTCTATTCTTACTGTTCCCCTCCCCCCACTATTCCTTCTACCCTTATAGAATCCTTCTATTCCTGAGGGCTGGAGCAATAGAACAGCCTTGCATGCAGCCGACTGGGGTTAGATGCCCGACATCCCATATGGTTTCCGGCTGCCATAACTAATTCCTGAGTGCAGAGCCAGGGGTAACCCCTGTGTCTTGCTTTGGATGTTCCCAAAACAAAAAGCAAACAGAATGTTTCTATTCATTTCCCAGAATTGAGTCCACTCAAGTTATTCAGTATGCCAACATGGTCCTCAGATGTCCATCATTTTTATTTTAACTTTAGTATTCCAACTGTCTATTGAATGTTCCATGAGCACTCAAATCAATCATGTTTAAAATGCAATAAAAATTTTTAATTCCTTTTTATTAATAATTTGTTAAGATGCCCTCATGGTTGCTGAACTAATGATCCATTAAAATTCTATCTTTCAAGATCTAACCCAAGTTTCATTTCTTTGTGAAGCCTTTGCTCCAAGCCATTCCACATCTTATCCATTCCTTAGAGCCCTGAGCGTGCACTATTGCATTATACTCATTTATCTATATCTCTCCACCCTTGAGAACGAATGCTATCTCTCCTCTTCGCCCACAAGCCCAGCACAGTGCCTTGTACATAGTGGACCTTAAGAAGTATTTAATGAGGGCAACATATTTTTGGAAACCATGGAAAGGAAATGAATGAAATTTGTGTCATTTTTATTTCCCAGCATGAATTATTACTTATGTTTCCAAACTCACAGTGTGCAAATCTAGCACAAAAATCTGTCACAAATTATGTAGGTGCCTGTCGCCCTGAGTTTAAGGACCAAATAAAGTAAACCCACTGCGGTTTTAGCTTTTCATTTCTGACTCTAACTTTAATCCTGGTGTGTCTGAATAAAGCAGAATTACCATGGCATTTCTCTCTCTGAGTCTCCCGATCTCTGTACCAAGTTGAGAACTGTGCTTCAATTACTCCAAAACTCTCATCCCTTGCAAAACTTAGGCATCAAAATTCAAATACTGTGTGTAAAGAGAGACAAATGGGAACATTAACCCCACCCCCAAGTACAGGGGTCAGGGGGCCAGAGTGATGGGACATAGGGCATTTGCCTTGCACGTGGCCGACCCTGATTCCATCCCCAGGACCTTCTATGGTCCCTGGAGTGTGCCAGGAGTGATCCCTGAGACCAAGAGTAAGTCCTGAGCAGCTCCATGTGGCCCAAAACCAAAATAAATAAATAAACTTTTAAGAGCTAGGAACAAAAGAATTTCAAATCATTCTGATATTACCTAGACTTTAAGTATGCCAAGAGAAAATACTATGATGAAGTCTCCTGTGGTCTGACACACCACACAAAAACCCCAGAGGGTCTGGAGACAAAAGCAAGAAGCATCAGGGACATTCTTCCAGTCAAGATCACACAGAATGGCAGGAGAAAAGGAAATCTCACAAAAGAACCTCATAATAAAATCAGTTATAACACATAAGAAAGTGCTCTTCACAAATAAGACAGCAGGCTTAGCCAAACCAGGAATTTGAAGTAATAGAACTTTCTCCACCGAATATACTTGAATATATATAAGTAAAACTATAGTATGAATACTTTTAAAGTACTAAAATAAATAGTAATAGCTATACAAAAATAGTAAGATACTCTAAAATAATATGTAACTTTAAAAACAATAGAATTTAAAATTAGATATTTGCACTACTTAAATACAGGTTAAGAAGAATTGACGAACTAGAGCATGTATCTAAGGAAGTCATCCAAAACCTAGAGACAGAAGGTCAAAGGGAGAATAGCAAAATAGTATTGACAGATACGAGGTGGAGTTCAGAAGCCAATGCATTACAGGGAAAATATGATTCATGCATAGACAGCTTACATTTTGTTCTCTTTAATCATAGAGTGCTGGTTTTTTTGGTACGATGATTATCCTGGCTGAAAAAAAAAAATTTATCTCCCACTAGCCCCAAGAGCAAATGGATAAAAGCCGTTCAGTTCTAGCCATTAAACTAGAAGCCAATGTTTACAAATGAAAAGTCTGAAAATCTTCAAAACCTGACCCTTTCTCCTCCCAACTCCAGCAGTATGAATGCAGATACTGTTCTAGATGCAGAACAGTTATTTTGCAAATATGCAAAGCCTGATAAAGTATGCGCACAAAGGCTTCCAGTCTCACCATCTCCAAACATCTAGTCCTATGCAGAAAAATAACTTCTAATAGATCCAGCCAACCATAAGATTATATATTCTATCTGGATGCAATTTCTTAAGTTAATAAATTAAAATGAGTCTAGACAAAAATAATGGAGTGACATTTGACAATGATCAAAAGTCTGATAAATTTCACATCTGAAGAAAAACACTATAATGAAGAGTCACATATTTAACAGATATGTTAAAAACATCCAGACACATTAAAAATATTGAAGACAGACAAGAAATGTTCAAAGTAACCACAGACAAAATATATTTATATTAAGAGCATTTTCCTTAAAAGAATGATTCCATAAGACAAAGGAATATCTAAGTGTAATGAGAACAGTGAATGATATGAATTATATATTTAATCAAACTATTACTCAAGAGCAGGAGAAAAATTAGATAAAGCCAAATATGTTAGTCATAAACCTCTGAAATTACTGGGAAAGAATATTTACTAAAGTGGTATATCAGGCGGGAAAGGACAGTGAGGCAGGTCCCAGAAGCAGCCGTGAGCACCGCTAGGTATGCCTCTAACACTAGGGGAGGAGGAGGAACATAAAGCCAGAGGAAAGATGCAAGCAGCATTTGGCTCAGGCAAAACACCGGCAAACACTCTTGTAAACTTCAATAATTCGCCTGTAAAATGGCATTCAGACCTATGTGGAGGGCTGGAGAGAGAAGCAGCTGACGAGGCACTGTCCTCGAAGGCAGGGACCAAGCTATGATCCCTGGCACTGCAGAAGGACCCATGTCCTGACAGAGATAATTCCTGAGCATAAATCCACCCCCCCACACACAAAAAAAAGAAAAAAGAAACAAAAGCACACCTATGTAACATTTAATAAAATCTCATTTTACTACATGTGTTAAAGAAGCACAAGACATTTCCTTTCTGAGAAAAGAACATATTAATATATTCAGCTACTCTGCTGTTTCCTTGTCTTTAGTGATTTTTTTCAAGAAGCAAATTATGAACTACCTGCCCCAAGAAATACTTTCAGAACCAAAATACCAAAAAAATTTTTCTCATAATTTGGGATGAAATCTAGAAATCTTTGAAACTGACATGATTTAATTTTACAGATTTCAGTCAAGAATGAAAGGAATCTTATTTGTATTCATATGAGATACTAAATAATCAGATCAAATCCATGTATTAAAAAATAAACCCTGGACTATATCTGACCATCGAGTATGATTTCTTTTTAATATTATTACTCCCATCATCTAAAATGCCATTTTATCAAAACCCTCCCTTACATACCTTTTTGATTAGGTAAAGACAAGAGAGGGACACCAAAGGGCCAAGCTCTGAAGCTGATCTCCATGTGGTAAAGAAGTTTATTATGACCAAGTATTTCCATGGCAGCCTTTGTTGGTGCTGTGGGAGGTATGGAATAATGGGTTGGGTCTGCTTAGTGTTGAGATGCGCTTCACGGTGGTGTAAATAAATACAGCAAATCTCTCATGCAAGATCATACAAGATTCAAATTTCCTCCTCATTTTTCAGACACTGATTATTCTTTTTCTTTGCTCTCCCGATCCCCCACTCACTTTAAACAAGGCACCACCATCTCACCCTGATTCTTTCCGTTTATTTCCTTGGGTCTGATCATTTTCAAAGGAAGTTACAAGAAACTACCAGTAATATTTTTCTGTACTTCTCTGACACTTGTCAAATGCCTCTTGACCTAAACTTTAGGCTTACGCTAGTCAATTTGAGACAGAACTTGATATCACTGTCATCTCCCGTTCTGTTCCCGTCCAGTCCCAGATTACAGGCTTTGAGTTCTTTGATTCATTAGAGACTTTGAATCCTTTGAAATATTCTGGGGGTTGATGAAATACTCTCAAGAGAAAAAAAATCAGTCCTTCCCTTTCTTACTCACAAACCCTAACTAGACCCTAACGCGCACAGCCCCCGGTGGCCACATTCCATTCCCAGGCAGGCTGATGAGGTGGTCTGGGAAGTATTCTGGCGTGGGGAGATCACATTGCTAAATGGGGACGTGAAAAGGAATGCGGTTTCCTGAAAGTTTCCAGCAAGTACATGGGAATGGAGCTCTTGAAAGAGCCTAATGCTGAAAGCACTTCCCTTCTGAGAAACACTTCCAATTCCCCCGTGGAGCCAAGTGTAATAACAGTCCTGACATTATTATTACAAAGAGGAAAAATCATTCATGCAAACTTGCTGCTGTAATTTGGGCATGTAGAAGCCACACCCACCCTGAGCTTGCAGCCATGTGGTTTAACATGGAGCCACGCAAAGCACGGGCTATTTCTGCCCGGTCTCTCGGAGGGTGTCAGGGAGAGCTATTTTGTAAGTGACTTGAGACACTTTTAAAAATTGACTCCTTTCTCTCTACATGAAATATATGTCCTCAAAGTTTTAACAAAGCTCCCCCCTCCGCCTTGACCACAAGATAGAGTTCCAGACATGGGCAAAGAAGTTATGTAATAAGAGCTCATGGTTCAGGGGAATTTAATACAATAATCGTGTGTTCAGGAAAATTTTCTGCAATTGCAGCTCATTTTTTTCCTTTAGAGAATCTGCTTTATTTAGAACGAACCAATGGCTCCCAGAAGTCCCCCTGGCCTCCCACCACGCACATGTGTCATCTGCTACACTTGGACCAATTTCCTCAGTGGACTTGGGCAGAGCTACTTGCAGAAACGCTGCTTACACTTCGACCTGCAGTTCCTGCATACTAACAAGATGGTTTCCTTTCAACTGTGGACACACATGCATAAATGCGTATGTATATAGTACAATTCCCTGTAGGTATGTGCTATGTCTATAATATATAGATATCTCACAAAAAACAGTTAACTGTAAATGCACAATTCTACGGCATTCACATACTCCGTATCATCCCTGGCCAGGCCATTTGCATCAGCCCATGTGGAACAGCAACTCTTCCCTCCAGCACCTGGTAACCAACATTCTATTTTTGTCTCTCCAAATTTTTCTGTTCTACTATTCCATGTAAGTGAAAACATTTTGTGTCTGGCTTACTTCACTTAACATTCTGCTTTCAAAGTTTATCTGTACTGTAGCATATAAGATTTTCATTCCTTTAGAAGGCTGAATGATGTTCTACTGAATGCATATAGTATATTAGATTTATTCAATCCTCAAAGTCAAAGTGGTATTTCTAGAGAATTGCTTTTATGCTTTGTATAGAACTAACATCTTATATTCACCCTATTAACAACTTGTTATTGTAGTAACATTAAGTATTCTTATTCATGAATATGGCATGTGTTTTCAATCATTTTTAATTTTTTATTCTATTTATTCTATTTCACTCATATTTTTTAGTTTCTATATATCATTCTCCTTAGCTATTTCTAAGCAAGTTTATTCTTTTTGATGCTGTTATAAATGAGTTTTTTTCATGTTTCCTTTTTATGTTGTTTGTTTCTAGCATATAGGCTCACAACTGACTTTTTTGTAGTGTGGAATGGAATGAAATAATTTTTTAAGTGTTAAGAGGTTAGGAATGACCAGGAAATAACCCTAAAAAGGAACAGAATAAAATAACATTGTCCTACTCCTCTTGGCAAGTGTTTATATTTTGGTTCCCTAAGAGCCTGATCAAAGACCTTTTGGAAGACAAAGAAAGACAGACAGAAAACTGCCCTACGCGGGAAGTTAAACTCAGGGAAATGGTGTAGCAACAGGTCTTGTTTGCTCACTTTGTTTTTTCAAAAATGGACAGAGGACTTGGTCCCTTGTTGGGAGAAGTTCCCATGATAAATTAGCATCTATTCAATGAGCAATGAAGACCTATCATATATCATGCATCGTGTCAACACCGGGAATCTAGCAGTGAGTCCATACCTTCACTTAGCTCCAGTCTAAAAGTTTCACAGTGAAAATATTGAATGATGCAAGTTCTGACATAGCAAACAGCAGGACAGGGCTCATCTCCTGGGAGACATGGCAGAGCTCTGCGGGAGCGGGTGGGCTCCATCCCGGGAACCAGTGGGGGTCAGCAGGGGGAAAGACCCCCATGCACTGCACATCGACAACGGTGGCTTCAGAGTTCTGAGCAGGTGGTCACTTGCTTTGTATAATAGTGCTCCTAGGTCTATATCAGTCAGAATTCTCCAAAGGAACAACCCAGGGCAATCCAGTGGGAGCTGCTCGCCTTGGCGATTACAGAGGCCATCATGTACAAATCTGGAGAATGGGCCTGCAGGAAGGACACTCAACAGAATCGACTTGCAGTTCGAACCTGAAGGCTGTAGATACCTTTGGAGAAGACTGGCAGAAATTTAGAAGTTTACCCTGGAGGGGGTGGCAGCAGTGGGGAGGGTGGGGGGTCGGTCCCAATCATCCTCACGATGATTGGCAGTTCTTGCCCACCTGGGCTGTTCAGGTGGGCTGGATGTTCCATGTAAGGCAGGATGCAGTGCTGCTGTGATTCCGGGGAGTTCTGGGCCCTTCCTTGAGCGCGACTACTCTGACTGGGCTCAGTGATCATTCCTGGTGGTGCTCGGTGGGCCACAGGTAGTGCCTTGCATACAGTTGGGCTCAGCCCCGCGAGTTTAAGTTTTTCTGTTTGGATGCCTGATGTTCCCAGTGCAGGGTCTGACGTAAAGAAATGAGAGGCCATAGCTCGTCAGTGGTGTTGGGGTCCCCTCGAATTCATTCATCACTGTTACGGAAGGAGTGCTGTTCCATGTAGGTTTTAAGTGAAAAGGCCACTCAAGCATTCTAGTGTCTCTCTGTGTTTGAACCCTTTCCTCGTCCAAGTCTAGGCAAACCTAACATTTCCAGTTCTCTCACCATGGCAGTTTCTTGGTCCATGTTTAAGCCAACCAACCAAGCTGTTAGAGCCCTTTCAAACTTCTGAGTGTGTCATGAAACACACGTCTCTGTCTAATTGGCCTCTGGTGATCAGATCCAACGGCTTGTTTGTCCATAATTATCCCAAGTTCTTAATATTTAATTTGTCCACATTCTTTCCTTCTCTCTAGGAGGAAGAGTTTCTTACTGAATACATTGAGACTAATATTTTATGGATCTTATTCTTCAGTTTGGTAGCTCCCATTTGGCACCTATGAGTGCCAGATGCTGAAGTTATATGTACATACAGCCCTGGCAGGCTGGTGCTTATTTTCTTCATGTTACCAAAGAGAACACTGGGATTGGAAAGGAACTTCTCATTGGCACAATTAGGAGACAGCAAAAAGTAAGGTTCAATTTCAAGTCTATCTGACTCTAAAATGTTTTAAAATAACCTGAGGGAGTGTAATCTGGAACTTTTAGATGCTAAATACTTAATAATGTCTCCTGGATTTTCTTTTGTCCTAGATATTTTGCATTTTGGCAGACTCTCCACTGTGCCAATTCTGTGTCTAAAATGTTAAGGAAATAAGATGAGGAGGAAATAAATTCCAATTCCATTTTGGAGCTCAGAAAATGGCCATTTTGTAGGTCACGGCAGCCAGAATCAACAATACTAAATTAAACCATGGCTTTTGAAAAATGACTGATTCAAGTGGACAACCCATGTTTTCAGGGAGAGTGTTTCAGGGGCAGCAGCCCTCCCGACAGGACACTGTGCAAGGCCTGATCCAACGCACTTGGAAGTGCTGTAATGCGGGGGATCAGAGCAGCCACAGTTTTGGTTCCAAAAAGTGTGATGCATTATTTCCTATAAACTAATAGAATTCCCAAATCAGAATGTGAACAGCTAGGAAAGATCTAGAATTGAAAGCAAGGGGACGGCTCGAAGGCTGGTGTGTGCTTTGCATGTTCGAAGCTCCGGTGAGACTTCAGCACCTGCATGTTCTTCTGGGAAGTGACCCCTGTGCACCAAACCAGGCAGGGAAGAGCCCTTGACTACATTGGGTGTTGTCACTTTTCTTTTTCCTCTTAAAAAGATACCTAGGTTTAAGTTTTCCCGGAGAAATTAAAGGACCTGGAAGGTCTGAGTCAATATTTTATCCAGAAACTCGTAAGAACGTACATGTTGAGAGGGACTCCGAATGCCTTGTGCAATGAGCTGCTTCCCAAAACAAAGAAAAAGCTGTAGTAGTTAAAGGGAATTCAATGATAAGAAGCAGATGGGGTATTTTGACTATAAAGACATCAGGCTTGAGAAACACTGAAAACGGAAGGATGAATGGGAAACCATGAGATATGACATCAGGCAATGCAAGTGAAGAAGCAAGTCAATGAGTCAACATTTGAATAACACCCATAGGAGACTTTCCCAAGAAAATCTTAGTGGAGTGGGTTATATAGAATATTCTTCCTGGAGAAAGTATATTTGAGAGACATACAGACAAATAAATCAGCACACTGGGTCAAACATGTGATTGGGAGTTCCAGATTCAAAACTTTCCTTGCAGAATGGAGACTCATTTTTTATGTAGTCCTTTTATTCATCATAGTGTTCTGCAAAATCTAAAAGCAAAACCAAGCTTAATCATGCTATAGCTTCTTAACATATTTATCTCATAGTGTTTAAGTGAGAAAAATATGTCAAAAACAAACTAGTCCCTGACATTCCATTTGCTCCCAACAGACGAACATCTCCGAATGCAGTTGCTAGGTGTACCTGGGTCGAGAACTCAACATGAGGAACAACTTGGCACCAGAACTGCACAGGAGGAAGAGAGCAGCATGGAACACCTTCAAGAACATTGAAGAAGTGGTTAAGAGGATGAATAACCTCTGGCATCGGACACATCTTTTCGACTCCACCGTTCTTCCTGCACTAACATGCCCCTCAGAGACCTGGGCCCTACGCAAACAGGATGAGAACGCCATCGGGTATCTCAAAGAGGAATCGAAAGAGCTATGCTAGGAGTATCACGTCTCACTCAAGTGAGAGAAGGAATCTGGAGTTCTGACCTCCATCGACGGTCAAGAATCAGGGACGCTGTCTCATTTGCCAAGACATCAAAAATCAGATGGGCCAACATGTAATGTGATTCAGAGACCACCACTGGACTAGAGCTGTTACCGACTGGATTCCACGGGATGTCAAAAGATCGCTTGGCCACCCACCAGTGAAATGATCAGACTTCTTTGTCAAAACCCTGAATGAATGGTTTGAGAGTCTTGTAGCAAGCAGATGTCATTGGGCTATACTAGAACTCGACAGGGATGAATGAAGACGCTACTGGTGCCCGCTCGAGCAACTCAAAGATCAACGGGATGACAAGTGATACAAGTGATACAAGTGTTTGAGGAAGAATACCCTCTGTTCAGAGCATTTATAGAGTAACTGGGGTTAATTCTTCCCAGGAGCATTTCCTCTGCTCCTAAGAGGAGTTCTTCCCCTCCACGGAGCA
Organism: Sorex araneus; assembly: GCF_027595985.1. Lineage (NCBI taxonomy): Eukaryota > Metazoa > Chordata > Mammalia > Eulipotyphla > Soricidae > Sorex > Sorex araneus. Next base: position 203,589,354 of record NC_073303.1, read on the forward strand.
GGCTGGTGCAGGAGAATGAGCACAGTTCCTCAAGACAGTCCCAGGGCAGGGAAAACCACTCCTCAGCACCCCAGTGGTTCAGCCCTTGTCGCTACCCCCTAACTCTCAGCCTCCCCACTCCAGACCTGGGAAACTCCAGAGGAATAATATTCCTCCCAAAGGATGGTTCATGCCTCTGAGACATAGGTCCCAGACGGGCTGGGTGGGTCCGTTTGGTGTTTCAGAATTCTGAAAACTGCGTGAGCTCTTACACGCACTCACAGCCCAGAGTACATTCGTGGGCGTCCCTCTGCACCATGTGTCTCCCTGTCTTTCGGCCAGTCGCGTCCTGTCCTCCGTGGCCATCCTTCCCGAGTCCCTGCTGTGAACTGCATCAGCCCTCAGGTGCACATTTCTGAAAACCAGCTGCTCTGGGTGTGGCAAAGCCAGAGGGAAGGAGAGAAGAGCCAAGCCCAGGCAATCAGGGACTTGGAAGGTGGGGGGTCCAGGCAGCGGATATTTGGGGCAGGGGGGGGTGAAGAGAGGAGCGTGTCATTGATTTCTCAGCCTTTGATCTTTCCTTCATATATCCCCAAATGTCCGTATCATTCACAATTCTCCACAGTTAGGCGTGGTCCCCCGGCCCCTTCACAGCCTGGACTATCGTGAGCAAGTGTCCCCTCAGGACCTGAGCAAGACCTTGGGCTCTGCACCGAAGAACATGAGATCTGCTCAGCCTTGCCAAACCCGCCAGATTTCCCCCAAACACTAGATTGTGTGCGTTTGTGTGTTTGTGTGTGCATGCACACACACGTGCAGTGGGTGGGAAAAGTAGCAAAACATCTTTTCCGAATTGCTTGACACTTCATTGAAGTGATGACTAGAACAGGATACTGAGGAAGTACGGAAAGTCACTGGAAGGCTTGCTTGCCAGTCTTTGGTTTTGAAAGTCAGCTGTATCTTCAACAGAATCGTTGATTAGAAAGTTAATTGCAGCGGTATTTTGCGTTTATCACTGAGGCACAAATTATCCCTGTTATCTCCGAGAAAGTATGCCCTCAGCACCTTCAAGCTAGTCCTTGCTACCTGGAGGGTCCTGGCTGCCTGCAGTCTTGTACCCAATCGAAGGACTGTTTCGGGAAGGAGGCGTACCACACAGAGAGAGAACCTCCAGGGTTGCTGCCAGGGCAGCTGTTCGGTTTACTTACTTCTGCTGCAAGAAAAAGTCTGACTCCGTTCACGTACAGCCTCCAAAGTGGTGGCAGTCTAGAGGGGGCGGTCTGCTGGGCCCCTGAAGACCCCCAGCGAGGCTGCTAGCAGAGAGCGTTCACTCCCCATGCCCCGGGGCCTCTGACTCTCCAGGACTCAGCTCGCCGGTCTGCACCGTCATTCCACGAGCTGGACACTGGAGTACCTGGCACAAGTCTAGGTCTGCCGTGTGACTCCTCCACGTCCCCCTTGGCTCCGACTGAGCACGACCATTAGAGATAAGCAGCTGTCGGAGGGCAAACCGTCTAAGCGGAGTGGAGCTCGTGGCCAGCACTCTTCCATCCGACTCCCCAAACCAAACAGGAGCCTAAATGTCTGAACTTCTCTACTACTTCATCTCTGTCTAAAACACTCAGGACCGTCAACTAGGTAGTCGCTTTACATGAAACGATAGAAAGTGAGAAGGCTGCTTCATTACTGACACGGAAAGGCTATTCTAGGCTGATCTACAGGAAGTAGCACAGTTCTCAGGAGGAATGAAGTTCCTGCGAGATCTCCGGCTCCGTCGAACAGGCTGTTTGAGACGTTTCAGACAGGTTCCTGCCGCAGATCAAAACATGTGGGTGCTTATCTGAACTGAACCCAAAGCCTTGGAATTTTACACCTCACTCCCGAGAGCCTGGCGCATGCCGCAGCCTGCAGCTCCCGAGGCACCGTCTCCAGGAGGAAGGACCACCTCCCCATACACCTGTTCTGCCCAGGGTGGCTGAGGGGCCAGCAGCAGACACGGTGCTCCCCTGCTTTGTGGTTCTCCCAGTCCCCCTCCATGGTCTGTGTGACCCCGAGCTCTAACACCCAGTCTACTGGAATGCTTCATAGTTGGGTGATCATAGGAGAGCTTTATAATAAATCCACTCGGAGCAACTCAGAACAGGTATCAGCTAGAAGGACAATTAGAGTACGCGCTGTGCCAGAAAACGCTGCCAGGTTTTACCTGCTAAAGCAATCAGGTATTAGCCCCACACTTGCTGAGGCCTCTGCGTGTCCATGCATGCGCGGTGAGGGAGGGCGAGCAGGTGTTTGTTAACCAGGGCGATATTCTAAACAATGCTCCCGGTCTCATTAAAAAAGAATGCTTGCTGCACAGACTCCGGCAGGGAGAAAATGTCTCGTGAAGTTTAAAGCCTCACGGGGCGCCAGGATCTCAGTGTGGGTAAGAGTTTACCACTGAGCATGAATTTACATAGACAACCTATGGGAGAGGGGGTTCCTTTGTTTGAAAGTAACCAGCTTTGGGTTTGGGGGGGGGGGGTTTCCTAGCGAGTCTTTTGCTACCAACAAGAAGGAAAAGAAACAGACTTGATGGCGGGACCCAGGGATAGTGCAAGTCCTTACACCCGAGTTGAGATTTGCCCAGAGGCTGCATTTCCCCAGGGATGGCATAAGAGGACACCACTAGGGAAGAACAAAGGGACAGTAAAGTAATTGACTGAGAAATCCTGCTGGGAAGTGAATGAAATGTCAGGCCTAATCTAATTGAACGGAGCACTGGGGCACTGCCTCCTCCCAGGTGACAGATAAGAATTGTTCCCTTATTCCATAAGGATGAGCGAGCCCCTTCTGAGGGCTGTGCACAGGACCCTGACATTATGTATGCAGAGAGTCAGTACTCTGCTCGCTCATTTACATTTAGGGCAGGGTGTAGATAAGACATGTTTTCATGACAAAGGAGAAATAACCTAAGGTTTCCTTTTATCTCCTCTGCTTGCCTCTTGTTCGCCAGGAGGGAAGCTAGGGAGTGGGGGTGAGATGAGGTGCGGGGCCTCTTTCCTTATTTCCTGCCATCTATCAAAAGCTGTTTTCAGGAGAAACCTGAAACAGGGTGTCAGTAACCTCTGGATCCTGGGTTCTCAGCATCTGCAAAAGCAAACCCCAGTGAGTGTTACTGATAGCTGGCCCTCCAACGCCGAGCAGACGAAGCCGCTGGACTTAGGGAAGAGTCATCTGTCTGTTCTTGGTCTCTGGTCTGTGGTCCAGCCTGTTTGGTCAATATTGTAGTTTCCCCTGGATGTTCATGTTTTGAAGGTACCACCTTTAATGGCGCTAACTTATATTATCTGTTGTAAATCCCCCACACATTGTTTATTTTTTAACTTCACATTCCTAACATTAGACCACTTACAGGTAAGAGAACATTTTCATTCTACTGGGGCATTTAAAAACCCAAGACCCACTTCACCTTGTGTTGCAAAAAAAAAAAGACCCCCTGTTGGAAGGATTTTATTTAGCCTGGCCAGTAATATTCAGTTTTAACAGAAAATAGTAGGGAGAGTGTTTTAGTTTTTTTCTAGAAATCTCAGATGGACTAAGTCCACAGAGCACTGGCTAAAATGAACAGACAGTGTCTGTTTATAAACAGAGATGGGTGGTCCAGAGAAGCAAATAGCCAAGACAGTTGACCAGGTTTCACCTGCTTTGTTTTGCCACTCTTGTGCCTTTAAAGCTGATTAGGGGCTGGAGCAATAGCACAGCGGGGAGGGCATTTGCCTTGCACACGGCAGACCCGGGTTTGATTCCCAGCATCCCATAGGGTCCCCTGAGCACCGCCAGGAGTAATTCCTGAGTGCAGAGGCAGGAGTAACCCCTGTGCATCGCCAGGTGTGACCCAAAAAGAAAAAAAAAGCTGATTAATGATTAACCGTAGCCCTTGCTCATTGTCTAACTCCCAGGCCTGACGTTGATGAACACAGGTGAATATGTTGAAACACCGGCGAGAGCCCCACAGTGGGACCGTGCCTGGGCTCGGGTCTGTCTGCAGATGGCTCCAGAATCAAACCGCGTTGTCGAGTGTCAGCTTCTGAACATGGCTACTGCCATGGGGGCATGACGGCCAGAGCCAGGCCCTCGGGGCACGACCATCTCAACCTAACCCCGCCCTGAAGAACTTGTGCCCACCACTCCAACTGTCTTTCCGAGCAGGCGGCCACCGGAGCAGACAAAGGGTACCCATTCATTTTCTAGGCCTCATACCCCCACCCTCTTTATCTCCATGTTCCTGCTTTTTTTTTTTCTTTTTAAAATTTTATTTAGTCACCGTGAGATAGTTATAAGCTTTCATGTTTGGGTTACAATCACACAATGATCAGACACCCATCCCTCCACCAGTGCACATTCCCCACCACTAATATCCCCGGTACACTCCCCCCCTTTCCCCCCTCCCCCTGCCTCCATGGCAGACAATAATCCCCATACTCTCTCTCTACTTTTGGGCAATACGGCTTGCACCATGTTCCTGCTGACATGTAAAACAACCCTTCCCAAGTGAGCTAAAGTGTTTAGGGTTATTCAAAACCATTAGAATTGCTGGCTTTCTTTCAAGTAAGCATGATAAATAAACTCCTGCTGGAGAGAAAAATGCTTTCAGAATCAGCTTTTCTAACTCCTCAAAGCCCGGCTCCAGGCCGGGCTATTTCACAGGGGCTTTCTCGGTCTTTCCACTGTTTTCCTTCCAGAATGCAGCCTAAATCCAGAATCTTTCATGTTTCTGCTTCTAACAGGTCATTTGCAAACGGTCGTAATATTTCAGTCGTTCTTGAATGGCTTTAAATTGTTCCATCTTTGGGAACATTCAAGGACTTGAGACAGATCCATTCATTGCAAGCCGACTTCCTGCTGTTCAGCTAGCAGACAAACATTTCTTGAGAGCACATCCATCTTTGACTTGTTGCTGGAATCTGTTGAAGTTCTTACAATTACATCCCTCGGAAATTAGCAGGCATTGCCTCCTTTAACGTTCTCAAACACTTAGCAACTAGTGCGACATCACCACCCCAGATATTACCTCTTAGGAGACTGAAACAGAGCAGTCAAGTCCCTGGAAGGGATTCTTGCAAGGAAAGACTAAATGTTAAACTTCAGCCAGGTCACCCAGCTTAATAGTTTAAGTGCTAACCCACATCTGGGACCGAATTTTCAAACAACATCAGATTTCAATCGCTCCCCCATCTATGTTACAAAGGAGAATTGTACCAAAATTAAACAAATACACATAACATTTTAAAAATTGTGGGAGGAATAGAAATTATAGCTTCCTATAAAAACATTTTAGAGGGGCCCCTTTCAACCTCTGTGGCTTCCTGATAATAAAGTCCTCACTCACTAAGAAAAAAAGGGAAGACTAGAACAGACCCATCTTCTTTTCTCTACGTTTGGATCCCTGCTGACACTGGGTAAGTTTTCAAAAACCAGCAGAAGGAATGTCAAAAACACCTAAAACATTTCACTGCTCATTTACCCTCATCTAAATTTAACCTAATAAAATCTGAGGCTTTTCCCAGTGTCCTGTGTGTGCCACCAAGCGCGCCCATATCTCCCAGGGTGAGCGTCGGATGCCCACACAAAGACCACACATACCGAGCCACGATCTTGCCCAGCTCCCCAAAAACAGAAAATTTTTGTGGGTTTTCCAGAATCATGTGTCTGCTAATGCAGCCATGCAATACTTCCCTCTATATATCCCACAAGGAACACATGTTGGACTTATACCGAAATAAAATCACTCTGGAATGACTTTGGCTCCCCAAATCACTTTGTGCTAATATTAATTCGATCCTAACTCCAATAGCCTATTCCCACAAAAATTCACAAAGGTAGCTATGGAATTACAGAGTCCTAAATAACAAACAGAGTGGTATCAGAGCCAATGTCATTGAAAGCCTTCCCGGAACCACCACATGAAACTCTAAACAAGTAGTAACAACAAATTTGGTTTGAATAGTTTTGACAAGGAAGAAAGAGACCAACACCCAGCTATTCCCCTGAAAATTCACTGGCAGTGAGGATGCAAAAACTGAATTGGAAAGAACCACCCCCCCCTACTAAACAGACACAGTGTGAAGTAGTATAGAAACCCACCACACCCAGTAAGTGAAGACAGTATCCAGAAACCCTCAACCAGTACCAACCAGCTCTATATGCTATCTGATAAGAACTTGAGACAGAACACATTGAGGATGTTTAACGGCTTCAAAGAAATAATGGTACAGGCAGTCAGTAATGTATTGAAAGCATGAGAGCATCAAGGAAAACTCAGACTTCGAATCAAGAAATGGAAAGCAATATTTCAAGCAAGAAATCCTTACAAAGGCCAGGAGGCTGTACTTACTTTTGACAACATAGACTTCAAGCTGAAAATATTATGAGACTGAGATGGTCATTTTTTCATGATCAAAATATATGCACAAGAGGAAGAACTCTCAGTTCTAAGCATTTATGCACCCAATGTTGGGTCATCAAAATATTTAAAACAACTGCTAATAGATCTGAAGAAAGATTGACAGGAGCACGGTAGTAATTGTTGACTTTAACAACATTTTTATCACCTCTGAAAAGACCCAACTAGACAAAAATTCAACAGAGAAATCCTGGGTTTGAAAGAAGAAATGGAAGAAATGAACTTATCAGTTATACATTGGTAATTTTATACCCAAAATGTCAAATACTCTACCGCAGTGCACATGGGACATTCTATAAGGTTGATCATATACTGGATCACGAAACATACCCTCATAAACTCAAGAGGGTAGAAATTTTATCAACTATCCTCTCAGACCATGATGCATTAAAAATGAAAGTTTATCATTAAAAGAAATAATAACAAAAATTAAATACTTGCAAATTTAAAAAATCTCACCACTGAACAACAAGTGGATCTTAGAGGGAATCAAAGATGAAATAAAAAACATTCATGGAAACAAATGAAAATGATGATATGAGCTACCAGAACACGTGGAACACAGCAAAAGTGGTATTAAGAGGAACGCTCATAACAATGCAAGACTAATATTTTGGCCCCACATAAATAACCTAACTATACAGCTTAAACATCTAGTAAAGACCAACAGACAGAGCTCCAAAAAAGCAAAAGGAAGTAAAATTTAAAACAGAACTTAATAAAATTAAATTTTAAAAAACTATCCAAAAGATCAAAGAAAATGATCTTTGGGATAAATTATTTTACTGAAAAATAAAAAAAGATTGACAAACCATTAGCAAAACTCACAAGGACAGGGGGAGAGAGAGAGAGAGAGAGAGAGAGAGAGAGAGAGAGAGAGAGAGAGAGAGAGAGAGAGAGAGAAAGAACGTTAGCAAACCAAATCAGAAATTAAAGAAAGATGTCACAACAGATTGCACAGAAAGCATAATCAGGGAATACTTTGAAAATCATTATTTTGAAAATCAAATGGAAAAATTTAGAAGAAATGGATGAATTTTTGGACTCATATCTTCCAGGGTTATAGCTTTTGGACTCCTCTACCTTCCAAAAAGAAAAGGAGCACATTAGTGGGCCAACTACTTTTGACAAAATCAAAATTAAGGAGAGAGGGTTCTGGGACCATATAAAGAGAAGAGTCACTCTCCTGGCAGGTGTCGAGCTGGAATATATATCGTGAGTGAAACCTGTCAGTAACAGTATTGCAAATCATGGTGTCTAAAATAAAATGTAAAAAGAAAAGCAGACCCCACAAACAATTCAATTGTTTGAAGAAGTGTGCAAAATGACATCTTTTACATTTTCTCCAACACAGGAAGACTCTAACTCTGGTTCTCCTTAACAGTAAGCATTTGCCCAAGATTTAGAAAATAAGGTAGAAAGAAATAAATACTGCTTTCATGTACAATTTTTTTTTATTAGAACTTCATTTTCGGGGAAAAGACACCCAGCTTTTAGAAAATGCTTTCTCTCCTATGAAGAAGGCGTGGTAGAAGCGGTATTGGTAGTGAAGTCGAAAATTAACCCGAGAGGAAACAGCTGAGTTGCTCTTTTACACTCATTGCTTTTTAATGCCGTCATGGAGAGGAATATCAGACTTACTGACCATATTAATATATTTTAATTTCCCAACAACTTTATCTATTTTTATTTATCCTTTTCTCATAACATGAATTAGCCATGTTTATTATGTTTCAGTACTGACCTTGATCATATACATGAACATACATGTGTGGGCCATTTCAGGCAGGCCTTGTCACAATAATTTTTGGAAAATAAAACTGAATGATTGAAACTTTGAGCTCCCATGAGTGTCTGCAAGGCGTCTCCACACTTAGGGGTGACAGCGGGAATCTCCCACTAAGCAGTGGCTCCGCTTCTGTGTCCCCCCATCTCTCACTATGGGCAGGTGAGTCCCATGCATCCCGTCACGGACTCTGGTGTCTGTCATTCTGCCCTTCCAGGGGCGGCTGGATCCAAAGACAAAGACTCCCTCCCAGCCAAACTTCTGAGTTTCCCCGAGGCAGCAGTAAAACTGAGTTTGTGAACAATAGACTTCCAGTCCTGCCTCAGCGTCAGTCACCAGGGTGAGACGTCTTTGGTTCCTACTCATTTTCTAAGCCTGTTTCTCCAAACATACCCATCTCATCTTAGGCTTGCCCTCTGAGTAACTTAGCCAGAAGTCAGCTTTGCTGCTCGAGAGTCAGAATCCTAGTTAAGACGGAGTTAAAGTGCAGGCATGGGGCGGTAGGAGGTTAGCACATGCCCTTGCTCTGTCCCCAGCACGGCGCCAGAGCAACTCCCAGGTGGTCCAGTGGCACTCCAGGAGCTTGAACCCCCCTGGTCCTCAGCCCAGCACTGACCACTCAGCTGGACGGGATAAATGGCACAGGGTGTGGTCTCCTGAGCACCGCTTGGAGGGCACAGCCACCCACCACCACCCACGCCCCAGAAAAATTCATTTTCTGTTCTCACGAGACGAGAACCAAACGAGGTAGCCATGTTCCGCCTAACTGTCCCACAGGCAAGAGAGTCGCCAGCAGAGGAAGCTCCCTGGTTCCCTTCAGACGGCGCAGCTGGTAACAGCGTGAGACTGAAGGGCCTGACTCCAAACTCGGCCCAGCAGTGCAGAGACACCTAATAACTCACTGTCACCGCTCTGGGCTAGGACACTCTCTGGCTCCGGTACCCCGGGCCGCTCTTCTCTGGGTTAAGTCCGGCTGAGACTCTGGGGAGACTCAGAGATACAGGGCAAAGATTCCAGAGATTGTTGCATTCCGGAACACACTCGGCTTGTCCCGAGTATTCCGGGACCTTTACGGGTTCCGTACCCCAGCTCCGTGTCTGGAGGAAAAGCCTGCTCTTCCCGAGTGGGTGCCACCACGCCTCTGCTTTGGGTGGCACGCAAAGGGCCTGACGCAGTTCTTGCAGGATCTGGGCAGTGCCGGTGGCCGGGGGACAGCCCCGGTTTGGCCGCGGAGGAGAATCTCCTGGTCCCTTATTCCTACTCCTGCACCTGCACTCAGGAAAGGGAACTTTTCTTCTTCTGAAAAATGCCTCGTTTCCATAAGTCTCCACCCTTTTAACCTCCCTCACTCGTGCATAAAGGGGCACTGTTTCCCCTCCACAAATCCCACACTGTCCCCTCCCCCATGGCGAGGCAAGGGTGACCAGGCCTCTGCAAACAGGCCTGCCTTTGAGGAGTGTTTGTTTTGCCCACTTTCCCTGGAGTCCGGAGTCTTCTTTCCTTGTCCATTCACTCCTGCAGTGAAGGTGCTGCATTGATAACAGCTTGAAACCTCGCCTGTGTCCAGGGCAAGGGAAGGCCGCAGGGATTAACTCGGTGGCCCTGGGGGGGTGCTGGGAGTGGGGTGGGCCCCTGGGGGCACCGTGGAAAGCCCGATTGAGCTGCTCTGTGGGCAGGCAGCCCTTGATGGGCGCGTTAACACTTTGAATGGTTTGCTTCTTTAGAGGGAAATGAAAGGGCTTCCCAGAGGTGTTTTTCTTTCCTAGTTCTGAAATGGTTCCTTCTGCTTTCCTGCCAGTTACTCCTTCCTTGCTGGAGAAAAATTGCCGATTGTTTCAGACGATATTTAATACAAAGGAGGAGGAGGAGGAGGAAGAGGCGGTGGGGGGAGGCAAACGCTCACTTTGGGTGGGTTTCCATGTAGGGGCTACTGAGCGACCACACTGAAAACACAGTTGTCAGGACAATGTTTGATTTGGAAGCTGAGCTAGTAGTTTTGTGCGTGGTCGTCCCGTCTGGCTCCTTGGTGCTCCTGGGCCTTTCAGACGAACCCAAACAGATAAAAGGGGAACTTCTTCTGCCTTAAATTTTAAAAACATAATAAGTCATTTGCGTCTTTTTCTTATTAAGAGTTTCTTGATGAGTAGGCTTGTGTACATTATAAAAGTTATGAAATGTTCAGAGTGTTAGAATTGATATGCAAACACATACGTACACTAGAATGTTTCATTCCTTTCATTTTTGCCATATAAAAATCGTCTTAGGTACCTTGAAGTAGGCCGTTTGAAATTTGCCTTTGGCAAGTGGAAGTGTGAAGAGTAAGAATAACAAAACTCCCTGCATCTTAAACGGGTTTTGACATCAGCCCGGGTAATCTCTGGAGCCCACTCGTACCAAAGCATCACCTTGGCTCGAAGGAAAGGTAGCCTGCCTACAGGGCCAGCCCACGACTTGACTGCTAGAAAGTTCCAGGAAAGCTTTTCTCCCCCGTAGTTCAGGGGACTAAACATGAGCCCATCCCAAGGAACCAGCGCGTGTCCTGCACCCTCTAAACACACAGCAGGGACTCTGGGGAGAGCAGTGAGGCAGAGTCCGGGTGAGAGCTCCAGGGAGAGGATGCGAGGGTGTTATTGGCTCCCACATACCCCAGGGACTCGACTTGCCACAGAGCCTAATCCCTCTTGTTTTACTTTTTTTTTTTTAATCTACAGATTTATCTGACATATAAGATACAAAATGATTTGGGCTGGACGATAGTACAGCGGGTAGGGCGTTTACCTTGCATGCGGCTGCCCAGGGTTCGATCTCTGGCATCCCATATGGTTCCCTGAGTACCACCAGGAGAAATTCCTGAGTGCAGAGCCAGGAGTAACCCCTGAGCATCGTTGGGTGTGACCCCCCAAAAAATAAATATAGATACAAAATTATTTAACCTTTGATACTTATAGTTTAAATTATAGCATTAAATACAAAAGCTTAGTCAAAGGGATATTAATATAAAAATACACATGTACAAATATACATTTATATACCCATTATTCTCTTTTGCAAAGATAGTAAGAAAAAGTTGGAATCTAATGTAAAGGTCATTAATTTTCCTATTAGATAGGTAGTGTCAGTTATCAATAAATTTCTTTTTCTTTATTTTTTTACTGAATCAGTGTGAGCTGGACCCTTACTAAACTGTTGGTGATCAAGCTCAGTCATGCCGGGCGAGGGCCCTGCCCTCCTCGGTGAGCACCTCCCAGCTCCAGACCCTATCGACCCACTTCTTACCTTTGGCCTTTCCCCACTGCAGTAACCAATTCTATACCGCCTATTCCTTTCCGACTGTTTTATTGCATCGCGGAGAGACCCTCACAAAGCTGCTCGTGTTCGGGTTTCAGTCGCACAGTGTCCCAGCACCCGTGTCCCCAGGGTCCCTCCCGTCACCCCACCCCCACTTGTACATCTATTATTTTTTAAGTGCAGCCCCTGGAGCGGGAGACTGAGGCCTTGGGGACCCAGCGGCTGAGTGGCAGTTTCCCTCCCCAGCTGAGACCCCGAGTCAGAGATGCCAAGAGCGTCTGTCTGCCTGTCCCTCCCTGCTGCAGCCTGGTCAGCTCACGTCATGCACGTGACGACATAGCGCTGATGTCGCTCCTTCTAATAAAGAACTGTTGTATGATTCTTATTTCCCAAGGTTAGGGGAACTTAACACAAGTGCTGGCTCCTGTCTGCTGGGTGGAAGAGCTGTGATTTACAACGCTCCCGAGAGTGAACTGTGGCATGTGCCTCACCGACCCCTCCAGCCATGTCATTCCCGCCTCGGTTTCCACATTCTCCCACCCCACCCGCCGTCCCCGCTGCCACCTCGACAGGCACCTCCCAGAGTCGGGAGCAAGCTGGGTCTCCGGTCTCCAGGGTCACGGAGGCTGTTTCCGGGGTCTAAGGAGCAGCTAGGGGGACACTGGGCCCATACCCGGCTTAGGCGTCTCTAAAAGGGAAAATTAAGTCAGACTCTGTGACAGTGAGGCTCCTTGTCTTCCTCCGGGCTCCACACGGGCAGAGCAACTGTGCTGTCCCGGGGCCTCTACCCTCTCCCAGACACAGATGAAATCCAGCGCAAGAGGGGTGTGTGTGTGAGGGTCTGTGAGTGTATGTGAGTGCGTGTGACTGTGTGTGACTGTGCGAATGTGTGTGAGTGTGTTATATGCATATGTGTGTGAGTGTGTGTATATGTGTGTATGTGTATGCATGTATATGTCTATATGTGTGTGTGCATGTGTGTGAGTGTAAATGTGTGCTGGTGTGTGTCGGGAGGGATCGAGTTTAAGCACTCAGAAACACTCAAATATTTGCGTGGGTAGCCCCCAGCCGGCCACTAAGCACCCAGCACCCACAGCACAGCCCCTCCCCCTGCCAGCCACTGAGCACCCAGCACCCACAGCACAGCCCCTCCCCCCGCCAGCCACTGAGCACCCAGCACCCACAGCACAGCCCCTCCCCCCGCCAGCCACTGAGCACCCAGCACCCACAGCACAGCCCCTCCCCCCGCCAGCCACTGAGCACCCAGCACCCACAGCACAGGCCACCCCCCCAGCCAGCCACTGAGCACCCAGCACCCAGAGCACAGGCTGCCTTTCCCCAGCCGGCCACTGTGCACCCAGCACCCACAGAACAGCCCCCCCCCCACCAGCCACTGAGCACCCAGCACCCACAGCACAGGCCACCCTCCCCCAGCCGGCCACTGTGCACCCAGCACCCAGAGCACAGGCCGCCCACTCAGGGTCCCTGCAGGCCGGCTGCTGCCCTGTCCCCTCGGTCTCTCTGGCCTGATGTGCTGGGCTCGCCGCAGAAGGGGCCAGCCTGGGGGTGGCCGGTGCCGGGCTGCTGGCCAGGCCAGGCTGCTGTGCGCAGGTCACTGCCCCACCGCACTCTGCCCCACTGGGCTGGGAAGGGGACGGCACGGCCTCAGTTCCTCCTCCAGAACCTGGGAATGGGCACACCAGCCTTGACGGGGCCTCCACTGTTTCTAGAACTTCTACAGTATGGGCGTCTGACGTCACCTGCACCACCAGCGTGGCGGTGATAGTGGGGCAGGAGCTGATGTCGAGAGTAGCTACGGGGAGATGCCTGAAGCTTCCCAGTATCTGTGTCGCAAACCACATGCCCAAAGGGAAAGAAGGTGAGAGAGAGAGAGACAGACAAGAGAGAGAGGCAGAGAGAGAGAGAAGGAAAGCACTTGCCCTCGAGGTGGGCAGTGGGTGGGGGTGGGGAATGATGGCATTGGCGGTGGGAAGTGTGCACAGGTAAAGGGACAGGTGTTGGGGCTTTAGATGACTGAAACCCAATCATGAACAAGATTAAACAATTTACCCAGAATCACATAGCTAATGAGTAATTAATGAGTCAATTTTTAAAATTATATTTGTATATATGTGTACATGTATATGTATATGTATGTCTATGTATATGTGTATATGTATATGTGTATATGTAGGTATATGTATGCGTGTCTATGTATATGTGTATATGTATGTATATGTGTACCTTCATTGCTTCTCAGACGCTCTGTGCAACCACGCCTAGGGCCAGAATTTTCTCTGGCATTTGCCATTTGGCCCAGGAGAAATTTGCACAGACCTTTCACAGTCACTCAAATCTGATGGGAAGTGTTGAAACTTGCCTCCCCAAGATCAAATATTCCTAAACTCATCTGCTCTGCTTTCCAGGCATAGGTTTGTATGCTCTAATGAAAAAAAAGAGAGAAAGAAAGAAAAAAGGAACTTGAACGAACTGCATTCATCTATACTGATTATTAAAGTGCTGAAATCCCATTCATACTTTATTGAGAGTAGAATTTATGGTAGCCAAGGAAAACAAAAGATATTACTTCTTGTGAAAATAGGTTTAAATAAAAAACGGAATTAGCAAATCTTTCTTGATTTGACAGAAACTCAATTTATGAGTCTAATTTCCTTTAAAAGATTCAAAATACACAAAGACTCTAAATCTATGACCCAACGGTTGAGAAAAATCTTCGAGGACAAATGCATTTCTGAGCTACAAGGATTTCAAATAGTCCATCTGACTTTTGCATACTTTCATTTGGTTTCTATCCATGAAGAATTTAATAGGGAAAAGGAAATCTGAACAAGAAAATATTTCAGAGTATTTTAGTTGAACCTCTAATATTGATAAATATCATAAAACTATAGTTATTTTCAAACAGCCCTTTACAGTTGCAATTAGTTTATAAGTAAGATTTAAAGTAGATGCAAGTAGAAATATTTTTCTTTCCACATCCTTTTCTCTCCCAGAAAACCATCAGTTTAACGCTACCAAGGATGTTGATCAGTACTGACTTAGAGACCATGAGGATGGTTTTTATGGTAAGATCAGAACTGATTCCTAATAACATTATTGCAATAGCAATTGCTGCAAGCACTGGCATGTTATTTTCAAAGTACTTTCATATATTTTTACAGTGATCTGTCTACTAAGTATTTTATCTCCACTTAAGAAAGAAAAGATCAGGTGAATTAAATAATTTGCCCAGAATCACATAGCTAATGAGTAATTAACGAGTCACTGAACCGAGTCTCAAATGTGGAATCCGATTCTAACTTGGGGCTCTTTCCGTGACTCATGATTTATCCTCAGGAGTCATAGCATGACACTGACTAGAGTCTCCAGGTCAACTGAGACCAGCGCCTCCGAGAGCCAGAGCTGCACCCCAGGTCCCAGCTGACTCTAGAGAGCAGCCTGGTGGGTGGGGATTGGAATCCGTGTCTAAGGTGAGTAAGAATGACTGTTCTGTAGCACTCAGCACCTGTTGTAAATGAGCATCGAGAGTAGGTACGCGGCGGGACTGGAGCGATAGCACAGCGGGTAGGGCATTTGCCTTGCACGCAGCCGACCCGGGTTTGATTCCCAGCATCCCATATGGTCCCCCAGCACCGCCAGGAGTAATTCCTGAGTGTAGAGCCAGGAGTAACCCCTGCGCATCTCTGGTTGTGACCTGAAAAGCAAAAAAAAAAAAAAAAGAATAGGTACTCGTTGTCTTTACCTATCACATACCTGTGTATTGCCTAACATATGCCATGTAAAAAAATATTAAAAGCCACAGTCAAATTCTTAAAATTAACAACAAAAAATACATGTGTTTATCTTCTATTAAGTAATACAAACGCAGTGTTTGCATTCTTCCCCGGCAGCTTCATATATTGAGGCCCTAACCACAGTGTAGCTGTATTTGGAGACAGTATCTTCAGAGGGTAAAGAACAGTAATAGTTGTGAAAATTATTGTGAGTGGCTGGAGCGATAGCAAAGTGGGTAGGGCATTTGCCTTGCACGTGGGTGACGTGGGTTCGATTCCCAGCATCCCATATGGTCCCCCAAGCACCACCAGGAGTGATTCCTGAGTGGAGACCAGGAGTAACCCCTGAGCATCGCCGAGTGTGACCCAAAAAAGAAAAGAAAAAAAAGAAAAGAATCGTGTTGATCCAATAAGACTAGCCACCTTATAAGAAGAGACATCGGAAAGCTCCCTCTCTCCTTCCGTGGCCTGATGTCTGAGCGCCCGGCCATTAGCAGACAGGAGGAGGCTCTCCCCAGGCGGCTGCAGGATTGTGTTCTGGGAGCTCAAACTGCTTGGAGAAGTTCTGATTATCTAGGCCAGAAGTTGTCAGACCATGACTCATGACTGAAGTATCCTAAACATTCGTATACATATCACTTTGGTCTTGCAGCAGGCTACATCAAAGACGGCATGCAAACAAAGCTAAAAACAGCCACTTCCGGGGCCTTTGCAGAAAATGTGTCTATGCACTAACCTGGGAGAAAAGCTCCCAGTGCAGCTTGTCTTCGTGATCACCTGAGAGATTTCTACAGCGCAATCTCGGGGGCCTCCTGGAGGCAGCACAGAGCCACCTGCCAGCAGAAATCTGCACCACCTCGGGCCACCCCATGCCCAGACCTCTCCTCCCGTCTCCCGTCAACTAAGCAATCTCAGGGAACTACGGCCACAGACACTGGTTTCACGCCGAGGTGGTGGCTGGGCTGTCCCACCAAGCTGCCGCGGTGCTGCGTATCCGGTGAGGACCTGGTGAGGGTCTCTTTCTGGCTAACCTTCCCACTTTGTCCTCCGTGGTGGAAAGTTCTAGTCTCTTTCCCCCATTGTGGAAGCCCAGTCTTTGGCCGTCTTGACACCTAAGCATCTCCCAGAGGTCCCTCCCAAGCTGGGAGTTGGTGTGTCAACATAGGGACTTGCTAGAGGGGGTTAAGTGTGTTCGGGGCATCGGGGGTGTTGAGGAGTGGGGAGGTACAGCTCAGTCCGTATCACTCACCTCAGGGAGAGAAAAAGAATGTGTGCTCGTCCTTGGTTTGGAGGTGTTCCTTGTCCCTGAGCTCTGACGGGCCCCAGTAAGAGCCTGAAACTGATTATAGGAGAATCTGAAGAGGGAGCAGCCTTCCTGCAGGCAAGGTACTTCCTTCACCATGCAAGGTACTTCCTTCACCATACAAGGCACTTCTTTCACCATGCAAGGTACTTCTTTCACCATGCAAGGCACTTCCTTCACCATGCAAGGTATTTCCTTCACCATGCAAGGCACTTCCTTCACCATGCAAGGCACTTCCTTCACCATGCAAGGTATTTCCTTCACCATACAAGGCACTTCTTTCACCATGCAAGGTACTTCTTTCACCATGCAAGGCACTTCCTTCACCATGCAAGGCACTTCCTCCACCATGCAAGGTATTTCCTTCACCATGAAAGGTACTTTTCTTCACCATGCAAGGTACTTCCTTCACCATGCAAGGTACTTCCTTCACCATGCAAGGTACTTTTCTTCACCTTGAATTCACACACACACAAAAAGCATAAATATCAGCATTTTCAAAACAGTTCCAACTTTCCAGAAATAAAAAAAAATGAGATTTAAATATACTCCAAATGAATTCATTTCAAAAGCAACAAGGGATGGGTGGGGCTGACCAGTTAACTCCTGGGTTATAATTAAGCACCTTACTCATTAATTTTTGTCTCACCAAAACATTAGGAGCCAAGTTTAGAGTACACAAGGGCCGATTCAGATTCTGGACTCTAGATGTGTCCATTCTATCAAATTAGACAATTTATTCTAAATCTGTTAACCTTGGTTTCTTTATCCATTAAACATAAAAATTTAAAGCAATTCCACATGTTTTCTTATGAAATTTTAAGAAGATAACACACAAGATTGTAACTACTAAAAATTAGATATTGGGGTTGGAGCAATAGCACAGCGGGTAGGACATTTGCCTTGCATGTGGCCAACCCAGGTTCTATTCCCAGCATCCCATATGGTCCTCTGAGCACCGCCAGGGGTAATTCCTGAGTGCAGAGCCAGGAGTAACCCCTGTGCATCGCTGGGTGTTACCCAAAAAGCAAAAATCAATTAATTAAAACTTTTCCACTGCTGCATGAGCACGAGCCCGGAGGCCAACTGAACTACTTTGGGCACCAGCAGCTCGCAGAGATGTCTCTAGACTGTGAACTGAGCCACTGCCCCATGCGGCGCCAGCAGGGAAGGGTTTCTCTCTCCAGGCTTTTCCATCTTATGAGCACCACAAAAGAGAAGTAAAAGCTTGCAGCTATGCAATTTCTGGCAGAATTTTCCCTGGACTTTATACAGAAATCTAAAACCAAGACCTAATATCTCTTAATTGTCAGCAATGTGAAACAGTTCCTTTTTAGCAGGTCTGACTTTGGGGGAAAACTCCAAACAATAATAGTGAGTTTTTTGTTGAGATATTGAAGGTAATCAAAGTAGCAGCCATTTCTCTAGACTGTGAATTAAGCCATAGCCCCACGCCAGCTGAGGAGAGGAAATATCCTTCTTTCTCAGTTCTTTTCCCTTTTCGGGGAGAAACGCGGCGTGGCATCCACCATATTATGAGGTCCATTAAGCAGGCACGAACTTGGTGGCACGGGAATGAGAAAAAAAAATGTACTTGGAACAGCGGGATGCTTGGGCAGTCTCGGGCTGATACCAGCGCATGCTACATTGAGATTCGACCCTGGTGGCCCCACTTTTGTGTGGCCACTTTGCTACTGATCGACCAGGATCCGGAGGCCAACTAGACTACTTTTGGTTCCAGAAACTGCTTGCAGCCATGTCTCTAGACTGTGAACTAAGGCATAGCCCCACACCGGCTGAGTATGGGAAATATCCTTCTTTCTCTGTTTTTTTTCCCTTGTTGGGCGGCGTGGCGTCAGCCATATTATGAGGACTATTAAGCAGGCACGAACTTGGTGGCACGGGAAGGAGGAAAACAAAAAAGAGTTATGTACTTGGAATAGCAGGGCTTCATATCTCTTCATCCTCAGCAATGGAAAACTAATTATCAAATGCTTCCTTGGCAGTAGGGCTGTCTTTTATGGGGGAGAACTCCAACAACAATAGTGAGTTTTGTGTTGAAATATGGAATGTAATCAAGGTAAAGAGAAAATGAAGTGAGATTTATCAGTTACGCAGGAGGGGGTGGGGGGATGGGGGGGTGGGAGGTATACTGGGGTTTTTGGTGGTGGAATATGGGCACTGGTGAAGGGATGGGTGTTTGAATATTGTATAACTGAGACATAAGCCTGAGAACTTTGTAACTTTCCACATGGTGATTCAATAAAATAAATTTTTAAATAATTAATTAATAAATTAAAATTAGATAATTTAGCTAAAACAAAACAAGAACCTTAAAAACTACTTGCAAATTTATTTGCAGAAGAATTCTATGTAAGACTATTTTCCAGATAGTTTTAGAAAACTGAACAGCTTACAAAGAAAACTCAGTATCACAGGAAACTAGGGGAGTGAAGGAATTCACAATCTGAAAATAAAAGGATTTCAGCCAATGTTAACACGAGTAGGTATCAAATTATTATTTCACGGGGATCTTTTCCTTCAGCACAAGTGCAAAAACTATCAACTCACTAACAAGCCACATGTCACACCTGTGATATGGGTTCTCCATGACACCACCACTCGTCCCGTAGCTCTGGGACTTATTCTGCCCAACGGTGAGAGCATCTGACTTCCTGGGCCTTTTCTATAACCCCTTTTATTTTTAATTAATGGTCAGAGAGCCACACAGGTGCTGGGGGCGGGGGGTAGGGAGAACGGCCATCTAGAGCAATCCGCCGTCAGCCCGGCTCTTGTTCCTGTCCAACCACAGTGAGGACCACAGCACTCCAAATTACACGGGGTTTCAAGTCTGCCCAGCCCTTCAGTTCAGATGCCAGTGAGAAACATGATTTGTTTCCACAGCGGAAATGCCCGTTTTCTCCAGAAACGCAGTCTTCTCTCACGGAAGCGCTAGGCCGGCCCATTCCTAAGTGAAAGACGCCCTGATAGTTCCAGATCAGAGATGTGCTTGCACCGGCCTTGACACATCTGTTCCCTCACTGACATGAGCAATCCCTCGGGAAGCCACACGGGCTATAAACGTAAGGTGTGGACCAGGTAAAAGGCTCACCTGGCCGAGCCTTCGCTTCCCAGGTCAGAGACCTGAGGGTGACCCCTGGTGGACCGGCAGACATGCCCCCAGAACCACACTTAGAAGACATCTATAAATTAAATTAAAACCTGTTTGTTCTGGCAGTGATAAGACTTGGGGAGGATTTTATAGACTCGAGAATGCTGAAGGCAAATGCTAGGAGGCTATCCAAACTGATAACCCACACTGCGGAAACAGACTCAATGGAAGCATTTCACTCATTCATTTTTCTTTCCCATAGAGGCCCGAGTTTAATTTCTAAATGGCCTGGTATTTATTATCAAATAAACAAAAATATTTGTTTATCTGAGAAAGAACTGTTGTAAATTATCCTACGTGTTTTGTGTGAGGTACTTAGTAGAAAAATCTGGAAGATAGAAGAACAAATGTACACACATCTGACTACTGGCAAAAAAGAAAAAAAGAAAGAAAAAGAAAAAAAGATTGCCATGAACTGGCATGTGCAAATAATCTGTTTGCTGAGAATTCCTTGGGTGCATTGCCCATGACTTCTATTTCCTTCATACTAACCTCTAGACACAGTTACACAAAAAGAACAGTGAACGTTGTTGATTATCCAATGTTTATAGATGTGATCGTGTGTGTATGTGTGTGTGTGTGTGTGTGTGTATGTATATATATATACATATATGCACTTGTTTGGGGGCCACGCCTGGCAGTGTTCAGCCTTCCTCTGGTCTGTGCCTCCAGGGATAGAGTCAGAAAGGTGTCGTGCGAGGCCAGCACCCAATGCTCTGGACTATTTCTGTGGCGGCTCCTAATACATTCATGCTTCTGTACAGTGTTTTCGCTCATAGGATTCATGCGCTCCCCTTCATGGACACAGGAAGCTGAGCTCTCCCCCCTGGCAGGACCTCCTTTCCCTCCAACTTACCCCCTTCTCCAAGACTCTAAAGGTTTTGTTTGCTTATTTATGCATTGTTAGTATTTCTGTTTTGTTTTTGAGCTTCTGTTTTGTTTGGAGCGATAGCACAGTGGTTGGGAGTTCGCCTTTCACGCAGCCGACCCGAGTTCGATTCCTCTGCCCCCTCGGAGAGCCCGGCAAGCTACCGAGAGTATCGAGCCCACGCGGCAGAGCCTGGCAAGCTACCTGTGCATATTGGATATGCCAAAAACAGTAACAATAAGTCTCTCAGTGAGAGATATTACTGGTGCCCGCTCGACCCAATCGATGAACAACGGGATGACAGTGATTATTATTATTATTATTTTGAGCTACGCCCAGCTATACCCAGGGCTCACTCCTGGCTGCAACTCAGGGTCACTGCTGGTGTGCTTGAAGGCCCAGACAGGGTGCTGGTAACTTCACCCAGCTAAGCCACAAGCAGGGGGAGCACCCTACCTGCTTCACTTTCTCCCCGACCCTCTCTGAAAGCTTTCTTTTGCATTTTTCTTGGTTTTTTTTTTTTTTTGTCACACCAGGTGATGCTCAGGGGTCACTCCTGGCTCTGCACTCGGGAATTACTCCCGGCGGTGCTCAGGGGGCCATAGAGGATGCAGGCACTGAGCCCAGGTCGGCCGAGTGCAAAGCAAGGACACTACTCGCCACACCGTCTCTCTGGCCCCCGAAAGCTTCCTTGATGCAGTAAACATGTGCTGCCACTCACACCCTATATTAAAGGATCAACTATTGTGCTTGGTTTGTCTTGACTACAAATCTTTATCAGTTTCTGTTACTTAGTCTATTGTTACATTGTGAGGAGAAATGAGACTTAAAACTCGTGTCTATATGTGCACACTGTAGCACTGTAGCACTGTCGTCCCGTTGTTCATCAAATTGCTCGAGCGGGCACCAGTAACGTCTCCATTGTGAGATTTGTTGTTACTGTTTTTAGCATATCGAATGCACCATGGGGAGCTTGCCAGGCTCTGCTGTGCAGGCGGGATACTCTCGGTAGCTTGCTGGGCTCTCCAAGGGGGATGGAGGAATCGAACCCGGATCAGCTATGTGCAAGGCAAATGCCCTAGCTGCTGTGCTATCACTCCAGTTCATGTGCACACTATACATATGTAAAATATAGCAACACATGCTATACTTCTAATGAACTCATAAGAAAAATCATAACTGAGCTATAGTAATGACAGTTGAAGAGTTAAAGCATTTATATGTTGCCTGCTTTAATTTCATTTAAAGTTAAAACACCATTCCTGGCTTTTGCAATTTTCCCTATTTTTGTCACAATTTTTCATGATTTCCCAGTTTCCTTTCTGCGGTTAAGTGACTCTCTGTGGACACTCGATTACGGGTGGAAGTGGCTCCCCTCATTCCTAACTCTGGGGTCTTCTTTGTGATGCTCGAGTCTCTTCTGCTACCTGCTGGCATGCACAGGAAACTAAGTACCCTCACCATGGTTCTTTCTTTCTTTCTTTCTTTCTTTCTTTCTTTCTTTCTTTCTTTCTTTCTTTCTTTCTTTCTTTCTTTCTTTCTTTCTTTCTTTCTTTCTTTCTTTCTTTCTTTCTTTCTTTCTTTCTTTCTTTCTTTCTTTCTTTCTCTTTCTTTTTCTTTCTCTCTTGTCATGCCTGGTGATACTCAGGGATTACTCCTGGCTCTGTGCTCAGGGATCACTCTGGGCAGTGTCCAGGGACCCAACTGGGGTACCCAGGGATTGAACCTGGGCAGCTGCCTGCCAGGCAAGCCCCAGCCTGCTGTCGGATCTCTCAGGCCCACATCGCGTTTCCTGAGGAGGGAAAGTGCTCCCTAGGAAGCTTGGCGCTATGCAGAGACGTGTTGATGGTGGCCACCGGCCAGGTGCTGACCAGAGGCTGGCACTGCCCCGCACTTTACAACGGGCACAGCCACGGTCTATGCAGCGTCCGACCTCAACAGCACTGAGGCCGGGGGACCCTGCCATTGGGGTCGACGCTTTCCTAAAACAGTGTCGCTCCCTCCCGACCTGCAGCCTCACTCCCCAGCACCTCGTCCTCAGCACCTCGGAGTGTTTGCGAAGACTGTGCCGAGCAAACCGTGTTCTACACAACCCGTGCTGGGCCTTCAGAGTCGCTGGCTAAGACGAGTTGGATACCCTGGCTAACGCCTGTAGAAGAGAAACAGGACAGCAAGCAAGGATGTTTCCTTGAAGTAGACCACAGAAAACAACTGTGCTTTCTTTTCTTTTCCTTCTCCGTTTGTCTATTACTTTGGATCTGCATCATCCCAGTGGTTTGAGACCTGGATCACTACTAGGGACTGATTCTTGAGCCACAGCTGCGGGGCAGCCCTCACCCAGTCGCAGTGCAAGGACCTTCTGGGCCTGCAGGGAGAAAGTGAGGGAGCCGCTCACTCCCCTGCCTGATCTACCTCATGCTGCAACCGTGCGGGCAGCAGGGAAGAGGCTGGACTCGCCTCAAAGCACCATAATGTCTGCTACACAAGAAGCAACTTTGAGAGGCTCGAGAGGAAAAAGGACAGGGAAGCATATCTTCAGCAGGCCTGGCCAGTGGGCCAGTGGGCTACCGGGTGATCGATAAATCCCCTGGTAGGCTGCTCCCCGAGGTGCGTTAAACAACACTTTCCCCGTGATGATTTGATATGTTCCTGTCTTTGACTTTTGAAGGAAGAACAACGAAAGGACAAACGTTCCTGCCCAGAGGAGTTTATTTTTCAGACTGGTGTCAGTAACACTTTAACACTCAAAAAGGGTGTCATGACATCCCCACTCTAGCCTGCATTGCGTCCTCTCTCCGCTGTGTGTTTGCTAAGAAATGTGCTTCAGACCACAGCTTCGACCAGAGACTATGAGATACCAAGTAAGATAAACAAATGAACTTAAATGATGTCACTGAGTTTAGAGGGAAAAATGGGGAAAATTGTGAAAGTGAATTGTGAAACTGACTAAAGATGTGCTAGTTATTTTCTAAACATGTTCAAGTGTTTGTGTACTCCACATAATAGGTTTTTTTAAAGTATAATAATGCTTAGAAAAGAGGGTACGGGATTTAGTTCAAGTGGTAGAGCCCATGGATGGCATGTATAAGGTCCTGGGTTCAACCCCTAGGAGCACATGACTCCTTTAGCAACCCCACATGTGGTCCCCAACAATTAAACTGGGGACATTGGTGGTTGGAAATGTACACTGGTGAAGGGATGGGTGTTGGAACATTGTGTGACTGAAACCCAATCATCAATAACCTTGTAACTCACAGTGATTTGACTTTAAAAAGGCAAAGTTAGAGACATTACGTCCTAGTGAAAATTTATCAGTCATTCCCATTGCCTATAACAGTGTAGAAGCAGGCCCCGTATCTTCACACAAAATGCAATAGATGAGGCGGATAGAAGCAGGACTGCCTTCTGGAGTCATGTAGACGACTGAAGGAGAACATTTGTTTAAAGACAAATCTGAAACCGCTTTGCTCAAATGGGTCTTCACGCAACGCTGTCACTGTGGAATGCTGGCCTTCACGGTTCCTGAGGCGGTCCTTTTCCCAGTTGGCCCTTACGCCCAAGAAGCTGCAAGCTGCTGCCCATCTAGTGTTTACTCCACGGATGCTGCACTGAAAGAAGCTGTGGAGAAGCACCAAATGCAAATGAAGGAGGGGTGGGTATGGACCGCAGGTGTGGACCCCCAAGATGTGGCTGCCGTGGCCGTGCTTGTGGTCGCTAAGATCTCTGGTGACTTTCTCTCTCTCTTCCAAGCCTGAAGACTGAGTTCTCACACACTCATCACATAGAATGTGCTGTGCTCAGTTAGGGGTTGAAGGCAAAGGGAAGACCACAGTGATGAGGAAACGAGACGAGAGCCGGACAGTGTAGGAGGAAGGACGCTTCTCATAGTATGTGGAGCCTTCAACGGACCATGGCAATTAGATTTAAAACTGGGTCTCCTAAGTTATATACACAAATTCTATAATGGATGGAAGAGCAAAGAATAACTAAGCCAGGGGCTGGAGCGATAGCACCGCGGGTAGGGCGTTTGCCTTGCACGCGGCCGACCCAGGTTCGAATCCCAGCATCCCATATGGTCCCCTGAGCACCGCCAGGGGTAATTCCTGAGTGAAGAGCCAGGAGTAACCCCTGTGCATTGCTGGGTGTGACCCAAAAACAAAAAAATAAATAAATAAATAAGCCAGTTTTCACTCTGATACCCAAAATGGCTAAGCTTCTTTTAAACTTTATAGGACAGAATAATATTTTATCTCAATCTAAAGCTATCTTAAGAATAGCATCTCCATTCAAAACTCAGTTCCGAGTAATAATTTCCAACTGATGTTGTCACAATGAACCCTCCCCTACCTTAACTACCCTCCACCCTCCACACCCTTGCAGTAATTTCCAGCCATTGACTGGTCCTCCTGACCCATTTTCCCTGGCCTTGGATATTAGCTTCATACTTTATTATATATGCCCCAAATGAAAAGTATATACAAAATAAGCTTTAGCATCTATATTGCAAACCATAATGCCTAAAATGAGAGAGAGAGAGAGAGAGGAAGAGAGAGAAGAGAGGTGTCTGCCATGGAGGCAGGCTGGGATGGGGAGTGATTCGAGGGAGACTGGCCCTGGGAAATGTGGGGGAACAGGTGTTGGAACACTGTATGGTGAAACTCAATCATGAACAGCTTTGTAAGGGTCTGTCTTAACATGATTCAATAAAATAAAAATCTGTCAAAAAAAATAATAGCATCTCTGTATGCTATCAGCTTTAAGAGATGACTATTTAAATAGGGTTGCTTTTTTAATTTTCCTCCTAGTTCATTACTTGCTTAAAGAATGCGGCAGTGTTTTTCGTGATGATCTTATAGCCTGTTATTTTGCTCTGTGGTTTATTTTTTTTCAAAGAGTTTTTTAGTAGATACTTGAGGTTTTTGAGGTATATTATCAGGCCATCTGCAATTAGTGATGGTCTAACTTCTTTTTCAGTTTAAATGCCTGTGATTTCTTTTTCTTGCTTGACTTCTGTGGTGATAACTCCTGAATCTATACTAAATAGTGTCAGATAAGGTGAACATCTTTGCCTTATCCCTGATCTCAGATGGAAAGCTTTCAGTTTTTAAATATGATATTGAGAGTGGATTTATTATAAATGGCTGGTACTATCCCGAGGAAGGTTCCTTCTGTCCCCATTTTGTTGAGAGTTTTTATAATGAATGGATGTTGAATATCATACAAAATTATGTCTGCATCTATTAATATGATCCTATAATATCTATTTCTCCTTGGATAATATGCTGTATTACATTAATAATTTGCATCTATTGAACAAATCCGTGCATCTCTGGAATGAATCCCACTTGATTAAGGCATATGTTAGTTCTGATATATTGTTTTATTTGGTTTGGCAAAGTTCTCTTGAGGGCATTTACATCAATGTCCAACAGAGATTTGGTCTACAAAATTTTTAGGGATATATATTTCTAGGTTTGGTATTAAGGAAACATTGGCTTCATAGAAGCTATTAGGAAGAATCCTGTCTCTTGGATAATTTAGAAGAGCTCAAGGAATATACCAAATTAAAAGTTTCTTGCATGGTGAAAGAAGCTCAGGCTAAAATATTACTGTTACAGTAATATTACATGTTACTGAGTGGAAGGAAATATTTGCACACCTAATGTAAAGAGCTTATATCCAAGAAAAACAAAGTACTCACAAAGTTCAACAATTATTAAAAACAAAAAACAAACAAACAGGAAAAAAATAAACCCATAAAATTTTGGGAGAGGGTATGAATTCTTCCTGGTAGAAAACATGCAGCTGGCCATAAGACATATGAAAAGTGTTCATTTTCACTATTATCAAAAAGATGCAAATTGCAGTAGCAGTGAGATATCATCTCACACCAGTGAGAACAGCAGTTAGCAAAAAGACTGGAAACCATCACTGCATTACCAGGGATGCAGTGAAAAGTGAGTCCTTATCCATTGCTGGTAGGGGTACCGTCTGGTTCAGCCTCTCCGATAAACATTATGAGATTCCTGGGGAAAGTAAGAATAGAAATCTCATATGATACAGTGATTCTACCTTTTGGTATCTACTTCCAAAATACAAAATCATTCATTCAAAAGATAAAGAGCAACTATACTCGTTGTGGTACAATAACCAGGACATGGAAACAACCCAACTGTCCAATGACAGGTGAGTGGACAAAGAAAGTGTGATATACATACACATAATGGAATATTATAGAGATATAGGAAAAGATTAAGTCAGCATCTTGCTGCAGGGTCGATAGAGTGTAGGGTGTCTTGTCAAGCAAAACAAGTCAGAGGGAGAAAGACAAATAATGGATGGTCTCACTCATCTGTGAACTACGGGACACAAAACAGGGGAATCAATCGTAGTAGAAACTGACAAGCCTTTGGCCCTGGGTTACAAAATTTTGTTTAACAAATAATGGGGGTAAGATGAGGACCAGAGATGACCTGAGGACAAGGGTGGCAGACCCTGCCCACTTAGGTGATACCAGTATACAGTAACTTTTTACCTGGAATAGTACTAACTTTCACACTAATTTAACCACACTACCTAAGCTAGAAGATTTTTAAATAAATCATTAGAAAAAATTAAATAAATAATAAATAAGACATCAAAGACCAGATGCCACAGCAGTAGATCCATGCAGCACGTGGACCTCCATCACCTCTCGCATGCTCTGAGCGAACACTGAAGGAACAAAAGAGTAAGACCAGCTTCTCACTGGGGTCATAGGGGAATTATTTTTTGTGGGTTTTTTTTTTTTGCTTTTTGGGTCACACCCGGCGATGCACAGGGGTTACTCCTGGCTCTGCACTCAGGAATTACTCCTGGCGGTGCTCAGGGGACCATAAGGGATGCTGGGATTCGAACCCGGGTTGGCCGCGTGCAAGGCAAATGCCCTACCTGCTGTGCTATCACTCCAGCCCCTGTCATAGGAGAATAGAAAGCAAACAACATTCCTGTGAAATATTTCTTGTGAAGTAAGCACCAATAGTCGTACAATCACAGGCAAGTTATTGTTTTCCTTTTTCTGAAGAAATGAGTAATTCTAAGGGCTATCAACAAGCCAATGGGAAGCAGTCATGCAACTTGAGAAAATAGACCATCTGTCTGTTTGTCAAGTTTCTAGCAGATAAATAAATCCACATTTACCTCCGTGAGCTTGTTTCTCCTCACTAAGAAATAGTATATTAAATCGGAAAACAGAACAATGGAAAAAAAGACTTTCAAAGCTACTACTCCCTGTGTCATGATAAGAGCACACTTATGTGTCCATTGTTCTGGCCAGCGTCTGTCCCCGTCACTCTCCAGAGTTCTCGGGCAAACGCCCCCCTCCCGAGCGTGTCTCCCAGCCCAGAGGCCTGCGGGGCTGTAGAGTCCAGAGTGCCAAAGAGAGAAACTCAACCTTGGGCAAGTACAGTTTGTCCCAGCTTTAAGTCTTTCGTTTCCTTCCTAGAAGACTATGTTTGCTGTGGCTGGGCAGAGAGATACAGGACAAAAACGGCCAAGCACAGCACTCAGTGCTGACTGGGAAAGGTCTTCGCTCTCCTCCGAGTGGACTAACCTACATACAACCCTGCACGTTTGTGTCAACTCAGCCACATGTGAACTGTGAAGATCTTCTAAACATATTTCCCGAGTCAAGAGTTTCCCACGAAGTTTTTCACATTCTGACATGACAGAAGACGATGACAGGGGCCGCAACGAGCTCAGGGAAGCCTGGAAGACTGAGCAGAACACTCCTGTGGCTAGACCACGGCGACACGGCGTGAGACACCAGTTCACCCTGCTGGGACCACCGACCTGTGATTCCGAGAGGCCCCCGTGTCAGCGCTGACATCGCCAGGATCGCCAGGGTCCAGCCACCCTTAAGAAGTGAAAGCACTCAGGCTCCGGACTGAGCACCCGCCCTCCCGGGAAGGGCAGGGCCCCTGGGAAAGGCATCAGCCTGGGCGCCCTGCGAGGCGCGTTCGATAAACAGGTTTCACAATCCCCAGGAAGCCCAGTGTCAGGAGCCTGTGTGGGAAAGCCACGGACGGGGCCAGCCTGGGGGTTTGTGCCAAGCCGGCCTGGTGGCCAGGTGACAAAGCTGCACAGCAGGTTTGTCCTCTGCCGGTTCCCAGCCCTGCAACACCCTGGGAAATTTTCTCACGCCGCTGATAGGATGGGAAGCTGGCAGGGCCCTCGGAGCCGGAGTCCGTGCTGTGGGATGACATTTATTGGGGTTCTCCCCTCATTAATTATAATGCACACAAGCAATGCACAGCTAAAGCTATTTTAAATGGGGAATAGAAGCTCAACAAAAATTAATTGATAGACACACCATTCTATTTTCCCTACAACATTTTAATTTGTATTGAGGAGTAGAAACAAAGAGATTGGGAACCCAAGCCCTGAAAATACTTCTAAGCTACCAAATCCTCTCAGATTTTTTTTTAAAGACTTAAACCAGACACTATGGAGTCGAAAAGAAAGCTAAAGGAGTCGGGGAGTTAGTCCAGAGGGTAGGGTGCATCCTTTATGTTCTGCTTCGGGTTTGATCCCTAGATCCTTTATGTACCCTGCAAGCCCATCAGCACTGACCCTGAGCACTGAGCTAGGAGCAAGCCCTGTGTACTGCACTATAGCCAAAGAACAACAAGAGAGGTCAGAGAGAGAGACAGATACAGAGAGAGAAAGAGGAAGAGAAAGGGGGAGAAAGAGAGAGGAAAGAGAGAGGGAGAGACAGAGAGAGGGAGAGAGAGAGGGAGAGAGGGGGGGAGAGAGAGACAGACAGAGAGAGGGAGGGAGAGAGGGAGGGAGAGAGAGAGAGAGGGAGGGAGGGAGAGAGAGAGAGAGAGAGAGAGAGAGAGAGGGAGGGAGGGAGAGAGAGAGCCAGAACCAAGACTTCTTGAACAGGAATGCCACTTTGATTTTCCTTCCTATCACCGTAGTCTACTATTACCTAAAGCTCAGGGAAGCCTGAGCTCACCAAGGCCTCTGCTTTTAACCATTCCCTCCTGTCTGCACAGAAAATACGGCTGCGCTTTGAAGAACACACATTCAGGAGCTTCTTACATGAAAAAAACAAATATTTTACAGAATTTCTCCACTACCCTAAAGCAGAATAATCCTATTTAGTATCATTTGATAGGTTATTTTTTTATCTGAAAATGATCAAAAATGTTCTCTTATAAATTAATGGCATTAGCATTCTTAGACCCAAAATACTGTAGCACTGTCGTCCCATTGTTTATTGATTTGCTCGAGCGGGCACCAGTAATGTCTCATTGTGAGACTTGTTGTTACTGTTTTTTGGCATATCGAATACACTACGGGGAGCTTGCCAGGCTCTGCCGTGCGGGCGGGATACTCTCGGTAGCTTGCCGGGCTCTCTGAGAGGGACAGAGGAATCGAACCCAGGTCGGCCAGCGTGCAAGGCAAACGCCCTACTCACTGTGCTATTGCACACTCAAAATACATCGTACAAAATTACGCTAAATAGAAAATCATAAATTCAGAGCAGGAGGGGCTGGAGTGGTAGCGCATTGAGCAAGGATGAGCAGGGACAACAGTGATACAGTGATACAGAGCAGAAGAAAGCTGTACTTTGTTTTATTGTGTGAGTTAGGAAGGGGAAGTATAAGGCTTGTCTGAGTGAGATTTGTTCCCGTAGTCGCTGGCAGGGCCTGGAGCAGCACCGCAGCAGGTGCCTCACCTGTCTTGCATGCATGAGACCCCTTGGATTCCTGACATCACAAAACGGTTTCCCTGAGCCCACCAGGACTGACCCTTGAGCACGGAGCTGGAAGTCCTGAGTACCATTGGGTATGGCACCCCAAAACAAGCTTTTTAAATATATTTCATGGTGACAGCAGCCTGGTGACAGGGGTGGAACAGTTTGTTACTAAGTCTCTCTTCCCGGTATTCCTCAGTCTTCCTTTTACTTACTCGTTTTTTGGTGTTTTTGAGCCACACCCAACAATGCTCAGGGGTCACTCCTGGCTCTGCCTCAGAATCACTCCCGGAGGGCTCAGGGGACCACCCATGGGGTCAGCTGAGTGTGCAGGACAAGCACCCAGCCAGAGGCACCCCAGGCTTCCTCCCCGGCCCCTCCGTCTTCTCTCATCAACTGACTCATCACACTCAGCCTGCAGTGTGTAGCTGCCCCGGCACATATCCCTGAATAAAACTAATTTACAGTATGAAAAAGAAATCAGCAAAACATCTCGCTCTGCAAATATTCCCGAGTGTCTTCTGTAGGCTGCGCCAGATCTGGGATCTATCGCGAAGGGGAAATGGCCCCGTTGCCCCTGTGGATGGACGCCCCCGGCGAGAGCCAGGAGAGCACCAGGGAAGCCTGAGCTCACCAAGGCCTCTGCTTTTAACCATTCCCTCCTGTCTGCACAGAAAATACGGCTGCGCTTTGAAGAACACACATTCAGGAGCTTCTTACATGAATAGATTTGTGCTTGTCCTTGGATCTAGCCGAAGATGAGATTCTGTGAGTTTCACGAAGACTTCCCTGGGATTGGCCAAGCAGCCAGTTTTATTTATAGAATGCCAGCAACGTGGATTTCCAGCAGTAAAGAAAAGTATGTGCTCTTTTCCACCTCATTTATAATCAAAATAAATTTAAAACAAAGCCCAGCAGGGTGCTATAGATCAAAGAAATGATCTTCACCAATAAGCAAGGGAAATATTAACATTGAATCTATTGTTAAAATGCAGGTGATTTTGCAACATTTTAAATCCCAAATCTTTTATAGAAAAACAAAGTTTAGTTTCTTTTTAAAAAATTATTCTACTATTATTTCTGCCAACATATGCACTGTAACAAAATAATATCAAAAATTAACCTAAGTAATCTAGAAATTAGCTTTTAGCCAAAGGACTACAATATAGGTTTTCAAATCTTACATTTAAAAATTGAGTAGATTAAAAGTTAAAATTTTGATTAGAATATTTTAATATTTCAATATAAAATAAAGTTCCACCATTTATTTTTGATAAATTTAATTTTTGATAAAATTTAGTTTTTGGTAAGTTTTCTAATTTCTAAGCAATTTTTAGAAACATTTCTAAAGCAGACAGCTGTCTCTAAAATGTGGGCTGCCACAGTGCTTTCTAAGCTTATCTGTTTCACCTACTACATGTTGCGCTGGACGCTGAAAATTGGGAATATCCAACTTGAGTAAAATGAGTAAAATCTTGAGTAAAATCTTAGTAGGTGACTACTAAGATAGACATACGGGATGGCTCCGAGCAACCCCCACGGCTTTGCCTGTGTGGTGCTCCTGCTGGCTCCCTGACTATTTCACCCGCACGCACAAGCCAATAGCCAACACTACAGAATTCAAACAGATGGCTGATTTGTACATGTGCTCAGCGTTTTCCCACGTAACGTGTTCCCATGGAGCAAGTCCCTGGCCTGTAATTCTTTGTTTTCATGAGTCACTCTCGCATCTCTATCACAGACCCAGGGTACTTGGCTGCTCGCAAGGCGCGATTGCAACAGCAGGCAAGCATGACCCCCCCGCCTGACCGGCTCGGGGTCAGTGGGACAGCACAGCTGCACCTTCTGGTCCACAGCCTGGCTCGAGGGACGGACCTCGCAGGAGGTTCTGCATGGCCGGGCGTCACTCTGGAAAGCCGCCTGGATTTGAAAACAGAAGATCCTATAATCGATGATCAAAGGTCTGACTGCCGTGCTGTAAGGGCTGGAGCAGGGCGGGAAGGCACTTTTGGGGCTCCTCCTCACGCACGGGGAGAGACGCTTCCTTCTCCCTGCTCCTTTGCTGGAGGTCACCCAGCAGGTTCCAGCATGTCTCGGGAGCACCATTGTTCACCTAAAGCTCCGGGATGCTTTTCCCTGAAGATCAGTTGATTTCAAGTTTTGACTAGGTTTCGGGAAGGAAACTATTGCTCAATTAACTTCTCCCGTCTAAGCCGTCCCCCACACCCGCCACCACCGTCTTCTAAACATGGTCACTGACTTCTGACTAAGGACTCCATAGAATGCCTTCTACCGTCCAACGTGTTTATTTTCAAAATTAAGTTCAAGAGGCAGGGCAGGGAGGACAGGGAGAGGGATTCTTGAGCTGTTTTCATCAGGCTATGAGGACTGGTGTGAAGAGCTGTTTGCACCAGATGTGTGCGTCCATGGGCCTCACTACCAACTGATGGTCCTAACGAGAGAGATAGGGGACAAACATGTGATTATTCTTGTGCTTTTGCTTTAGGGCCACACCTGATGGAGTTCAGGGGATATGCAGTGCCATGGGTCAATCCCAAGCCTCCTGGATAAGGGTCAGCTGAGCCTGTTGAACCAGCTCTCGAGCCCTGGAGGACAAGAACATTTGATAAACTGAACCGAGAACCCAGAAAACACCAGAACCAGATTTTCCTTCCTTCCTTCCTTCCTTCCTTCCTTCCTTCCTTCCTTCCTTCCTTCCTTCCTTCCTTCCTTCCTTCCTTCCTTCCTTCCTTCCTTCCTTCCTCCCTCCCTCCCTCCTTCCCTCCCTCCCTTCCTTCCTTTCATCTTTCCTTCCTTCCTTTATTCTTTCCTTCCTTCCTTCCTTCCTTCCTTCCTTCCTTCCTTCCTTCCTTCCTTCCTTCCTTCCTTTCTACCTTCCTTACTTTCTTCTTCCTTTCTTCTTTCCTTCCTTCCTTTCTCCTCCCTTCCTTCCTTCCTTCCTTTCTCCTTCCTTCCTTCCTTTCTCCTCCCTTCCTTCCTTCCTTCCTTCCTTCCTTCCTTCCTTCCTTCCTTCCTTCCTTTCTCCTTCCTTCCTTCCTTTCTCCTTCCTTCCTTCCTTCCTTCCTTCCTTCCTTCCCTCCCCTCTCTCTCTCACTCTTCTTTCTTTCTTTATTTCTCTCTTTCTTTATTTCTCTTTCTTTCTTTCTTTCTTTCTTTCTTCCTTCCTTCCTTCCTTCCTTCCTTTCTTTCTTTCTTTCTTCCTTCCTTTCTTTCTTTCTTTCTCTCTTTCTTTCTTCCTATGTGTCATATATGTGCTAGCCAACTTTATTCAGTGGTGCTGGGGACACGGGTACTCCTGACTGCCTGGAGTAGCTTCCAAGGAGTTCAGAGGACACGCATGCAGAGCTGGGAACCCAGCGGGGTCTCCCACAGGCCATCACCCTGCAGGCCTGGGGGGCCCATCTCTATAGCCCAGGGCAGGGTTTCCTAGCAGAAACATAAACTTTGTAGATTAGACAATTATTTGTATATTTGGGTACTTTCTCGCACACTAGATTACCCCCAACTATGTCAACCAAAGTGTTTCTGGGTGTTGCCAAATGTCTCTGAGGTAGAGGATGGAAACAGCCGAGAAAGTCTGCACTGTCAACTGATTAACAGCCAACAACTGAGTTTATGCTGAGAAGGACACTGTTAGTGTGTTTATTTATCTTACATGGCCAAACTTTAATCCCTGTGAAAGTTAGACTACCATGAAACTGATCTAGGTGTTATCACTTCAATAGAATGGCTGGATGTAAAGATACCATAATGTCTTGACTGTACCCATGTATATACTTCTAGAGGAAACTAATTTCTATGACTATTTTTGACCAAAGTATCATCCTATAAATCACATCAGAGAAACTTTACTATGTGTCATACATGTGCTAGCAATTTTATTCAGGTTATCCTACTATTCAGGATAAACATTGCTTTCTTTCAAGGCTCCTGAAAGATAGTAAATTTTGTAATCCCAATATCACACAAATTATAAATTGTTAAAATGGAATTCATATAACTTAGTGTCACAGTTCTCATGGCCATCTGCTCCCAGGACAATGCTCATAGGTTCTTATCCAGCTAGTCAGCAGTGAATCCTCTGGCTGAGCACTGACCCTACCCTGCCTCTCCGTAATACGTCCTTCGAAGCCTGAAATGATTTCTGACGGTCACAAGAGAGTTCAAGATTAACACAGCTGTTTCTCTAAATTGTCCGGGTTACACCAGCTGGCTTCTGTGGACTCATTCAGCTCTGATACGAAACTTGTGATTGTCTGCAATTTTAAAATTTTATGGAAATTGATTATTGCTAATGTCAGTATTTTAAATGTTATTTATCTCTTTACTCCATGCTGATATTTCTTCATCTAGTGCATTCTACTTTAGTCAACGGTCCATAGCTAAGTGACAGGTCCATAGGATTGCCTGTATGTGTTTATGTTCTGTCTTGAATTCTCTGTCAGTCATCTCTGTGTAGACAATGCAGTGACTCATGCTGAGCAAGCACAGAAGGCTGTTCTACAGAGAAAGCAACCGTCCCTTTTTTACATTCACCTCTTTATTATAAATAATGCAGATGAACGATATGTTTGGGAAGTGTGGAATAATTTCCCTGCAGGAGTCTCCCTGGGGGCACTGTCTGCTAGTGTGTAGATGTGCTCACCAACCTGAAGCTTCCCTGGACTTCTTTCTCATATCATCTCTTGCATTTGCATCTCACATTTGTCATTCTACTTACTCCTCACTTTCCCACATCTCAGACCTCTTACTTATTGTCAGTCGATGAGTATTTATTGAATTCCTATTGTATTTCGTGCACTATTTATTTTCGTTTAAACTCTAGTGTTTTCATTTTTAATTCGTATTTTATTTTCATGTCATTAATTTACAATGTTATGGAATTTGGGGGCTTACAATAATGCCTCTATGCTTATATACTTGTCATTACTCCTTCCAAAAAGCTCCCTCTGCTCTTCCTTCCAACTCCACTTCTCTTTCCTTATAATGATGAGAATAATGTTTCTTTAGCCCAGAATCTTTGTTTCTTTGGAAACAGAGATAACACATGAAGTGGCAACCAACAGTCAGAGAGATCTCTAAGGGGTTGAGGTGTGCAGAACCTCGTCACGGAAAATGGTGTATGAGTCAAAACCCTCAACCCCAACCTCATGCTTCTACTCTTAAAATATCCCAAAGGGACACAAAAGGCTAAGAGATACTCAGCCCTGGCTTTACCTTGATGGCATCTTGCAACATTGCTGTAAAACGCCATCCCTGAGCTCTCTTAGAGAGAGAAGCAGACTGTGGGAGAATCCTGGGGTGAGCTCCATACATCCCCGTGTAAGAAGGAGCATCAGGCACTGAGGGACTTTTCTTTAGCCTGGCCAAGTGACCTTACTACCAAGCGTCTACCTCACCGCTAGCAGGACTCCAATACTGGCCCAGTCAGACACTCTCGAGGACCTCCCAGAGCATAACCAGTCAGCCAGGAAAGGGAGCCTCCCTGGAGAATATGACCTGACATAAACCTCAGTTTCCCCTTCAGCCCACCCCAAGCACAAAGAGTTACCTGTCTATGCACAAGCCTGTGTGACCTCACTAGGTAAGAGCGTGGCTCCCAGCCGAGTATCCATAGTTTTGAACACTTGATCAGTCTACGTTTGCTCAAACTTGATGCCACAGTACCCTCGAGCACTGCACCAGAGAATGCTCCCAGACCTCCTTGACCTTGGAACCACAGCTGTTACCAGGGACTGGCAAAGGAAAAATCGCCAGTGGCTACTCAGGTCTTCCAGGTGCTGTAGCTAGTTTGGGGCATTTATGACTGTGGGTCCCCAGTCATCACCCAGACTTGATGGGTGTCAAAACCACGGTGACTGACAGACTCTAGCAACTCTGCACCCTGAGTCCCAGTTGAGGTCTGCTACACCCCGGTGTGGAAGCTGCAGGGAGACACTCACAACTACAAGCTTCCAACGCCTGTCCCTACTCACACAGGCTCAAAAGCACAGTTGAGTTCACCACTTAAAACCCAGTCACGATGCAGGCCTCTCACACAGGACCCCCCTCACCCTCGCCCTGGTACAGCACCTGGCACGCATACAGAGTGGAGGGACTAAACTGCTCTTATGGACGAAAGCCTGAGGGAACCCATGCACACCACAGGTTCTGCAACTTCCTGTCAACAGCGTCGAAGCAACAGCCCTTAGGTTGCTGCTGAACCAACTAAGTGGATGAGACTCAACAAGGAGAGAAGCGTGGGAAAGTACGAGCATGCATGGTTGAGCTAAAGTAGAGAGAGAGTATGGGGAGATTGTCTGCCCCAGAGGCAGGGGTGGGGGGTGGGGTGAGGTGGGGGTGGATACTGGGGACACTGGTGGTGGGGAATGTGCACTGGTGGAGGGATGGGTGTTCGATTATTGTATGACTGAAGCTCAAACATGAAAGCTTGTAACTGTATCTCACGGTGATTCAATAAAAAATAAATCATTGAGCTAAAGAATGAAATAGTTGAAATCTAAAGATGCAATAAAGAGACAACAGTAGGGCCAGAGCGATAGCACAGTGGGTAGGGTGTTTGCCTTGCACGCGGCCGACCCGGGTTCAATCCCCGGCATCCCATATGGTCCCCCAAGCACCACCTGGAGTAATTCCTGAGTGCAAAGCCAGGAGTAACCCCTGAGCATCGCTGGATGTGACCCAAAAAGCAAAAAAAAAAAAAAAAAAGACAACAGTAGAATGTCAGAAGCTGAGGATCAAGGTTCATTCATGCAAAAGTATGAATGTTCAAAAAGCAAAATAAGTTAGGTTGTGTATATCACTTCTATGTTGCACTGTCGTCCCTTTGTTCATCGATTTGCTCGAGCGGCACCCGTAGCGTCTCCACTGTGAGACTTGTTGCTACTGTTTTTGGCATATCGAATACACCACAGGGAGCTTGCCAGGCTCTGCTGTGCGGGTGGGATACTCTCAGTAGCTTGCCGGGCTCTCCGAGAGGGATGGAGGAGTTGAACCCAGGTTGGCCGCGTGCAAGGCAAACGCCTACCCGCTGTGCTATGGCTCCAGTCCACAAATATCACAAAGAATATACAAGTTCCCTGGGGCCCGGCTCCAGCCCAAGACCGCGTGGCCCAGGCCGGTCCCCAGCACTGCATCAGGGGTAGGGCTGGCTGGAGTCGGGCGAGGTCAGAGACGGGGGCTCCGCCTTCCTGGGCAGGTGGGGAGGAGCAGAAACCCTAACTGCCCTGGGCAGAAACTGAGCCCCAGGGCCCTTTGCCTGCCTGCAGCTGCGCCCCGCCTGTCTTTCACACCCAGCACCCCGGCCTTCCCGCCAAGCTCGGGGAATTGCCCCCTGAGTCCCCTGGGTCCTGGCTGGGCTGGGAGCAAGGAAGGGGCCCTGGGAAAACCCCGCCCTCGCCACTGGAAGAGGCAGCGGCACCTGGGTTACGAGTTCACGGGTCCAGCCCAAGGGCGCTGGCTGGTCCCTAAGCTTCTATCACTTCTATGTAGAATCTAAAAAGTAGCAAAACTCAGAGCAGCCACGTTGTTACCGGTAGCTAAGGGTTAGGTGAATATTTCCACAAGATACTTACTGTCTTGTGAAATATATTACAAAAAACATAGACATCCACAATGTAAATTAGAAATATTTTAAGGTTTTATTTGCCAATTATACCTTAACAAAAATAATACTTTTAATGAAATAAAATTTGGTGATGACAAGTTATAGATGTTCTTAGCACTAAAGTCAGCAACTTTTGCTTTTGTTACATGAAGAAGAAACTGAAGTTTCTTTTTTTTATCTTTAATTTCATTGAATCACCATGAGATAGTTACAGGCTTTCATGTTTGGGTTACAATCTCACAATGATCAAACCCCATCCCTCCACCAGTGCACATTCCCCACCACCGATATCCCGGGTATACTCCCCCTTTCCCACCCTGCAGTTTCTTTTATGTTCTAAGAACCTCATGTTTAAATTAGACGACTCAAAGATTCTGCTAGGCTCTCTGTAAAAACCCACAAAATAAGAAGTGATTAAGCCTTTTGTCTCACTGAAGTCAGGAAACCTTCTATTGACACAAGCCTTACGCTGCCCCGGTGTCATGTGCAGAAGACTCTGACTTTGCTGTGTTGAAGTTTGAAGAGGTAGTAGAGAGGCCCTTCGGAGACCTGTTATAGCCACATTAGGAGCTCCTGCTGCTGCAGAAAGAGAACTGAGCACTGTTGACACGCCGAGGAGCCAGCAAAGTGGCTGTGGGCAGTCTCTGTGAACGGAATAAGGAAAACCCCAGAGAAATGCTCACACTTGAACCTATGGACATGATGCCCTGTGGCAGGAGCTACTATTGAGTGAAGATACTGAGGCAGCCACGCGGGGAAACTTACCTCTGAGAACCCTTAACACAACCAAGTGTTCCTGCACCAGATGTGGACACAGAGGAGACATCTGGCCCCGCTGACAGAGGTCGGAGCAACGCCCAGGAAGACCACCAGCCACCAGGTGAGAAGACGCAGAGAAGCGATGGGCCTGGAGTCCCCGAGAAGGCACCCCACTGCCCGCTGCCCCTCTGGCCCCCAGGCAGGAGATCACGCCTCTCCTGTGCTGGCACCTCCTCTGTCCTGTTTCTCCAGGGAGAGACGCTGGGAGACTGCCCGTCTCCGCTTTCGCATCCTGTAGCACCCCGTCTCTGCCGCACTTCCCTGGGGCTCATCCTGGGTGCGAATGCCGCTGCGAGTCTCCGAGAGCCCGCCCTGCACACGCAGGCGCTGGCGTTCTGCGTCCCCGTGTGGTCCTGGCAGAGCACTGGGGCCACTGAGAGCCAAGGGCTCCCGGAGGCTCAAGGCTCTCTTCTTTCTATTTGATTTCAAACATCGAGAGATGAGCAGCGGCACGTAGCCCAGGCCTCAGACCTGGACGCGCACAGTAGGGAGGTCCGGCACGGGGAGTGCTGGTGGGCAGAGCTGCTGGCCCACCCCACGGCCCACAGAGCCTGCCTCTCTCACCCTGCAGCTCGGCGCCTCCTGAGTCAGGCGTCGCCCCAGATTGCGGGGCACTGAAGTAGGCTCGGGAATAAGCCATCTTAGACCTTTTCTAGTGCAAATAAGACCCTGAACGCTTAATGACTGTTCCAGATTCGCGTCCCATCACGTCCCTCTGGAGGTGGAACTGACCAGGGACCCGTTACAGAAGCACCACACACACGCAGCCAGCAAACCCAGGGCTGGAAAGTAGATAAGCCTGAGAAACCCCCTTTTCAGTCAAGACTCTCCCAGCCCCGCAGAGCTTGCCTGTCCCTCTTGGTGTGTCCTTGTTCCCTCTGGACCCACCTGTGGCATCGCAGGGAAGCTTTGGCGACTGTGAACAAACAGCCTCTTGCTGCAAAGGAAGGCAGTCTCTAGCCCCGCAACGCATTGCTGGGCTCAGACCCACCTTGCCTAAGATTAGAACAGGCCAGAGAAAAATCTGAACTTTGGAATTCCTTCTTGAGAAAACTGTTGCAAAATTTGAAGAGTTACATTATTGTGGAAGGTCCAATAAAATGATCAGAATGAGTTTTTTAAACTGACTTAAATAGGAATACAACGAGGATGTCGTGTAGTTAAAATACTATTGTATCGCGGGCAATGAAGCTTATCTCTGATGAGGTCTTCTGCTTCCTCCCCGCCCTGGGGACCCAGGCCCAGGAAGAAGCCCCGTGCCCACCCGCTGGGCTCTGCAGCTCAGGAAGGCTGGAGTGGGGAACGTGAGCTGCCTGCAAGGCCAGTGCTGCGCAGGTATGCAGGCCTAGGGCTGCACCCTGCCCCCTCGGCCGGAAGCTGCTTCCCCAGAGCCTGCCTTCACCTGGCGGGGCGCGAGAAGGTGGGACTCGAAACAGTCAAGCTTCTGCTCGAGGCTCAGAACCGTGAGAGATTCACTCTGCTCTCCTAACCCGAGCTTCAAAGCCCGTTCTGTGAACCGGGGGTGTCTTACTTCACAGGGGCGCAGAGTGGTCAGTAGGTTTTCCTGGGACGTAGTGAGGCCAGCACTAATGTGTCTGTGGATGCCGATGGTTTAATTTTCAAAGGGCTCTTATGAACCGTGGCTCTTCTCCTCTGATCATCTGCAAAGTAGAGGGGAGATGAGCTGTGAGATCAGCATCACTGTTCACTAGGAAGTTGAGAATTCGTTTAATTTTTATTTCATTAAAAAATACTACTTCCAAAAGTATTGACAGTTAAGTCTTAGGCATATAACAGTCCACCACCAGGCCCACCACCAGTGTCCACTTCTGTCCACCAGGGCTGCCACCGTCACACCAAGCCGTGAGCTGCTCTCCACTGTCTACCCCCCTCTCACACCCCTGCACACCTGGGCCCACTGACTCCTGTTTCCCACTTCTTCCTTTCTCATTTTCTTTCTCCTCCTGCCTCAGGTTTTTTTTTCTTTTCTGTCTTTCTCCTCCCTATATTCTTGGGTCAAGGGTAATCTAGGCACCTCACCCTTGTTACATTACACAGAAAATTGGGAATTTAGAGAGATTAAATGGAATCTCCAAGTTCAAAATATGAGAGTAAAATATGCACCAAGAGTTGACCACTCTCTTATTCTCCCTGGAAGAACAAAGAAATTAATTTCCAACTGCTGAAGTAGAAATCACCACAAATTGAGTGATTCAATACGTATTTATATTATACTTGTGGAGGTCAAAATCTATCTCACTGTACTAAAATTGACATTCCTGCAATGTCCCTCTTCGTGGTCTGGAGATGATCACGTACCTACGATGAGGCGTTACCAGTGAGACCCTGTCACTGTCTTGTCTTGTGGCTTTGTGGGTTGCCACATTCTTCTGCTCATGCTTCCTTCTTCATCCTCATAGCCAGCAGAAGGTCCTTCGCACGTGTCATTGTCACCGTAACATCTATCTCTCCCTCCCATTTCCGTAATACAAGAGTCTGCTGTTCCACCCGAGCACATTGAGAGAGAGAGAGAAAGAGAGAGAGAGAAAGAGAGAGAGGGGGACCATTATTCTGCTTTATACTGTTAAATTATTCACTTTAATAAATAGGAAGACAAGATATTCAAGGGGAAATGGTAAAAAGGATTCATTACCAGACATAGATTAATTAAAATTATATGTAAGATTTATATATATATATATATAAGATTAGGGGCTGGAGCGATAGCGCAGCGGGTAGAGCATTTGCCTTGCACTCGACTGACCCAGGTTCAATTCCTCCGCTGCACTCGGAGAGACCGGCAAGCTACTGAGAGTATCTCACCTGCACAGCAGAGCCTGGCAAGCTACCTGTGGCGTATTCGATATGCCAAAAATAGTAACAACAAGTCTCACAACGGAGACGTTACTCGTGCCCACTTGAGCAAATCAGTGAGCCACAGGATGACAGTGACAGTGACAGTGATAAGATTAATGGCAAAGAAAAACAAATGAGTGGATTGAAAAGACTAATAGAGGGCCTATAGCGATAGCACAGCGGGTAGGGCGTTTGCCTTTCACGCGGCTGACCCGGGTTCCATTCCCAGCACTCCATATGGTCCCCCGAGAACGGCCAGGAGTAACTCCTGAGTGCAGAGCCAGGAATAACCC
This sequence comes from Sorex araneus, assembly GCF_027595985.1. NCBI lineage: Eukaryota > Metazoa > Chordata > Mammalia > Eulipotyphla > Soricidae > Sorex > Sorex araneus. The sequence goes on from NC_073303.1 coordinate 203,631,323, forward strand.
TGTGCATCAACAAGTGTAACCCCCAAAAAAAGCCTGGCAAGCTACCCATGGCATATTCACTATGCCAAAAACAGTAACAAGTCTCACAATGGAGACGTTACTGGTGCCCGCTCAAGCAAATCGATGAACAACGGGATGGCAGTGCTGCAGTGCTACAATAGATAACAAGGAGTGTAAAAAGACTATAAAAACTAAATATTTCCAAAATTACTGTCAGTATGGAG